>NC_040023.1:31849815-32196600 GCF_000972845.2 Larimichthys crocea
GGACAAAACTAAAGTCAAGGCCTCTGTTCTGACCTTCACTGCTTCTCAACGCCACCACGGACAGGAAATCTCCTGTACTGCTGTCTACAACAAACAAGATGGCAGCACTGAGTCATCTGTTTCCAGACTGACAGCTGATGTTTCATGTGAGTTCATTTGTGATGAAACAATTAGTCTATTAATCAGTCAATCATAAGATCATTATGATAAGACTATTTAAGAGAAAATTGACAGAAGTTTTAATGAGTGATTTATCATTTGACTTATTTTTTTACCATCATGAATTGAATGTTTCCGGGCTTCAGATTATTCGTCTGACAACAGGCTTTTTGAGGACGGCATTTTTTCTTCCAGTTTTAATTTCACAGACTAAATGATAAAAAATTAAATAAATTAAGTTAATCATAATTTGCAGCTCTAGTTCTTAAATCTGTCACTTTTAAAAAACAGCAACCTCCATGCACATATGCTACAGAATCAAAACTAAATAGTCAAGTATTGTGTCCTCCACACTGTTACATCACTGATCAGTAAATTTATTGTTTAGTAATTAATTGATCTAATTCATGTTTTATTTTCCCTAAAGCTTTTAATTTGACCTGCTTATTTATTGTATTAATTTTGACGACAGACACATAGATAGATAGATAGATAGATAGATAGATAGACAGACAGACAGACAGACAGACAGACAGACAGACAGACAGATAGATGAGATGAGATGAACATGAGGTAGATGAACTGTGATTAACATTATATGTCTGTTATGTATCTGAGTCATCTGTTTCCAGACTGACAGCTGATGTTTCATGTGAGTTCATTTGTTGAATTGATCTATTGTCTATTAGTAGTTAGATAAATAATACAGTTCAATGATTTGTACTTTTACAGAAGACACCAGAGTCAGTCAGTGTGAAGTCCTACGCACCATAAGAAATACTAGTTGCTATGTTGTTACAGTTACAAGAAAGTGTCAACATTATAATTTCTGAACGTGTGTGTGATGTGTCAATTTGCCTTCATTTCATTCTAAATATCAGATTACGTTACTCTCATAAATAACGCAGTTTGTTTTTTCCTTTTTTTTCCCAGATCCACCCCAACACACCACAGTGTCAGTCAGTCCCTCTGGTCCAGTACCAGAAGACAGCACTGTGACTCTGACATGCTTTAGTGCTGCCAACCCATCAGTGAGGGACTACACCTGGTACACAGCTCAGGGAGGCCAGGAGACTGTCATGGGGACCGGACATGTTTTACACATTCAAGCTTCTAAAGTCAGTGTTCCTTTTTTCTGTGAGGCTGAAAATTATCTTGGAGATGGACGATCCACCATCAGTCAAATACATGTTCAGTGTATGTATCAAATTTCAAACTTTATTCTGATAGTTCTATCTGTATGAAGTGCACTGATTTACAAATTATCATGTTTTGTCATTAAATGGTTTATTCAGTTCTTTTACATAATTATCTTTAGGATGTTCAAACTTTCACACCATCCTGTTGTCAAAAAGACATTTAAGGATTCCGCCTTATAACTTTATCAACACGTCTGGGATATTGTACATTTGGTAGAAGCTAGTTAATCATTTAATTACGATTTCCTATTAACTTGGTGAGTACTAGTGACCAATGAAAATACCAGTTAGCATGCTGCATTGTTCAGACATTTGCACTGCAGAGTAACTAAATGTCAATAATTTATATTTTCAGGTAGAATTAGAAGGAAGACATGATTTGGCGTAATTTCATTATAAATATCAGACAATCTTTCATTTTTCAGATCCACCCAAACACACCACAGTGTCAGTCAGTCCCTCTGGTCCAGTACCAGAAGACAGCACTGTGACTCTGACATGCAGCAGTACTGCCAACCCAGCAGTGAGGGACTACACCTGGTACACAGCTCAGGGAGGCCAGGAGACTGTCATGGGGACCGGACATGTTTTACACATTCAAGCTTCTAAAGTCAGTGTTCCTTTTTTCTGCGAGGCTGAAAATGATCTTGGAGCTGGACGATCCACCATCAGTCAAATAGATGTTCAGTGTATGTATCACATGATTCAAATGTTTTTTTTTGTTTGTTTGTTTTTTCATAAATCCAGGCATGATTTATTCTATTTATTCCAATTTGTAATAAACTGGACAAATAAAGTTTTTTTTAATTTGCATTAAGCTCTTATTTGACCTGCTTGTTATTTATCAATCAATCTCTGACTAAAGACTAACATTATATGTCTGTTATGTGTCATCTCCACATTCATTACAGTTGCTCCACAGATCCTGCCCTCATCTGACTGCACCCAAACTGCAGACCAGCTCAACTGTTCCTGTGAGACTGTGGGAAATCCTGCTCCCACTTTACAGTGGTATTTGGACGGGCTACCTGTCAATCACTCTGACAGGTTTGCAATCAGCAGTGAGTCTCTAAATGACACAGGTCTGAGGATCATCATCACTGTGAATCAACCACAATGGAGGGATCTTTCCACCTTGCTCTGCCGCAGCTCCAACTCTCGAGGATCGGCTACTGAGCGATTTCATTTCTACAGCCTTCAGTCTCAAAAAGGTGCAGAAACTCACGGTTTGTCTGTTCTTGTGGAGTTTTATTTATTAGTTGGAATCTGATTTCTTGAAATTACTGATGACAGCTAAGATGCATACTGTGAGTCTTTGTTTGAACTACCAAATGAGGTCAATGTCTTTTGTATTGTATGTGTGCAGAAAAATGTTAAAAACAAAAAAACAAATAAGAAGACTCCCCAAAAATATTTCTCCTACCACCCACTTTTTCATTTTTTGTGGATGGCTTTAAGTGGGTATGTGATTGTAGAACACAGAATCAGTCATGTTATGAAGTTTTTGATGGATGTGTATGTATCTGTGACACCGAGGTGGTAAAACACTGACATCTTTTTGTCCCTTGTATGTTTCAGACCCAGTGATGTTGGCAGTCCTCATCTTTAAAGCTGTAGGACTGCTTGTACTAGTATGTACTCTGTTTTTATTTACCAGGTAAGGTAAGAGTTTAAGACACAACGTTCTGACTACCGCTTCACAAAATTGTAACTTTATTTGGACTTTTAACTCTGTGTGTGCAAATACTGACGCTACACAGTCTCGGTTTGGGTCTGCATTCATCAGAACAAATTCATATTTCTTTTCCCGCTACATCGGTAGAACACATCCTGAGAAGACCAAGTCCTGATCAGAAGAAACAAACTACCACTTGTTTGCTTTCTCTATTATCCATGTATTCACATCGATTAATAAATGAACTGTCAGAAAATCAAAGATGAAATAAATATACCCGTGTAGATTAAATCTTCCGTATTTTTTAGGATTCAGAACATTCACCATAACCGTCCTGAGACCACAGTCGCTATGAGCCAACTTCTATCAAGTGGAGAGGAAAACGAGGTACTTTAACTTAGACCAAGGCAGTTTTTTACAACACGTAATTAAGAAGGATTAGCACAGGACCTGAACCAAAGATGTTTTGTCTTTAATTTCAGGTACCAAACACAGCCGCAGAGGACATTTATGTCAACGCCAATGACGTAATTTGAGATGTCACCCACCCTGCAGCCATTTTTGAGCCAAATGATGGGGAAGGAGAAATTAAAAAAAAAAAAGAGAGAGAAAAATGAGGAAGGTAATTAAATTTACTGTAGTGTGATTTGTCAGACCAACAGACTGTGGACATAAATCAAGGAAGTTGAATGTGAATATGCGCACATTCATTTTAAAAATAAGAGTGTTATGGACAAATAGATGCTGTTCCTAAGTGTTTCTTGCTCGCTTGTATGCATTGTTCTCAATTTTTTGTCGTGGCCTTGACACAGAGATTTTATATTAACACGATTATGTTGCTTTGTTTTTAAGTTTATGTGATCTTTAAAATAACATTTAAGAATGTTGTTTTTAGTGTATAATATAATGTATTTGAACCCCTCGAAGAAGAAGACTACAGATCATTCGAATTGAAAAGGGATTTGTAATATGTAAAAAAAAATATAAGTCTGTTTCAGTCAGTTTCATTTGTCAGCATCGGATTTTGAAGTCACGACGTTAAGTATTGTAAGAGCCGTAATGACAGTCTTAAGAGTGTTTAACAGTTTAGTTGTAAAATGTTTGAAATGCTCCTTTAGGTTGATTGTTAGTGATGTCACAGCCACTTAAACATCAGATATGGTTAAGCAGCCTAAGGAGCAACACAGTTTTTTGAATCTTGTAACTTTGTTTTTTGCTTTTAAAGTAAAGTTTTTTGAAAAGAGTTACTTTGTCGGAAGATTCATTACCAGTCAAGCTTATTCGCTTAAAAGAGGCGATAAAGAGGATTATTGGACTGATAGAAGATTGCAGAGTTCAATTAATCTGTATCTGTAGTGTTCTTAGAGTAAGAGAGTTTAACTCTCTTTGTCACCGGCAACACACAGTGAAGAACCATGAACATTATCAACTGCCTCAGCAAAAACACCTCTCTGAAGACACTGATGTAAAACATTAGCTTCTGCTCAGTAATTTAATTGTTACACTGTATCAAACACTGCCATCTAGTGGGAGCTAACGTCTCATCACAGTTACTGGACAGAGAGACCAGTTGAACTCAGTGGAGAATGCAGACAGCCTGAATGTGGAGAAAGGAGAGAAAGCCAGTTAGATTGTGAGACACAATTTGTATTTTATTGCAACACATTGCTTCTAGTTTTATAACAAGAACCTGGGTCTGAGGAGTGAAATTTTGAAATAGTTAACTCTTGGGAAAGCAGTTGATTGTGTTTTCTTGCCAATGTTCTCTCTCACAGTTAAAAAATATATATTTAAAATAAAGTGACAAGTTTTTTTTTTGTTTTTTTTTGCATCACACCACTTCTTGTTTTTCAGTTTTATCCTCATTTCGTGTTCTGCATCAACAGCGTCAGCAGCAATGTGTCAACACACCCACACTTTTGACACAAGAAAACTAACAGGAAACAAACAGCTACAGTCAGAGCCGGCCTGTGGCATAGGCAGTATAGGCAAATGCTCAGGGCGGTCCATCCGAAGGGCGCCACAAATGAGGGGGGGGGGGAGTAACTTCCACTTTTCTTAAACTTAAACTCCTTGGTACTATTATTTCTTGATATGGAAAAATAAGCCCACGTTAATTTAACCGAACACTGAACACCTTCATATATTAGACTTGTAAGGCTGGTTGTTTGTTGTGTTACAGTTCATATTGTCTAAAGTGTGTTTATAGTGTTAAACTTTACATTTACATCAGTGTTAAAGTGCACATCATTAATGTTAATACTTCATAAGTTATATTTATACTGCAGTTTACTGCTTATTTGCATTATGCTAATCAGCACTCTATCTTTTCAACTTTCCATTGTCTACTTTTTGTGAATTTACCGGGCATAGCAAATAAATAATCAAGCTCAAAGTAATTTTGTTTTGTTTTTTATTAACCCAGTGACTGGTTCAAATGCAGCTTTTTTATTCGCGGTTCTTTTCGACACTTTACATATTTCACTGTCTCTGTACAGTTTTGTAACTTCTTCATTTTAAGGTCAGTTCTTGCAGACTGCTTGAACAAGCAACACATATTTTAAGGAACTTCACTTCTCGGCACATCTTTCATCTGTCGTCCTCGAAAGACCTGCAGAAAATGTAAGTCATCATGACTTCTATATAATACATATCAAATCGTATTTTAAATTTTATTTTAAATAAAACAATTTTAATCCACTTGATCTTAGATCAATGAACCATTTTCAAAGGCAGAAAGAAAAAACAGAGCGAGGTGACAACATTTCTGTCAGAAGGAAGTTGTCGTTTGATTGCGGTATTGTTGCTTTTAAATATATTATTACATATTATACAAATTCTAACCCTTCAAACACAAAATGTCAATTCAGTTTTATTTATATACTGTAATACGAAATCATAAGTTATCTCATGACACTGAATTAATGAATACAAGACTATGTTTGTCACGTCTATGTTTCGAGTAAAGCTCCTGTTTTTACTTTTTTTATCATAAATGAATCTTCTATGTTTTGTCTGACAAAACCAGCATATTGTACCAATGACAAACAAGGTTGGAAAGTGTGCAACAAACATTTATTTTTTGCAAAAATCTTTCAAAGTAAGGAAGTATAGAAACACTGAACTAGTATTACTCTTATTGAATCCATTTCTAAACACCCATAAATGTCTGACAAATCTGAAAGAAATGCATTTAAAAAGGGTAGTGATTCATTAATTTGTTAAATTACGGTTTTTAAATAAAGTGATTTAAAAGCAGTAATATACACACTTTTTGCTCTATGAATAATAGATATGTTTGTTGACTGTTTGATATGTATCACATTTTTAAACTATATATACAGTAGGAGGTCCCTGCCCCATCTCTATCATAGAGGGTCCAGCTTTCTTACACTGATAAAGATTGAAAAACAAATATAAGGTCTGCAATCTCTGAGAATACTGCATTCAATAGCAACAATTAATCCCGGCTCTAAAAGTTAATTAGGGATGAAATGCACTAAAGATGTGAATTGTTCCATGTGTAATCTCCAGACACGAAGATGGCTACAGCTCTGACTCTCCTTCTCATGGCCTGTCTGCTGCAGAGTGAGTTGACGTTCATTCACATTCGGATACATGATTATAAAAACTATTAAACTTCAACTTTGCTTTGAAAGTACAACAACATTTGTAACATATTCATTACAGATACTGTTTTAGATACAGCTAAAGACTAAGCATGTTTTTTAGAGTAATATTTAATCGCTCTGATTTAAAGATTTGTGTCTTGTTTCAGGTGCCCAGTGTGGAGAGTTTAAGGTCTCTATGCCGAAGACTATAAATGTTCTGAGTGGATCCTGTGTGACCATCCCCTGCTCCTTTGATGTACAGGACAGATTTACATCAAACTTAGATAAAACATGTAAAGCATTGTGGAAAAATGAGCTAGATGTTGTTGTCTTTGATAGCAGTAATCCACAATCACCTATAAAAGGAAACTTGATAGGAGACTTAACAAAAAGAGACTGCACCACAACCCTGAACAACATGAAACCTGAAGACAGCAGAAAATATTACCTGAGAGTGGAATGTAACAATCCCTTCAAAATGAATTTCATTTATCAAAAACTGGAAATTTCAGTCAAAGGTAGGTTAAAGTTAATTTATTTACACATCACTCATTATTTCTCTTGTAGAACAGTTTTTACATCGTTTTGCATTTATTGTATTTTACAAATAGTATAAAAGTTGCGAGTGAATGACATTTTTACTGAGTGGTCAAAATATACCTTCCCACCAGATCAAATCACACCGACTCTGACTCCGTCTACACTGGAGGTGAATGATGGAACCTCAGTGACTTTGACATGCTCTGCTCCAGCTCCTTGTCCGTCTCATCCTCCAACTCTGACATGGACTCCTGGCCTGGGTGTCACTCAGGAGACACTGCGGGAGAATCAGGACAAAACTAAAGTCAAGACCTCTGTTCTGACCTTCACTGCTACTCAACGCCACCACGGACAGGAAATCTCCTGTACTGCTGTCTACAACCAACAAGATGGCAGCACTGAGTCATCTGTTTCCAGACTGACAGCTGATGTTTCATGTGAGTTCGTTTGTTGAATTGATCTATTGTCTATTAGTTTACTTGACTTGATGTTTGAGTCCAATTATTCTAACAATGCATTAGTCAATCAACATAAAAAAAATATTTTCATCCATTTGGATTGGTGATTAATTATTTTATAAACAATGTTTCCTGTTGTCAGAACATGAAGATTTGCATTATGAATTGAATGTCTCTGGGCTTCAGACTGTTACTCAGACAACAGGCTTTTTGAAGATGTCGACTAACATTGTGGCAAGTTGTGAAGGGCATCCTGTACAGTTTTCCAAAGTTAAACATACTAAACAATTAATTGGTCGGTCATAAAACTAATAAAGAGACTGATCAATAATAAAAATATACATCAGTTGCAGCTCTAGTTTAAATTTCTCATCTGTTACTTTGACAACAACCTTCATGCAAATATGCACCAGGATCAAAACTAAACTTTGATTTGTCTCCTCCATACTGATACATGACTGATGCCTTGACTGTAAAAACTACAGACAATTAGACAGTGAAGCCTTCACACCAAAGTACAACAGTATCTGTAATATATGCTACAGCAAAAGAAGTACACAGTCAGCTACAAAGGCGTGCTGCTGCCCTTTTCACAGAACTTTCATTTCATGGGTGAAACTATTTATTTTGATCAAAACATTGAGATAAAAATTGAAGGCAAAAGAGAATGTTTACACTCGTAATTTTGAATGATTAGATTAAATGAAAGATATAGTGCTGAGATTTTTAGCAAAGACAACTAAACAGTAATATTTCCTTGTTACTGTAGAGTTGTATTCACTTGTTCTGATTCAACGATTTGTGTCTTGTTTCAGGTCCTCAGTGTACAGATTCTGTCTCTATGCCGCAGACTATAAATGTTCTGAGTGGATCCTGTGTGACCATCCCCTGCTCCTTTGATGTACAGGACACATTTAGATCATACTTAGATGAAACATGTAAAGCAGTGTGGAAAACTGAGCTAGATGTTGTTGTGTTTGATAGCAGTAATCCACAATCACCTAAAAAAGGAAACTTGATAGGAGACTTAACAAAAAAAGACTGCACCACAACCCTGAACAACATGAAACCTGAAGACAGCAACAAATATTACCTCAGAGTGGAATGTGACAATCCCTTCAAACTGAATTTCATTGATCAAAAACTGGAAATTTCAGTCGAAGGTAGGTTAAAGTTAATTTATTTACACATCACTCATTATTTCTCTTGTAGAACAGTTTTTACATTGTTTTGCATTTATTGTATTTTACAAATTGTCTAAAAATTGAGAGTGAATGACATTTTCACTGAGTGGTCAAAATATACCTTCCCACCAGATCAAGTCACACCGACTCTGACTCCGTCTACACTGGAGGTGGATGATGGAACCTCAGTGACTTTGACATGCTCTGCTCCAGCTCCTTGTCCGTCTCATCCTCCAACTCTGACATGGACTCCTGTCCTGGGTGTCACTCAGGAGACACTGCTCTTTTTGTTTTCTTGTGACTTCCCTGTTTTAGTTTGAAATGTACCTGCCCTCTCTTTAAGGTCACGTGCCCGTCCTTAGTGTTAACATGTTGCCCGTTGTCTATATTAGGTCCTGTGTCGCCCTTTGTCCTGTGCAAAGGTTTTTTGTCTCATGCGATCACCAAGCCAGCTCTAAAGTCTGTTCAAGCCACAGTGTGGATTTTCATGAGGTTTTTTCCTGCCGTCGAAAGAGTGAGTTTTCTGTTTGTAACTTTCTTAGTCTAAGCTTTTGGTTCATAGTTCTTGGTTTAGAGTCAATTTATTGTCCGCCTCCTTTGGCGATATTTTCAGGTTCTTGGTTAAAGTGTATAAGTAATTGTCTAGCCTCCACCGTTCAGGAAGAGATTTTGTTTCTTTACTGTTTTTTCTAGTATGGTTTAGTGAGGTTTTGTAGCCCTTTGAGTTTCCTCCTTGGATTGGTTTTGATTTTGATAAGTTTGGCAGGGTCACCCGGTAATAAAGAGATTTTCCTCCTTAGGAGGATGTGTTTGTTAACTTTAGTTTGTGCTAGTCCCCTCATTGAGGTTAGTTTTCAAAGCCCTTGTTTGGGATCACTCTGTCGAGAGGTTTTTCATCTCCAATAAAAACTGGCGCACTGACACCCTCAGCGCCGGAGTCCTGATTTGAAGTTCCGGCATGACAATTTGTTTCTGTTTGCAATGGCCATTTACACCAGAGGACATCTGTCTTGCTGATAGTAAACAAAATAAGGTGCATACTGAACCAAAGAGATAATATTCTAAAATTCAAAAAAAAAAATCTAAATAGCTCTGTCAATTCTCCAATCAAATCACCATGCGGGTCGTACTGTCAATTTGCTAAATTTTATTTACCCTGATTATAAGTTAGTACAATCTATCACATTTGCACTCATGCAAAGCACAATATTATGTTGAACCCACACCAACACAACATTTTAAATACCAGATAACTATGTCTTGACATCAAAACACATTTTCTGTACAATAAATATTTCAGCCTTATTTTGCACTTGACTTTCTATAGAATTACCATACCTCTGTACAGCTCATCTATGTTTGTTGGCAGATATTGTGCCTACAAATGCATGAGAGCAGAAGAGAGCTAAAATAAACAGGAATAATGTCACGAGTGCAAAAAAATAACATTTCCCAGGTAAAGCAGGATGTGATTACAGTTAACATGATAAATTTATTATCTAAATTACCAAGATAAAGCGGTTTTATAAAATGACTGTTAAAGAACCTGTGCAGCATAACATTCTGTTATCATGTCTACAGTACATATATAACACAAAAGCTGATATGGACAATATTGTTATGAATGTGTAATTTTCCACTTGGCCAGCGCTTGTCCCCTTGCCTTTTGTACTTCGAATCATTGCGTCTACGTTCCTCGGAAAATGAACTTTTTCCACTGTGCATTGAAAAGAGGGGAGGAAAGTAAGAAGATGATGGATCAAATGCAGGTGTGCAACGCCACCTAAACAGCAAGGTGTAGTCCTCCATTTGGGCTTTCACCTCGGAATAACCCACTAGATGAGAGATGTTGTATGGCACCACACAACGAGGAAACCACAGCTAGAGTTCCCAAGGCCTTAGCCGATGCCTTCTGCTTCTGCATCCAGCGGGATATCCGGGCGGCTTTACAGGATCAAGAGCAGCCGCAGGTAGCCTAAACACAAATTACAAAGAGGTATGAGGCAGAGCAAAAGAAAAACGTCCAAACGTACTGGTAGAGGAATCTCCAACTGCTTTTGCATTGAAGTTCTCATAGCACCATGTGAGTTTTCATCTCTCTATGGGTGGTGCGTGGCAGCAAAAAAAAACAATACGGCAGTTGGCTGGCTGAGATAGCCAAATAATGGCACACTGATAACTATCGCAGACACAGGTTTCTGCAGCTGGATGATAGTGATGGGAAAAGCTGAACACCAATGTAGCGAATACACTGACTGCCATCAGTAACAAGGAGTCTGTGTAGTTTGTGGAGAAGAGGTTGAAGAGGTGCAAGGTGCACAGGATCTTGGCAAAGTCTAAATATGCCTGAACGCCGCTCATGCAATCTTGAGAGGAAGGATGATCAAACAGAGCAGGTCAGAGATATCAGATGGTAGCAGATGTCTGCCAGAAGTGGCTTGGAAGTGGATCTTAACTGAAGGCATAGAGAGCCAGGGAGTTGGCATGGCAGGCCTATCAGGAATGAAATGATGTAAAACTGAGAGGATGACCATCAAGTCCTCACCAGCTGTCTCCATTATGGCCCTAAACCAAAGGGGGAAAACACCATTTAAAATCAACATTTATGCAGAACAGACACAGAATTATATTTTCTATTTGTGATAATCGATTGTGATTGAATGGATCTTAAATTAAGTCTTCATGTGGCCAAATAAAAAAGAATCAATATTGTTCCTAATACCTAATGAGCAAGATTATATACAGGAATATATGACATGCGCATAATATTAAAGAGCAGTCAGGTAAAATGTAAACCAGATGTTTTGTCCCATCACCAAAACAACTCCAAAATTTTTGCCATAATTTCCGAATCAAATTAGGGCATTAAGGACAGCTAATACTGTAAGCTATGAAATCAATATCTTTAAGGTTTACACAGCAATATAAAAACAATATTGTTTAATGACAAATACGTTTTTCATACCCAGCTTTCCAAACATCAGATTTTCAACAGAAAAAAAGCATATTTACCTACTCGAAGGATGTTTTTCAAAAATGTGTAAAGGCTTTAAAAAAGACAAACTAAAGCTTGTTTTGTTTGCATTGCTGCGCCTTTCATGACATAGCAGCCAGATACTTGCAAGTTCAAAGATGAGCCACTACTCCTCAACTCATCCTACACTTAGCGCACGCAACAGTCGCGTTATATTGACAACAATGCAAAACTATTGTTGACCTTTACAATGAGTATGTAATGAAGTAAGTACATCCCCCCCTCCATTCAGAAAGATATCGAACATGATTGTTCAATTTTCACCAAGCCATGGAGCCTGGTTCATGTTTTTTATTATATAACTTTTCTTGAATTCACCGTCCAGTGTTGGTATCATTGGCTCAAAGCATTTCGATAGCTCATATAGTTTAGAGTATAGTAGCCTTTATTCTATGGTCTGTCCCCAGAGCCTGAAATATTTTGAAATATGGTTTTCCTTCTGTCACCCTATTTATATAGGCCATCAATTAGGAGTGCAGCAGGGAATCAACATGGCACCCCGTTTAAGTGGTATAAATCTGCCACAGGCATACTGATGTATATGTTGGGTTCCTTTTGCAACATGAAGTCTATATTGAATTACATGTTCAAGATGGAGTATTTTACAGCAATTCCCTCAGTCTGGATGAAATGGTATAAAAAGGAAACCATGTAATACCCACTGTTAAAATATTACAACAATTCATTTGTTACCAAGCAATGGCACTTAAGCAGACTGCTGCTGTCAGTACTGAGCTACTGTGTGAAGACCGCACAGCAGATTTCCTCCGATCAGCATTTAGATAGGTAGCCATGCTGTAATTCATTCTGTGAAAAAAGTCAAAAGCAAAGTTCAATATTTCCTCACGTCTTGAGCAATGAAAGCAACAGCAGGAGAATTAAAAAAAAACTGTCATGTTTTTATTGCATAGAATAAGTGATCCTGCACCCTTGCTAATGCTGCATTTCGCCACCTCTTAGGTCAACTCTTGTGCGTTTCGGGTACTGTTGAGCTTCTGGTTGGCTTGCATTTCTACCACACAATCCATTGTCATAGATACAGGAAAGATATCTCACCTCAGGGTGCCTCTACCTGGTCTGCTTGGGATGATTGTGTATCTACACGTGCGATCTAATAGAGAGAAGAGAGAGAGAGAAGAAAAGATGAAAGTGACAAAGTGAGTGAGAGCCCATATACGATGCTTTGGAATGTCTTAGTTCAATTTAGGCACTTGATACCTGGTTTACAAAACTAGTGCTTTTCTTGTATGTTTGGGAACTTTACGGACAACCATGTCATACGCCACATCATGTCTGTCTCATATCATACAGCCAAGTAGTGAGCCAATTAAAAAAAAAAAACGCTTTCTTTACCTTTGATGACTGTTGGTGTATTTTTCT
Organism: Larimichthys crocea; assembly: GCF_000972845.2. Lineage (NCBI taxonomy): Eukaryota > Metazoa > Chordata > Actinopteri > Sciaenidae > Larimichthys > Larimichthys crocea. The sequence continues at coordinate 31,863,056 of NC_040023.1, forward strand.
GTGGCTTTTGTATTGTCCGGTGATCTTTTGGGCCTTAAAAAAAAGAAAGATATTTTTATGATATTTAAGTTGTAATTTAGCCAATAAATTTATTGTCAACTGTAAAGACAAAATTCCAGTTTGTTTCATACCTTAAAATGATTGGTCATGTTGCTACAAATCCCTGTAGCCAGCTGTGGGGTAAATGAAATAACAATAAAAAAGATGTAATATAGCTTTACAGTGATTATGACGGACAAGTTTGAAGCCATACACCAAACCTGTTCATACCCCATGATTCTCTACACTGAACATCGCACATCCAAACAGGCAAAACCAGGAAGCATATAAAGGTTCAACCCATATAGCCAAATAGCTATAAAGACTAATAGTTAGTAATATCATACACAAAAAGAACAAAACTGATCTGCTTTTGGGTGTGCCAGTAACTTAACACTTGTGTTATTCCACAGAACACTCTTTGGTGTTCTTGGCCACCCAGAGTAGTTAGTGGCCGTGCCACGATATATCAGAGGCTGTCTTTGAACTTGTCCTCTCATTATGCCGGAAGCAAAATTTCTTCGTATATGTAAAGACAAAGCTGAAGGAACGAGGGCAAGTGTCATTTCCATCAATACACAACGGTCCAGTTTATGGAAGCGTTAGGGGATTGCACTCAAGCTATGACAGACAACACTTCAGAACCTTCCCCTGTCCGGGGGTGCATGCGGACTCAGCAGAGTACAGGAGCATCTAGACAGATATAACAAAAATATTATTTAAATCTTGGACATAAGTGAAACTGATATTTCATGGGTTTTTTTGGGTGTTTCAGACTCTCTGTGCATTGTTTCCTGTCTGCTTACTGGGTACAGATTGAGACTAAAGGACAGCGTGTGGATAATAATATAGTTAGTTATTTTATATTAATAATAAAATAAATTATGTTTCAAAGCAGTTTTTTTTTTCTCTCCCCCTTCCCTATGTATTAAATACTGATCATATCCGGCTCCCTCTGCAGTTCCTGCTGCTTCAGGAGGAGATGGGCGGTTTTTCACGGTATCAGTTTCTTCTTCTTCGCATTATTATGAGAGATACGTCCTTCATATAGAATTGGACTATGATAGCCCTCAGGTTTATTTACTGAACGTTCAGTTCAGTTCAAACGTTGGCTCAGTGGAGTGGAAGCTGGCGTGCTACTGCAGATGCAGTTGAGTCCCCTTACACTGTGTTTGTGTCTAGGCTCACACTCTCTCAGCCATGGTAAAACCACAAGTCCTCAAGCTTCGTTAGTGGCGCAAGGCGACAATTAAGAAATTAAACTCTTGCATGATAGTTCTTGAAACTATGTTGTCATTTACCCTCATGGTTGTGAGGTTATGTCACACTGGGGACAAAAGCGAATACATAAATATCTGACATAGTTTTACCCCTTTCAGCATGTTTTAAGGAGTGGATAAATGGTCACTGAGTACACGGGGCCTGACTTAAGTTAAATAAGATTTCATTATCTTAATGCTAATGTTTAGTTTCATCATTGACGTATATGATTTTTTTTGTTCTTATGTTCTTTTCTTATTTTCTTATCACAGTTTCTAAAAAAAAAAACACTCTATAAATTAAAGAGAAGCATGATTATGAAAAAATGACCTTTCCCTATAAAAAATTAACTAAATACCAATAACAAATGGCACTGGTTCTGTTCCATCAGTCCAAACAGAGATAAGGGTGCGCTGTGGCCATGTTGGATCACTGGAAGGTCTGCTGGAATAAATGGAAAAGTCCTTAATTAAGTTATCATTGGAAACCACCTTGTTAACCGCCAATTGTCATGTCGAAAGGTCTACTCTGTTCTCTAATTAAGTCCTCCATCTCATCCAGAAGTTCAATTTAACGTGAAGTGAACGGCTGATATTGAAGCACTTGCATTGTTTTGCCTGTATCGAATGAGATTATAATATCAATTGGTCTTATGTTTTTTCCAAATAAACGGTGTTTTGGAGACATAGCTGCAGGTATGGTTGTCTTGCGCTCTGCTGTGGTTGGTGTTTTGATTTACATTGTGTTCTTGGTTTTGTTTGCTTCGTTTTCTGTTGGTCTTGTTACCTAACAAGTTTGAGCTGTTATCCTTCTCGTTGGCTTAAAAGTTCATTATTAAAACCTGTGAAACACACACAGTTCCCCTGTAACAATAGTATTGCCCATTCAGGTCTCTGAAACTTTCAATCGTCTGTTACATATCTTTTGGGTCTCTTTCATACTGTAACTGTAGCTTGTTTCCCCCTTTTAATTTCCCTCTATAGCATGTAAATATGTTTATGTTCATCCAGTGCTGACATCATATTATATTGTGTATAATGTTTAAACGGAGTGAAAACTACAATTAGGTGTAAGACTCATGCCATGAGCGCCAACTTTTCCTCTCATGTATTTAACCAAATTGTTTAATGAACGGCGTTAATCACCTTGTACACGTTAAGGAACTTTGCAAGATGATTTTCCACAAATATTTCCTTAAGAAGACGAAGCTAACACTGTGTAGGGCAAACAAACAAACTATGGTGTTGGTGGGTGGGGATTAAACCTGTGTCAACTTTACTGTAAACTAAAAAAAATGGGACATTGTAGACCTGTTGTAGCAAAGCACAGTCAAGGCGTCACATGTCGATGTCCCAAGCGTGCAGATATTCAAGCCTACCACTCCATCTCATGTGGATATTGGCTTAAGTCTTTTTTTTATTTTTTTATCCATGAATAGAAAAATATTCTAGTAACTTGTGCATCATTTAATATACATATCCTCCCCAACTTCATCCTGATGATTTAGTATATTTGGAAATTTTGGGATATCCACCAAAATTTGAAACAATATTGGCTGCAGAGCAATGAGTTCGCTTCACGTTAAGTGTTTATATTCATGTGTTGTGGCCGGACAGAGCCATGTGTAGTATTGTATTTTGAATAATCCTTAACATATCAGTAAAGGACATAGATTTAAATAGTAAGATTTGTGTTTTACGTTGACACATCCAGACCCAAACCAGGCGGACTGTCCCGCTCCAATGTCATTGTGAGCAATGCAGGAGATAGAAGTATCTCGGGTGGATGTTGTTGAAGGTTTTTCTCCCAGTTGAATTTTATCCGGATGTGCTGACCCATCCTCTTTTTGAACCATGAATAAGTGTGTGGTTGTGGGTTACAATCAGCAGCACACTCCATGAGATGCTGCCACCCTCTATTACTGGTGTTATTTCCCAGCTTCAGGATCACAGTCACAGGTTTGTCTGTGGATACAGGAAATCATAACATACAATTAAAATATAGACAGTTCCCAAGAAACATGCAAGTAATTTCATTGCTTACTGTACACTCCACATAAAATGTGTGATCGTTGTTTGACTCTCTTATGTAGCCCAAACAACTCACTTTGCTGTTATGCATTTTATGTGTTGCTCGTCCTTGCAGAGTTTCTGTGTACACCCATGCCCTGATATTTTCTCACTGAAAGCCATCGAAGTGAGGTTTCCAGGAGTGGATTTTTTTTTCCAATAAAGGGATGGAGGTGAGAAAGGGCAGGAGTGGCTTATGCTGCAGTTGACCTGAAAAATCTTCCCATCACTTATCTGCCTCTGAATGGAGATTAAGGAGCTTTTTTCTCTGGAAGTCACAGTTTTTTATTTCTAGATTAGCAACTGTGTAAATAACATGTACATTAGCACATAAATTGCATGTGTGGATTTAATTTAAAGTTATCCTGTTAGGTTGCATTCATCACATGGTATGGTGCAGATTAAATGTACATAGCCTTCATATGTAGTCAAGTAAATGCTCAAGTACAGAGGGACAGAAAACAGCAGTATGTAAAACTGTCTTGTTAAAGGGTTAGTGTGGGTTTTTTATGCAGGACTTCAAGAGATACTTAGTCATTGTGTTATTGTGCTACAATTGATCAGCGCGCTCCCAGTTTGGAGAAACACAGAAAAGACTATAGGAGACTAGCAGCAGGTTTAAAGTACAGGAAAGCCCTGCTGTGGACTTTTTAGCCACCTAAAAATTGAAAAAAAAAGCTGTAAAAATGCTTTAACCTGCTGCTCGTCTCCAATAGGGTAGCGGCACTGAATAAACCTATGTGACCCAGACACTAGAAATGACTCTACAGTGCAGTATGTCCCATATTAAACTGTTTCTGTAGTATATTTCTCATCTATAACCTGCAAATTATGATCGATTAATTTTTTTTTTAAATTTTGCATTCTGGCTTGAATTTCGGAAATTTAATATAAGTTTAACAATACTTACCAACAAAGATGGTTACAATTTTGTCCACTGAATTTCTGAGTTGTTGAAGTGTCTGGGTGATCCAAAACATATACTTCAAGCTTGTTGTCTGTTGCCTTCACATATTATATCAGGTGCAGTTGCCCTCTGCAGCTTTACCCACTACGAGGTGCGGCCTCTGAACTGCGGTACTATTTCATCAGGGTGAAGTCCATCATACATGACGATATACTTTATGGGATGGTATTGTACCAAGTTGACCGAGAATGAGGCTGTGGGTCTGACATGGCACTACAACACAGCTCCCTTCACTGCGGTAATTGTTTTGGGTACACTGATGCTCCAGCTCCACCTGCTCGAGCACTGAAATACCTTTGTGGGGTGAGAGGAGAAAGTCAGACAGTGGTTAAACGACAAAAAAAAAAAAAAGTTAGTTGTGGTTGCTCTGTTTCGTAGTGCTATTTTTGTTCATGAATGAGAAAATGAACATGTGACACAAGGAAACTCAGACACACAACTTTGTGGTTCATCACTTTCACAGTAAAATCTCCCTGAGTGACAAAGTGAAAATATTGCTGTAACGTACCATACGAATGTCTTCATGTCTTCTTCAAGACAAATTACATCACTTATTTTATTATATTCACAAAAAATGTATATATATTTGGGATGAATGAATGCCTGCACTTCGTATGTACATCACCTGTGATCGTACGTAATGCTTTGCAGCACTGAGTCATACAACACCAATATTTTACTGACTTTGGAAAAATGGATCATAATTTATGGAGAAACATTATTTCTGTTTTTTCCTCCGTTGTCCTCTGGCTGCTGCCAGTCAATGTTTAGTGATTTTACAGAGTATCAAGGAGGACAGTTACTTAAACTGCTGCAGAACTAAGCTGCTATGCCAGCTAATGTTGGCTCATTTGTTAGCCAGGGTGCCTGACTGTGAACTCAGAGCACAGAGGGAGCATTGGTTTTCGTACCACAGGCATTTTAAAGCACCGAAAAGACACTTTCAATTTGGTTTAGATATGGAAAAAAATTAAAGAACAAATAATACAGAGATTGAATTATTAAATTAATTCTTTGAGGGCTCCAGGCTGCAACCATTTGCTGCAAACCATCAAGTCAAGTACAACTACAACTTTTCTTTGGTGGCACTGATGGTAAAATGGCAGGTGTGTTAACAGCAGAGAAGTGCTCTCCTCGCAGGTATTCTGTTCCCAATTTGCGACCTTATAATAACTAATATATACCAATATCGTAACCAGGTACATTGCTGTCTTCGTCTCCACTCTGCTGTCTGTTTCTGAGCTGCAGCTCTGTGAGGCTGAGCTTCATACACTTGCAGTGAAACAGGCTGAACCGGGCGCTTGTGTTTTGATTTATTTGTCTTATATGAATCATTGAGAAAATAACATATGATTTCTCTGCTCACCGCTTTGTCCTCACTATGGCACTCGCTCTCTTTATTCGCTATTCTGTCACTCACTATGTTTACAAACAGCAAACAACACTTTTTCTGCCTTGTCAAAAAAGCATTTGTTTGAGGATATTAGTATTTATGCATGTGTATTTTTATGTATGAGTTTTATGTATTTTGGGTGATGACACCATAAAACAGTCGGCAGACACTGGCTCATTGAAATACCTGCCCTAATCTTACACATCAGTACTAACTTAAGGTTATTTGTTTCAACGGGTTTTAAGGTCATAGCTATTCTAATTGCCTGTTCTGTGATTTTAATGTTAAAATATTTATCTTCACATTTACTCCTGTTTGCAATCATCAAGGTCAACAATGTGTCAAGAAATTACCTTTGCGGACAGGAAGTGACAAAAGTTAATGCTTGCTATCAATGTAAAAAGTTAGTCTGGAGCCTGTTTTTTAAGTTGACACTAATATCAGAATATTAGAATTGTGTTATCTTTTGTTTAAAATGATACCCAGCAACAGACCCAGAGGTACAAATAATAAATAAGCTTAATATTACCCAGAAACAAGCTGAGCAGTTTAAGCAGATGAGCAGTCCCCATGAAGAAAACATATTCAGTGGAGTCGCCTTTTGAATCGAAGTTTCTGAAACACAGCAGCTGTAACAATGTACGCAGTTAGATTGTGATAATTCCTCATTGTAAACATTTCTGCAAAATATGTGTTAAATACTGAGCAGAGTCGTATGTGAGACATTAAAACGGCTCAAGCACCTCCAGGTTTATCAAGTAACGAAAAAAAGTTTTGTTAATTTTCATTTTAGACTATTCTTTAACATTTAATCAGAAAGTCAGATGTGAAAGAGTTTTAGAATTTGAAAAATAGTCTCTGGATTCATATTTGCTTGTGAGTGATGTGGACAAGAAGGCTTACCTTTCCAGAAGAGCTGCTGCAAGATATGTTTGTGATGGCCCACTGATCTGTTACTGTACCACTCTACAGCCCCTGTGTAAAGTCACCTCAAACAGGAAACTCTGAGCTGAGCTCATTTAAAGCAGTCAGCCTCAACAGTGATCAGCCCGAAAGACACCCCACCACTGTTTGTATAGCACATGAAATATGTTTCAAACACGGGTAAGTGGAAGTTAGATTAAAACAAAAAAATGAATACAAACTCAGAAATCGACAGGAATGCTTTATGTGTCAAGAAGCTAGATATAGATATAAAAAAAATTATAATAAAAACACTCAAAAGCAAAACTTACTATTTGTCTATTGCTCCTTAATTTTTATGTCTGCAAACAGTTGCACAGTCTATGTTTACAATAATAGAAGTGAATAAACACAGCACACTGTAAAATGTCAAAGACAATCATCAATTTATACACACCAAACATTATTATGAGTAGATAATACATGTAAAATACAGCATATTATTGGTAAAATACATATTATGCACTTAAAACAAATTCTTAAATGTATCTGACCTAAAGCGAACTTAATTACAAAGGAACATATAGGCAGGCCCGACCGTTTGCATAAGGACCACAACTGCTGAGGGGGGAGAATCACACAGTTAACCTTTATATGCTCTCATCCAGATTTGTCATGAGGTGTCTGCACATAGATGCATAGTTACATATTAACAATAGTACTATTATATATAGATGGTTTACATTGAGACACTTATCTGTGTAGCTAGCTGTTATTCTAAGTCCATCTGGACTTTGAGGTTATTCGGATAGGAGTACCGGAGAGCCACCCTGGTAGCTGTCAGGTGTGTTAATCCATGTAAAACAATTTATGTTAAAAGAGCCATGTGGGATACGGTGTCTCGGGTCCCAGTGGTGTTTTTTTCTCCTGTGTGTGGTTCCTTTTACGAGGCTAAGGGAGAAAACAGGTCAAGGTAAGGGCTATCTGTTCGGGCATCCTAGGAGAAGGGCCTCCTTTCTCGTCCCTCTCTATATAACACGAGTATACTATTGTTTATTTAGTTGCATGTCTTGGAGGCATAATCTCCACCGTATATAAGGGCTTGTCCCGCATAGATCAGGAGAGTCTCTCATCATTCGGCCAGGGGCTCTCCAAGTAACGTTCACTTGCTACGATACTGAACTTATTGTAATAATTGTTATACTACTAGGCAGTGTCGGCTGAGTTTTTTCTCAAACATCTTCAACTGCATCCCCACTGAATATACGACGGTACTGTACGGTGCTGTTTGTCTTTTTTTTGACTGCATCATCTCACAGACCACTATTGTCATTTTGAGATTTGGTTTGTAAAGTTGTCATCACGTGAGAAACACGTCTGGCATGGAGAATCTCCTATCGTGTAACCTTCTCTGGCGCCATGAGTTTACTATGGGTTACAGGAATGCCGGAAACTTTATCATCATTTCAATAGAATCGTAATTTAGCCTGATTGCTCCCAATGCTAAAATCTTGTATTATAATGTAATTGTATGTGCAAATCTAAGGCCAAATAAGATATTTTTAGGACCAGCAATATAGAACTATGATCTATTTGTGCCTATCACTCTTGTTTTTAAATGTAACCTGGGCATATTCACATTCACCTCCTTGTTCACATTTCTAGGCCCCCATGTTGTCAACAGGCTTCCCACTTCCAGTGCATTGCTCAGAATATTTTTGCGTGTGACCTCCACCATGCACCTCTCTTCCTCAAGATAAGAACCACCAGGTTGGTCCAGGTCCACAGTGCTTTCTCTCTTCTTCTTGCTTTTGGTCTTCCAATTCACGCTGGAGTAAATAACATTGGCGCCTTCCTCATTCTTTTTTCTGAGCTTTCAGTCGGTCCTTCTTCGTTTGTTGCTCCAGAGTTTGGCAAGTTGGCACTCGTTGGCCTACTGGTGTTGGCATAAATGCTGTCTTCAGCTTCAGTGTTGGGTACCTGCAATTAAAGACAAAACATCTTTGGTACAGATTCATGCTAATCGGGTGTAATTACTTTAGTAGAGAACTGTCTTCTTCTAAGTACCTCATTTCCCTCTCCAGCTGTTGTAGTCTCCAGTTGGCTCATGCTACTGTGCTCTTAAGAGCTTATGGTGAATCTTCTGAGCCCTGAAAAATGCAGAAGATGTAACCCATGAGTATTTTTAATTAATCTTTGAATTAAATATACCCATGTCTACCACAACTCATTTATTAATCAACATGAAACCACTGAGTGATAGAGAAAAGGAACAAGTGGTAATTGTTTCTTTTGGACAAGACCCGGTCCCCTCAGGATGGTAAAAGAGTGTTTTTTGATGGATGAAGACCCAAAACAAGACTGTACAACATTGTGTCTCAAACTTTAACCTTACCTGATCACTAAAAGCAGAGCACATACTAGTACAAGCAGCGCGACAACTGTGGTGATGAAGACTATCAGCATCACTGAGTCTGAAACATACAAGGGACAAGAAAAGTTAAAATAAAAGTTTTCTTAAGGCCCATTAGTCCTGAGTGAAACCTGAAATAAATCTGTTATTTACAGGAACATGCACCAGTATAAGTTGAAAAACAAACTTTAGATGGATGATACTGATCCCGGGGATGAGGTAGACACATTGAAAAAAATGGTGCTGTTTGCGTGTCTATTATTAGTGTGGAAGTATACTATTTTCAAACAAATTGAGGAAATATGACATCAGACATATGAGAAGTCATTTATAAATTCAAGATAGTTTCTGACTATGCATTAAGCAGAAAGACAAACCGTGACTTTTTGCAGATGTTGGAGATTCAAGGCTGTAGACATGAACCCCGCTGAGTCACAGATCCTCGAGAGTTGGAGCTGCGGCAGAGCAAGGTGGAAAGATCCCCCTTGGTGTTGATTCACAGTGATGATGACTCAGACCTGTGTCATTTAGAGACTCACTGCTGATTGCAAACTTGTCAGAGTGATTGACAGGTAGCCCGTCCAAATCCACACTGTAAAGTGGGAGCAGGATTTCCCACAGTCTCACAGGAACAGTTGAGCTGGTCTGCAGTTTGGGTGCAGTCAGATGAGGCAGGATCTGTGGAGCAACGGTAATGAATGTGGAGAAGACACATAACAGACATATAAGTTAGTCTTTAGTCGAGATTGATTGATAAATAACAAGAGGTCAAATAAGCTGAGCTTAGCTTAATGCAAACTAAATACCTTTTATATGTTAAATCTTTTTGAATTACAATGAATAGACTAAATTATGCTTTGAATTAGGTAACAAAACATTTGAATCAAGTGATACATACACTGAACATCTATTTGACGGATGTGGATCGTCCAGCTCCAAGATCATTTCAGCCTCACAGAAAAAAGGAACACTGACTTTAAGCTTGAATGGTAAAACATGTCCGGTCCCCATGACAGTCTCCTGGCCCCTGAGCTGTGTACCAGGTGTAGTCCCTCACTGCTGGGTTGGCAGTACTACTGCATGTCAGAGTCACAGTGCTGTCTTCTGGTACTGGACAGAGGGACTGACTGACATGTGGTGTGTTTGGGTGGATCTGAAAAATGAAAGATTGTCTGATATTATAATGAATGACGCCAAATTATGTCTTCCTCCAATTCTAACCTGAAAATTGTCACACCGCGGTGAGGTCAAGTTGGGTTTTTGTTCTATCTCGTCATTTCCTGGTTTTTTTGATATTACCTCCTCCCCTTTCAGGTCACTGCCCTTCCTCATGTGTCACCGGTCTGATTGTTTCCACCTGTTTCCCATTACCCTGTGTATATCTTGTCTGCATCTCCCTGTTGTTGTAAATTCTTAGTCTAGCCTTTTTGTTTCCTAGTGTTTAGTGTTGTTGTGTTTTCAGCCTCCTTTGGAGCGCTTTCAGTTAATGTTTGCAGCCTGTTGTTTTTTCCTCCTTGTGACTGATTTTGATTTTGATAACCTTTTCATAAAGTAGTTTAGAGTTTTTCTCCCTTTGGACTGATTTTTGTTTTCCCTAGTTTAGGCCTGTTTCATAGCCTGCCAGAGCCTCACTCTGTCAGGTTTTTTTTGTTATATCAATAATAAGCTCATTGACACCTCTGCGCCTGAGTCCTGTTTTGAGTCCGGCCTGACAAAAATATAGTATTGACATTTAGTTACTCTGCAGTGCAAATGTCTGAACAATGCAGCATGCAACTGGTATTTTCATTGGTCACTAGTACTCTCCAAGTTAATAGGAAATTGTGCTTAAATGATTAACTAGCTTCTACCAAATGTACAATATCCCAGACGTGTTGATAAAGTTATAAGGCGGAATCCTTAAATGTCTTTTTGACAACAGGGTGGTGTGAAAGTTTTAACATCCTAAAGATAATTATGTAAAAGAACTGAATAAACCATTTAATGACAAAACGTGATAATTTGTAAATCAGTGACTTCATACAGATAGAACTATCAGAGTACAATAGAGCATATAAGTTTGAAATTTATAATACACTGAACATCTATTTGACTGATGGTGGATCGTCCAGCTCCAAGATAATTTTTTGCCTTGCAGAAAAAAGGAACACTGACTTTAGAAGCTTGAATGTGTAAAACAGGTCCGGTCCCCATGACAGTCCCTGGACTCCCTGAGCTGTGTACCAGGTGTAGTCCCTCACTGCTGGGTTGGCAGTACTACTGCATGTCAGAGTCACAGTGCTGCCTTCTGGTACTGGACCAGAGGGACTGACTGACACTGTGGTGCTTTGGGGTGGATCTGGAAAAAAAGGAAAAAAAAATAAACGTAGTACTTTGTGTGAGACTTCACACTGACTGACTCTGGTGTTTTTGGTGTTAAGCATTCTGAAATTCTGAATAAAAATGTCAGATATAGTCACTTTTGTCATATTTGTCATTTTTGTGTTGGCCTCTTTTTTTGTAAAATCCATTCTGGTACACACTGTCTTTTTTTTCTTTTACTTTTTCAGCATGGACTTCACCTTCCCACTTTGATTATTCACACAAAATAAAACTTGGCACAGATCAGTGGAGAGATTTTATCTGTAGTCATTTAGTCTGTGAATTGAAACATGTAAAGAATACCTCCCTGTATGATTAATCACTAATCTAACTACTAACAGACAATAGATCAATTCAACAAAGGAACTCACATGAAACATCAGCTGTCAGTCTGGAAACAGATGACTCAGTGCTGCCATTTGTTTGTTGTAGACAGCAGTACAGGAGATTTCCTGTCCGTGGTGGCGTTGAGTAGCAGTGAAGTTCAGAACAGAGGTCTTGACTTTAGTTTTGTCCGGATTCTCCTGCGTGTCCTCCTGAGTGAACCCAGGACAGGAGTCCATGTCAGAGTTGGAGGATGAGACGGGCAAGGAGCTGGAGCAGAGCATGTCAAAGTCACTGAGGTTCCATCATTCACCTCCAGTGTAGACGGAGTCAGAGTCGGTGTGATTTGAGCTGGAGGGAAGGTATTTTGGACCACTCAGTGAAAATGTATTCACTCTCAATTTTTATACTATTTGTAAAATATAATAAATGCAAAACGATGTAAAAACTGTTCTACAAGAGAAAATAAGACTGACCTGTAAGTAAATTAACTTTAACCTACCTTTGACTGAAATTTCTACTTTTTGTTCTTTAAAATTGTGTTTAAGGGATTGTCACATTCCACTCTGAGGAAATATTCTTTGCTGTCTTCAGGTTTCATGTTGTTCAGGGTTGTGGTGCAGTCTCCTATCAAGTTACTTTTATAGGTGATTGTGGATTACTGCTATCAAACACAACAAATCTAGCTCAGTTTTCCACATTGCTTTACAGTTTCATCTAAGTATGATCTAAATGTGTCCTGTACATCAAAGGAGCAGGGGATGGTCACACAGGATCCACTCAGAACATTTATAGTCTGCGGCATAGAGACAGAATCTTGTACTGAGCCTGAAACCGACAAAAATCTTTGAATCGAACAAGTGAATACAACTCTACAGTAACAAGGAAATATTACTGTTTGTTGTCTTTGCTAAAAATCTCAGCACTATATCTTTATTTAATCTAATCATTCAAAATTACGAGTGTAAACATCTCTTTTGCCTTCAGTTTTTATCTCAATGTTTTGTCAAATAAATACTTTCACTCTGAAATGAAATTCTGTGAAAAGGGCCGCAGCACCCTTGTAGCTGACTGTGTACTTCTTTTTGCTGTAGCTATATTCAGATCTGTTGTACTTTGGTGTGAAGGCTTCACTGTCTAATTGTCTGTAGTTTTTACAGTCAAGGCACAGTCATGTATCAGTATGGGGACAACAAATCAAGTTTAGTTTTGATCCTGGTGCATATTTGCATGAGGTTGTTGTCAAGTAACAGATGAGAAATTTATAGAGCTCGCAACTGATGTATAGTTTTTTGATCAGTCTCTTAGTTTATGACCAATCAATAATTGTTTAGTATGTTTAACTTTGGAAAACTGTACAGGATGCCCTTCACAATTGCCACAATGTTAGTCGACATCTTCAAAAAGCCTGTTGTGAGTAACAGTCTGAACCCAGAGACATTCAATTCATAATGCCACATCTTCATGTTCTGACACAGGAAAATGTTTATAAAATATTAATCACTAATCCAAATGGATGAAAACAAAAAAAGACTGCACCACAACCCTGTACAACATGAAACCTGAAGACAGCAAAGAATATTTCCTCAGAGTGGAATGTGACAATCCCTTCAAACACAATTTTAAAGAACAAAAAGTAGAAATTTCAGTCAAAGGTAGGTTAAAGTTAATTTACTTACAGGTCAGTCATTATTTCTCTTGTAGAACAGTTTTTACATCGTTTTGCATTTATTATATTTTACAAATAGTATAAAAATTGAGAGTGAATGACATTTTCACTGAGTGGTCAAAATATACCTTCCCACCAGATCAAATCACACCGACTCTGACTCCGTCTACACTGAAGGTGAATGATGGAACCTCAGTGACTTTGACATGCTCTGCTCCAGCTCCTTGTCCGTCTCATCCTCCAACTCTGACATGGACTCCTGTCCTGGGTGTCACTCAGGAGACACTGCAGGAGAATCCGGACAAAACTAAAGTCAAGACCTCTGTTCTGAACTTCACTGCTACTCAACGCCACCACGGACAGGAAATCTCCTGTACTGCTGTCTACAACAAACAAGATGGCAGCACTGAGTCATCTGTTTCCAGACTGACTGCTGATGTTTCATGTGAGTTCATTTGTTGAATTGATCTATTGTCTGTTAGTAGTTAGATTAGTGATTAATCATACAGGGAGGTATTCTTTACATGTTTCAATTCACAGACTAAATGACTACAGATAAAATCTCTCCACTGATTCTGTGCCAAGTTTTATTTTTTGTGAATAATCAAAGTGGGAAGGTGAAGTCCATGCTGAAAAAGTAAAAGAAAAAAAAGACAGTGTGTACCAGAATGGATTTTACAAAAAAAGAGGCCAACACAAAAATGACAAATATGACAAAAGTGACATAATCTGACATTTTTATTCAGAATTTCAGAATGCTTAACACCAAAAACACCAGAGTCAGTCAGTGTGAAGTCCTACACACAAGTACTACGTTTATTTTTTCCTTTTTTTTCAGATCCACCCCAAAGCACCACAGTGTCAGTCAGTCCCCCTGGTCCAGTACCAGAAGGCAGCACTGTGACTCTGACATGCAGTAGTACTGCCAACCCAGCAGTGAGGGACTACACCTGGTACACAGCTCAGGGAGGCCAGGAGACTGTCATGGGGACCGGACATGTTTTACACATTCAAGCTTCTAAAGTCAGTGTTCCTTTTTTCTGTGAGGCTGAAAATGATCTTGGAGCTGGACGATCCACCATCAGTCAAATAGATGTTCAGTGTATGTATAAATTTCAAACTTATATGCTCTATTTACTCTGATAGTTCTATCTGTATGAAGTGCACTGATTTACAAATTATCATGTTTTGGCATTAAATGGTTTATTCAGTTCTTTTACATAATTATCTTTAGGATGTTAAAACTTTCACACCACCCTGTTGTCAAAAAGACATTTAAGGATTCCGCCTTATAACTTTATCAACACGTCTGGGATATTGTACATTTGGTAGAAGCTAGTTAATCATTTAATTACGATTTCCTATTAACTTGGTGAGTACTAGTGACCAATGAAAATACCAGTTAGCATGCTGCATTGTTCAGACATTTGCACTGCAGAGTAACTAAATGTCAATATTATATTTTTTCAGGTAGAATTAGAAGGAAGACATGATTTGGCGTCATTTTATTATAAATATCAGACAATCTTTCATTTTTCAGATCCACCCAAACACACCACAGTGTCAGTCAGTCCCTCTGGTCCAGTACCAGAAGACAGCACTGTGACTCTGACATGCAGTAGTACTGCCAACCCAGCAGTGAGGGACTACACCTGGTACACAGCTCAGGGAGGCCAGGAGACTGTCATGGGGACCGGACATGTTTTACACATTCAAGCTTCTAAAGTCAGTGTTCCTTTTTTCTGTGAGGCTGAAAATGATCTTGGAGCTGGACGATCCACCATCAGTCAAATAGATGTTCAGTGTATGTATAAATTTCAAACTTATATGCTCTATTTACTCTGATAGTTCTATCTGTATGAAGTGCACTGATTTACAAATTATCATGTTTTGGCATTAAATGGTTTATTCAGTTCTTTTACATAATTATCTTTAGGATGTTAAAACTTTCACACCACCCTGTTGTCAAAAAGACATTTAAGGATTCCGCCTTATAACTTTATCAACACGTCTGGGATATTGTACATTTGGTAGAAGCTAGTTAATCATTTAAGCACAATTTCCTATTAACTTGGAGAGTACTAGTGACCAATGAAAATACCAGTTAGCATGCTGCATTGTTTAGACATTTGCACTGCAGAGTAACTAAATGTCAATACTATATTTTTGTCAGGCCGGACTCAGGCGCAGAGGTGTCAATGAGCTTATTTATTGATATAACAAAAAAAACCCGACAGAGTGAGGCTATGGCAGGCTATGAAAACAGGCCTAAACTAGGGAAAACAAAAATCAGTCCAAAGGAGGAAAAACTCTAAACTACTTTATGAAAAGGTTATCAAAATCAAAATCACTCACAAGGACGAAAAACAACAGGCTGCAAAACATTAACTGAAAGCGCTCCAAAGGAGGCTGAAAAACACAACAACACTAAACACTAGGAAACAAAAAAGGCTAGACTAAGAATTTACAACAACAGGGAGATGCAGTCAAGATATACACAGGGTAATGGGAAACAGGTGGAAACAATCCGACCGGTGACACATGAGGAAGGGCAGTGACCTGAAACGAGAGGGCAGGTAAATATCAAAATAAACCAGGAAATGACGAGATAGAACAAAAACCCAACTTGACCTCACCGCGGTGTGACAATTTTCAGGTAGAATTGGAAGGAAGACATAATTTGGCGTCATTTCATTATAAATATCAGACAATCTTTCATTTTTCAGATCCACCCAAACACACCACAGTGTCAGTCAGTCCCTCTGGTCCAGTACCAGAAGACAGCACTGTGACTCTGACATGCAATAGTACTGCCAACCCAGCAGTGAGGGACTACACCTGGTACACAGCTCAGGGAGGCCAGGAGACTGTCATGGGGACCGGACATGTTTTACACATTCAAGCTTCTAAAGTCAGTGTTCCTTTTTTCTGTGAGGCTGAAAATGATCTTGGAGCTGGACGATCCAACATCCGTCAAATAGATGTTCAGTGTATGTATCACATGATTCAAATGTTTTGTTACATAATTCAAAGCATAATTTAGTCTATTCATTGTAATTCAAAAAGAATTTAACATATAAAAAGGTATTTAGTTTGCATTAAGCTCGTGCTAAGCTCAGCTTATTTGACCTGCTTGTTATTTATCAATCAATCTCTGACTAAAGACTAACATTATATGTCTGTTATGTGTCATCTCTACATTCATTACAGTTGTTCCAAAGATCCTGCCCTCATCTGACTGCACCAAAACTGCAGACCAGCTCAACTGTTCCTGTGAGACTGTGGGAAATCCTGCTCCCACTTTACAGTGGTATTTGGACGGGCTACCTGTCAATCACTCTGACAAGTTTGCAATCAGCAGTGAGTCTCTAAATGACACAGGTCTGAGGATCATCATCACTGTGAATCAACCACAATGGAGGGATCTTTCCACCTTGCTCTGCCGCAGCTCCAACTCTTTAGGATCTGTGACTCAGCGGTTTCATTTCTACAGCCTTGAATCTCCAACATCTGCAAAAAGTCACGGTTTGTCTTTCTGCTTAATGAATAGTCAGAAACTATCTTGAATTTATAAATGACTTCTCATATGTCTGATGTCATATTTCCTCAATTTGTTTGAAATATAGTATACTTCCACACTAATAATAGACACGCAAACAGCACCATTTTTTTCAGTGTAGTCTACCTCATCCCCGGGATCAGTATCATCCATCTAAAGTTTGTATTTTCAATATTATACTGGTGCATGTTCCTGTAAATAACAGATTTATTTACAGGTTTCACTCAGGACTAATGGGCCTGAAGAAAACTATTATTTTAACTTTTCTTTGTCCCTTGTATGTTTCAGACTCAGTGATGCTGATAGTCTTCATCACCACAGTTGTCGCGCTGCTTGTACTAGTATGTGCTCTGCTTTTAGTGATCAGGTAAGGTTAAAGTTTGAGACACAATGTTGTACAGTCTTGTTTTGGGTCTTCATCCATCAAAAAACACTCTTTTAGCTCCATCCTGAGGAGACCGGGTCTTGTCCAAAAGAAACAAATTAACACTTGTTCCTTTTCTCTATCATCAGTGTTTTCATGTTGATTAATAAATGAGTTGTGGGTAGACATGGGTATATTTAATTCAAAGATTAATTAAAAATACTCATGTAGGTTACATCTTCTGCATTTTTCAGGGCTCAGAAGATTCACTATAATGCTCTTAAGAGCACAGTAGCCATGAGCCAACTGGAGACTACAACAGCTGGAGAGGGAAATGAGGTACTTAGAAGAAGACAGTTCTCTACTAAAAGTAATTACACCAGATTAGCAGTGAATCTGTACCAAAGATGTTTTGTCTTTAATTGCAGGTACCCAACACTGAAGCTGAAGATAGCATTTATGCCAACACCAGTAGGCCAACGAGTGCCAACTTGCCAAACTCTGGAGCAAACAACGAAGAAGGACCGACTGAAAGCTCAGAAAAGAAGAATGAGGAAGGCGCCAATGTGATTTACTCCAGCGTGAATTGGAAGACCAAAAGCAAGAAGAAGAGAGAAAGCACTGTGGACATGGACCAACCTGGTGGTTCTTATCTTGAGGAAGAGAGGTGCATGGTGGAGGTCACACGCAAAAATATTCTGAGCAATGCACTGGAGGTGGGAAGCCTGTATGACAACATGGGGCCTAGAAATGTGAACAAGGAGGCTGAATGTGAATATGCCCAGGTTACATTTAAAAACAAGAGTGATAGGCACAAATAGATCATAGTTCTATATTGCTGGTCCTAAAAATATCTTATTTGGCCTTAGATTTGTCACATACAATTACATTATAATACAAGATTTTAGCATTGAGGAGCAATAAGGCTAAATGTATGATTCTATTGAGAATGATGACTAAGTTTCCAGGCATTCCTGTAACCATAGTAACTCATGGCGCCAGAGAAGGTTACACGATAAGAGACTCTCCATGCCAGACATGTTTCTCACGTGATGACAAGACTTTACAAACCAAATTGATCATCAAAATGACAATAGTGGTCTGTGAGATGATGCAGTCAAAAAAAAGACACAAACAGCACAGTACAGTACCATCGTATATTCAGTGGGGATGCAGTTGAAGATGTTTGAAGAAAAAACTCCGCCGACACTGCCTTAGTAGTATAACAAATTTATTACAATAAGTTCAGTATCGTAGCAAGTGAAACGTTACTTGGAGAGCCCCTGGCCGAATGATGAGAGACTCTCCTGATCTATGCGGGACAAGCCCTTATATACGGTGGAGATTATGCCTCCAAGACATGCAACTAAAATAAACAATAGTATAACTCGTGTTATATAAGAGAGGGACAGAGAAAAAGAGAGGCCCTTCTCCCAGGATGCCCCAACAGATAGCCCTCAACCTTTGACCTGTTCTCTCCCTTAGCCTCGTAAAAGGAAACACACACAGGAGAAAAAACACCACATGGGACCCGAGACACCGTATCCCACATGGCTCTTTTAACATAAATTGTTTTACATGGATTAACACACCTGACAGCGTACCAGGATGGTGGCTCTCCGGTACTCCTATCCGAATAACCTCAAAGTCCAGATGGACTTAGAATAACAGCTAGCTACACAGATAAGTGTCTCAATGTGAACCATCTATATATAATAGTACTATTGTTAGTATGTAACTATGCATCTATGTGCAGACACCTCATGACCAATCTGGATGTGGAGGTTAATGGATGTGTGCCGTGAGAGCATATAAAAGGGTTAACTGTGTGATTCTCCCCCCTCAGCAGTTGTGGTCCTTATGCAAACGGTCGGGCCTGCCTATTATGTTCCTTTGTAATTAAGTTCAGCTTCAGGTCAGATAACATTTAAGAATTTAGTTTTAAGTGCATAATATGTATTTTGCCAATAATATGCTGTATTTTAACATGTATTATCTACTCATAATAATGTTTGGTGTGTATAAATTGATGAATTGTCTTTGACATTTTACAGTGTGCTGTGTTATTCACTTCTATAATTGTAAACATAGACTGTGCAACTGTTTGCAGACATAAAAATTAAGGAGCAATAGACAATATGTAAAGTTTTGCTTTTGAGTGTTTTTATTATAATTTTTTTTATATCTATATCTAGCTTCTTGACACAATAAAGCATTCCTGTTGATTTCTGAGTTTGTATTCATTTTTTTGTTTTAATCTAACTTCCACTTACCCGTGTTTGAAACATATTTCATGTGCTATACAACAAGTGGTGGGGTGTCTTTCGGGCTGATCACTGTTGAGGCTGACTGCTTTAAATGAGCTCAGCTCAGAGTTTCCTGTTTGAGAGTGACTTTAACAGAGGGGCTGTAGAAGTGGTACAGTAACAGATCAGTGGGCCATCACAAACATATTCTTGCAGCAGCTCTTCTGGAAAGGTAAGCCTTCTTGTCCACATCACTCACAAGACAAATATGAATCCAGAGACTATTTTTCAAATTCATAAAACTCTTTCACATCTGACTTTCTGATTAAATGTTAAAGAATAGTCTAAAATGAAAATTAACAAAACCTTTTTCGTACTTTGATAAACCTGGAGGTGCTTGAGCCGTTTTAATGTCTCACATACGACTGCTCAGTATTTAACACATATTGTGCAGAAATGTTACAATGAGGAATTATCACAATCTAACTGCAGTAACATTGTTACGGCTGCTGTGTTTCAGAAACTTCGATTTCAAAAGGCGACTCACTGAATGGTGACTTTCTTCATGGGGACTGCTCATCTGCTTAAACTGCTCAGCTTGTTTCTGGGTAATATTAAGCTTTATTTATTTATTTGTACCTGTGGGTCTGTTTCTGGGTATCATTTTGAACAGAAGATAACACAATTCTAATATTCTGAATATTAGTGTCAACTTAAAAAACAGGGCTCCAGACTACCTTTTTTACATTGATAGCAAAGCATTAACTTTTGTCACTTCCCGTCCGCAAAGGTAATTTCTTGACACATTGTTGACCTTGATGATTGCAAACAGGATAAATATTTTAATATTAAAATCACAGAACAGGCAATTAGAAATAGCTATGACCTTAAAACCCGTTGAAACAAAATAACCTTAAGTTAGTACTGATGTGTAAAGATTAGGGCAGGTATTTCAATGAAGCCAGTGTCTGCCGACATGTTTTATGGTGTCATCACCCAAAATACATAAAACTCATACATAAAATACATACATACATAAATACATAATACTCCTGGCATCTTTTATCTCGACTTTGCCTTATTTTTTTATTTTTTTATTTATGTATTTATTGTATTATTATTATTATTATTATTATTATTATTATTATTATTATTATTATTATTATTATATTTTATTTTATTATTATTTATTTTATTTGATTATTATTTATTTTATTTTTTTTGTTGTTGTTCGTCTTCTTCCAATGTTCTATTAGCTTAATTTTGTAAAATGTGAAACTCAATAAAAAATGTGAATCATATATATATATATATAAAAAAAAACCATAATACTCCTCAAACAAAATGCTTTTTTGACAAGGCAGAAAAAGTGTTGTTTGCTGTTTGTAAACATAGTGAGTGACATGAATAGCGAATAAAGAGAGCGAGTGCCACTAGTGAGGACAAAGCGGTGAAGCAGAGAAATCATATGTTATTTTCTCAATGATTCATATAAGACAAATAAATCCAACACAAGCGCACGGTTCAGCCTGTTCACTGCAAGTGTATGGAGCTCAGCCTCACAGAGCTGCAGCTCAGAACAGACAGCAGAGTGGAGACGAAGACAGCAATGTAACCTGGTTGCGATATATTAGTATATATTAGTTATTATAAGGTTGCAAATTGGGAACAGAATACACTGCGAGGAGAGCACTTCTCTGCTGTTAACACACCTGCCATTTTACCATCAGTGCCACCAAAGAAAATGTTGTAGTTGTACTTGACTTGATGGTTGCAGCAAAATGGTTGCAGCCTGGAGCCCTCAAAGAATTAATTTAATAATTCAATCTCTGTATTATTTGTTCGTGAAATTTTTTCCATATCTAAACCAAATTGAAAAGTGTCTGAAAAACTCTGAGTTCACAGTCCAGGCACCCTGGCTAACAAAATGAGCCAACATTAGCTGGCTATAGCAGCTATAGTCTGCAGCCGTTTAAGTAACTGTCCTTCAGGATACTCTGTAAAAATCACTAAACGTTGACGTGCAGCAGCCAGAGGACAACGGAGGAAAAAACAGAAATAATGTTCTCCATAAATTATGATCCATTTTTACCAAAGTCAGTAAAATAATTGGTGTTGTATGACTCAGTGCTGCAAAGCATTACGTACCAATCACAGGTGATGTACATACAAATCCGAATACGAATTTATAATTCGTCACACAGTGCAGGCATTCATTCATCCCAAATATATACATTTTTTGTGAATATAAATAAAAATAAGTGATGTAATATGTTCTTGAAGAAGACATGAAGACATTCAGTATGGTACGTTACAGCAATATTTTCACTTTGTCACTCAGGGAGATTTTACTGTGAAAGCTGATGAACCACAAAGTTGTGTGTCTGAGTTTCCAGTTGTGTCACATGTTCATTTTCTCATTCATGAACAAAAATAGCACTACGAAACAGAGCAACCACAACTCACTTTTTTTTTTTGTCGTGTATACCACTGTCTGACTTTCCTCCTCTCACCCCACAAAGGTATTTCAGTGCTCGAGCAGGTGAGAAGCTGGAGCATCAGTGTACCCAAAACAATTACCGCAGTGGAAGGGAGCTGTGTTGTAGTGCCATGTCAGACACAGCCTCATTCTCGGGTCAACTGGTACAAGTACCATCCCATAAAGTATATCGTCATGTATGATGGACTTCACCCTGAAGAAATAGTACCGCAGTTCAGAGGCCGCACCTCAGTAGTGGGTAAAGCTGCAGAGGGCAACTGCACCCTGATTATTAATGATGTGAAGGCATCAGACAACAAGCTTGAAGTATATGTTTGGATCAACCCAGACACTTCAACAACTCAGAAATTCAGTGGACAAATTGTAACCATCTTTGTTGGTAAGTATTGTTAAACTTATATTAAATCTCCGAAATTCAAGCCAGAATGCAAAATTTAAAAAAAAAAATTAATCGATCAATTAATTTGCAGGTTATATATGAGAAATAAACTACAGAAACAGTTTAATATGGGACATACCGCACTGTAGAGTCATTTCTAGTGTCTGGGTTTATGCAGTGCTGCTACCCTATTGGAGACGAGCAGCAGGTTAAAGCATTTTTACAGCTTTTTTTCCTATTTTTATGTGGCTAAAAAGTCCACAGCAGGGCTTTCCTGTACTTTTAACCTGCTGCTAGTCTCCTATAGTCTTTTCTGTGTTTCTCCAAACTGGAAGCGCGCTGATCTATTGTAGCACAATAACACAGTGACTAAGTATCTCTTGAAATCCTGCATAAAAAACCCACACTAACCCTTTAACAAGACAGTTTTACATACTGCTGTTTTCTGTCCCTCTGTACTTGAGCATTTACTTGACTACATATGAAGGCTATGTACATTTAATCTGCACCATACCATGTGATGAATGCAACCTAACAGGATAACTTTAAATGAAATTCACATTCTTTTTTCTGTGCTATGTTATTTACACAGTTGCTAATCTAGAAATAAAAACTGTGACTTCCAGAGAAAAAAGCTCCCATGATCTCCATTCAGAGGCAGATAAGTGATGGGAAGATTTTTCAGGTCAACTGCAGCATAAGCCACTCCTGCCCTTTCTCACCTCCATCCCTTTATTGGAAAAAAAATCCACTCCTGGAAAACCTCACTTCGATGGCTTTCAGTGAGAAAATATCAGGGCAATGGGTGTACACAGAAACTCTGCAAGGACGAGCAACACATAAAATGCATAACAGCAAAGTGAGTTGTTTGGGCTACTATAAAGAGAGTCAAACAACGATCAACATTTTATGTGAGTGATACAGTAAAATGCAGTGAATTTACTTGCATGTTTCCTGGGAACTGTCTTACTATTTTAATTGTATGTTATGATTTCCTGTATCCACAGACAAACCTGTGACTGTGACCCTGAAGCTGGGAAATAAACCAGTAATAGAGGGTGGCAGCATCATCATGGAGTGTGCTGCTGACTGTAACCCACAACCACACACTTATTCATGGTTCAAAAGAGAGATGGGTCAGCACATCCGGATAAATTCAACTGGGAGAAAAACCTTCAACAACATCACCCGAGATACTTCTATCTCCTGCATCGCTCACAATGACATTGGAGCGGGACAGTCCGCCTGGTTGGATCTGGATGTTCAACGTAAAACACAAATCTTACTATTTAAATCTATGTTCTTTACTGATATTGTTAAGGATTATTCAAGAATACAATACTACACATGGCTCTGCCGGCCACAACACCATAGAAATATAACACTTAACGTGAAGCGAACTCATGCTCTGCAGCCAAATATTGTTTAAAATTTTGGTGGATATCCCAAAATTTCCAAATATACTAAATCTATCAGGATGAAGTTGGGGGGGATATGTATATTAAATGATGCACAAGTTATCTAGAATATTTTCTATTCATGGATAAAAAATAAAAAAAAGACTTGAGCAATATCACATGAGATGAGTGGTATGCTGAATATCTGCACAGCTTGAGACATCGACTGTGACGCCTTGACTGTGCTTTGATACAACAGTTCTACAAATGCCATTTTTTTTAGTTTACAGTAAAGTGACAACAGGTTTAATCCACCAACACAAATAGTTTGTTTGTTTGCCCTACACAGTGTTAGCTTCCATCTTCTTAAAGAGTAATATCTGTGGAAAATCATCTTGCCAGTGCAAAGTTCCTTAAGGTGTAAAGGTTGATAACGACCGTTAATTAAACTAATTTGGTTAAATACATGCAGGTAAAAGTTGCGCTCATGGAATGAGTCTTAACCTAATTGTATTTTTCACTCCGTTTAAACATTATACACAATATATTATGAGTCAAGCACTGGATGAACATAACATATTTACATCTATTAAGGAGGAAATTAAAGGGGGAAACTAAGCTACAAGTTACAGTTATGAAAGAGACCAAAAAGATATGTAACATACGATTGAAAGTTTCAGAGCACCTAATGCCAATACTAAATTTTACATGGAGACTGTTTGGTGTTTCAAATGGTTAATAATGAACTTTTAAGCCAACGAGGAGGATAACAGCTCAAAAACTTAGGTAACCAAGACACCAAACAGAAGCAAACAAAACCAAGTACACAATTAAACCAAGCACCAACGCACAGCAGAGTGCAAGACAACCAATACCTGCAGCTATGTATCCAAACACTGGTTTGAATTTTGGCAAAACATAAGACCATTGATATTATAATCTCATCAGATACAGGCAAAACAATGCAAGTGCTTAATAATAAGCTTCACTTACCGTTAAATTAACTCTGGATGAGGAAGGAGGACTTGAATTAGAGAAGCAGAGTAGACCTTTTTGACATGACATTGGACGGTTAACACAGGTGGTTCCAGTGATACTGATTAAGAACCTGTTCCATTTATTCCAGCAGAGCCTTTCCAGTGATCCAACATGGACCACAGCAGCACCTTTAACTCTGTTTGACCTGAATGGAACAGAACCAGTGCCATTTATTTATTTATTTATTTTTTATAGGGAAAGGTCATTTTTCATAATCATGCTTCTCTTAATTTATATAGTGTTTTTTAGAAACTGTGATAAGAAAATAAGAAAATAAGAAGATAAGAAAAAAAAATCATATACGGTAATGATGAAAACTAAACATTAGCATTAAGATAATGAAATCTTATTTAACTTAAGTCAGGCCCCGTGTATCAGTGACCATTTATCACTCCTAAAACACGCTGAAAGGGGTAAAACTATGTCAGATATTTATATTATTCTGCCTTTTGTCCACAGTGTGACATAAGCTCAAAACCATGAGGGTAAATGACATAGTGAAAACACAGTTCAAGACTATCATGCAAGAAGTTTAATTGTCTTAATTGTCGCCTGCTGCCACTAACGAAGCTTGAGACTTGTGGTTTTAAGCCATGGCTGAGAGTGTGAGCCTAGACACAAACAAGTGTAAGACTGCAACTGCATCTGCAGAAGCACGCAGCTCTCACTCCACTAGAGCCAACTGTTTGAACTGAACTGAACTTTCAGTAAATAAACCGAGGCTATCAGTAGTCCAATTCTATAGAAGGACATTATCTCTCATAATAATGCGAAGAAGAAAAAACTGATTACCGTGAAAAACCGCCATCTCCTCCTGAAGCAGCAGGAAACTGCAGAGGAGCCGGATTATGATCAGTATTTAATACAATGAGAGAGAGAGAAAAAAAACTGCTTTGGAACATAATTTATTTTTATATTAATATAAAATATACTATAATATATTTTTATCCACACGCTGTCTTTATTCTACAATATGTACACAGTAGCAGACAGGAAACAATGACACAGAGAGTCTGAAAACAACCAAAAAACCCTATGAAATATCAGTTTCACTTATGTCCAAGATGTTAAATAATATTTTTGTTATATCTGTCTAGATGCTCCTGTAATCCTGCCTGAGTCCGCCTGCACCCGGACAGGGGAGGTTCTGAAGTGTGTCTGTCAGGCTGAGGCATCCCCTAACGCTTCCATACACTGGACCATTGATGGAAATGACACTCTGCCCTCGTCCTTCAGCTTTGTCTTTACATATACGAAGAAATTTGCTTCCGGCATAATGAGAGGACAAGTTCAAAGACAGCCTGATATATCTTGCACGGCCACTAACTACTTGGGCAGAACCACCAAAGAGCTGTCTGTGGATAACACAACGTGTAAGTTACTGCACACCCAAAAGCAGATCAGTTGTTCTTTTGTGTATGATATTTACTAATCTATTATTCTTTTATAGCCTATTTGTCTATATGGTTGACACCTTTATTGCTCCTGGGTTTGCTGTTTGGATGTGCGATGTTCAGTTATAGAGAAAATCATGGTTGGAACAGGTTGGTAGGCTTCAAACTTGTCGTCCATAATGACTGTAAAGCTATTATTAATCTTTTTATTGTTATCATATTACCCACAGATGGCTACAGGGATTTTTGAGCAACATGACAATCTTTTTAAGGTATTAAACAAGCTGTAATTTTGTCTTTACAGTTGACAATAATTTATTTGCTAAATTAAATCTTAAATATCATAAAAATATCTTTCTTTTTTTTAAGGCCACAAAGATCACCGGACAATATCCAACCAGAAGAAATACACAACAGTCATCAAAGGTAAAGAAAGCTTTTTTTTTTTTTAATTGGCTCACATACTTGGCGTATGATATTGAGACAGACATGATGTGGCGTATGACATGGTTTGTCCTTAAAGTTCTCAAACATACAAGACAAAGCACAGTTTTTGTAAACCATGTATCAAGTGCCTAAATTAAATAAGACATTCAAAGCATATATATGGGCTCTCACTTCAACTTTTCCCTTTTCATCTTTTTCTTCTCTCTCTCTCTCTCTCTATTAGATCGCACAGTGTAGATACACAATCAATCCCAAGCAGACCAGAGAGCAACCCTGAGGTGGAGAGTCTTTCCTGTATCTATGACAATGATTGTGTGGTAGAAATGCAAGCAGCCAGAGCTCAACAGTACCAGAACCGCACAAGAGTTGACCTAAGAGAGGGCGAAATGCAGCCATTAGCAAGGGTGCAGTGATCACTTATTCTATGCATAAAACACATGACATTTTTTTTTATCTCTCCTGCTGTTGCTTTCATTGCTCAAGACTTGAGAAATATTGAAACTTTGCTTTTGACTTTTTTCACAGAATGTGAATTACAGCATGGCTACCTATCTAAACTGCTGATCGGAGGATATCTGCTGCTGCGGTCTTCACACAGTAGGCTCAGTACTACAGCAGCAGTTCCTGCTTAAGTGCATTGCTTTGTAACAAATGAATTGTTGTAATATTAACAGTGGGTATTACATGGTTTCCTTTTTATACCATTTCATCAGACTTGAGAATTGCTGTATAAATACTCCATCTTGAACATGTAATTCATATAGACTTCATGTTGCAAAAGAACCCAAATTACATATACAGTAGTGCCTGTGGCAGATTTAATACCACTTAAAGGGGTCCATGTTTATTCCCTGCTGCACTCCTAATTGATGCCTATATAAATAGGGTTGACAGGAAGGAAACCAATATTCAAAATATTTCAGGCTCTGGGAGACAGACCATAGAATAAAGGCTACTATACTCTATATTGATCTATCTGAAATGCTTTGAGCAATGATACCACACTGGACGTGAATTCAGAAAAGTTTGAATAAAAAACATGAACGCAGGCTTATGGCTTGGTGAAATTGAAATCATGTTTCAAGATCTTTCTGAATGGGAGTGGGAGGATGTACTTACTTCATTATCATACTCATTGTAAAGGTCAACATAGTTTTGCATTTGTGTCAATATTAACCGACTGTTGCGTGCTCGCTAAGTGTAGGATGAGTTGAGGAGTGGCTCATCTTTGAACTTGCAAGTTATCTGGCTGCATTTCATGAAAGGCGCAGCAAGGCAAACAACAACAAGCTTTAGTTTGTCTTTTTTAAAGCCTTAACATTTTTAAAAACATCTGCTTCGAGGTAGGTAAATATGCTTTTTTTCTGTTGAAATCTGATGTTTGGAAGCTGGGTATGAACAAAACGTATTTGTCATTAACAATAATTTTTTTATATTGCTGTGTAAAACCTAAAGATATTGATTTCATATCTACAGTATTAGCTGTCCGTTAATGCCTTAATCGATTCGGAAATTATGGCAAATTTGAGTTGTTTTTGGTGATGGGACAACCATCTGGTTTACATTTACCTGACTGCCTCTTTAATATTATGCGCATGTTCATTATATTCCTGTATAATCTCTGCTCATTAGGTATTAGAAACAATATGATTCTTTTTTATTTGGACCACATGAAGACTTAATTTAAGATCCATTCATCACAACTGATATCAAAATAGAAAATAATCATTTCTGTGTCTGTTACTGCATAAATGTTGGATTTTAATGGTGTGTTTTCCCCTTTGGTTTAGGGCCATAATGGAGACAGTGGTGAGGACTGAGGTCATCCTCTCAGTTTACATCATTTCATTCCTGATAGGCCTGCCAGCCAACCTCCTGGCTCTCTATGCCTTCAGTGTTAAGATCCACTCCAAGCCACTTCTGACAGACATCCTGCTACTCAATCTGATCATCTCTGACCTGCTCTTTTTGATCATCCTTCCTCTCAAGATGCATGAGGCGGCGTCAGGCATGATTTGGACTTTGCCCAAGATCCTGTGCACCTTCACCTCCTTCACCTTCTTCTCCACAATCTACACCAGCTCCTTGTTACTGATGGCAGTCAGTGTAATTCGCTACATTGGTGTTGCTTTTCCCATCACTTATCATCAGCTGCAGAAACCTGTGTATGCGATAGTTATCAGTGCCATTATTTGGCTAATCTCAGCAGCACACTGCAGTATTGTTTTTGCTGCCCAGCACCACCCATCAGAGAGTGAAAACTCCACTGTGTGCTATGAGAACTTTACTGAAAAGCAGTTGGAGATCCTCCTACCAGTACGTTTGGAGGCTTTCTTTGTGCTCTGCCTCATACCACTTCTAATTTGTGTTTACTGCTACCTGCGCTGCATATTGATCCTGTACAGCCGACCCCGGATATCCCGGATGCAGAAGCAGAAGGCAATCGGCATGGCCTTGGGAACTCTAGCTGTGTTTCTCGTCTGTGTGGTGCCATACAACATGTCTCATCTAGTGGGTTACTTCCAAGGTGAGAGCCCAAAATGGAGGTACTACACCTTGCTGTTAAGTGCCTTCAACACCTGCATTGATCCCATCATCTTCTACTTTTCCTCCTCCACTTTCCACTGCAATAGTGAAAAGTTCATTTTCAGGAAACGTAGACGCAATGATTCAGAAGTGCAAAGGCAGGGGACAAGCGCTGGCCAAGTGAAAATTACACATTCATAACAATATGTCCATATTCAGCTTTAGTGTTATATATGTACTGTAGACATGATAACAGAATGTGTAATGCTGCACAGGTTGCTTTAACAGTCATTTTATAAAACAGCTTTTACTGGTAATTGAGTAATAAATTATCATGTTAACTGTAATCACATCCTGCTTTACTGGGAAATGTTATTTTTTGCACTCGTGACATTATTTCCTGTTTATTTTAGTCTCTTCTGCTCTCATGCATTTTGTAGGCACAATATCTGCCAAACAAAACATAGATGAGCTGTACAGAGGTATGGTAATTTCTATAGAAAAGTCAAGTGCAAAATAATGGCTGAAATAATTATTGTACAGAAAATGTTTTTGATGTCAAGACATAGTTATCTGGTATTTAAAATGTTTGTGTTGTGTGGGTTCTAACATATATATTGTGCATTTGCATGAGTGCAAATGTGATGAGATTGTACTAACTCATAATAAGGGTAAATAAAATTTTAGCAAATTGAAAGTACGACCAGCATGGTGATTTGATTGGAGAATTGACAGAGCTATTTAGAGAATTTAGAATATTATCTCTTTGGTTCAGTATGCAACTTATTTTGTTTACTATCAGCAAGACAGATGTCACTCTGGTCTAAATGGCCATTGCAAACAGAACAAATTGTCAGGCCGGAACTCAAATCAGGACTCAGGAGCTGAGGTGTCAGTGAGCAGTTTTTATTGGAGATGAAAACCTCTCGACAGAGTGATCCCAAACAAAAGGGCTTTGAAAACTAACCTCAATGAGGGAGAACTAGGCCAAACTAAAGTTAACAAAAAATCCTCCTAAGGAGGAAAATCTCTTTATACCGGTTATGCAAAATTATCAAAATCAAAATCACTCCCAAGGAGGAAAATCAAAGGGCTACAAAACATTAACTTAAACCACTACTAGAAAAAACAGTAAAGAAACAAAATCTCTCCTGAAAGGTGGAGGCTAGACAATACTATATACACTTTAACCAAGAACTGAAAATATCGCCAAAGGAGGCTGACAATAAATTGACTAAACCAAGAACTATGGAACCAAAAGCTAGACTAAGAAAGTTACAACAGAAAAATCACTCTTTCGAGGCAGGAAAAACTCATGAAAATACACACTGTGGCTTTGAACAAGACTTTAGAGCTGGCTTTGGTGATCAGACATGAGACAAAACACTTTGGCACAGGACAAAGGGAGACACAGGACCTATATAGACAACGGCAACAGGTGACACACAAGGGAAGGGCAAGTGACCTTAAACGAGAGGGCAGGTACATTTCAAAATAAAACAGGAAGTCACAAGACAAAAACAAGAACACCAACATATCATTCCATTGTGACACAAAGAGAGCTGGCATAATGGGAAGATGTTGATACATATTAAAATCAATATACATTATGAATGTTGTCTCAGTTTACAAAGTTTCTATGGCAGGCCTGGTTGGTTGAGAATGGACACAATATGCAAAATGATTGTCAATGGCTCCATTCATATAAGATTAATATGTCACCATGTGTTTACTGTATCTATGACTTACTTAAAACAAAGAACATGATCCCAGCACCCAGTGAACGATTGAACCCTTTCAAAAGCAGAAAAAGAGAGAACTCCTGTAATGATGCCAGCAAAGCATGACATGGCATGCAAGCATACTTTATTAAAATGGTGGACATGGTAAAGCAGATATCCGCTCTACCTCCTGAGCCACAGTCGAAAAAAGTTTCTGTTTTCACACAGTGGGCTCCGTACTACAGAAGTTCCTAGTACAAATGAATTGTTGTAATATTAAGAGTGGGTATTGCATGGTTTCCCTCCATACTGTTACATCAGACTTAAGAATGGCTAGTTGTATAAATATTTAACCTTGAACATATCATTCATATCGACTTCATTAAAAAATAACCCAAATTACATATATAGTAGTGCCTGTGGCAGATTAAACACCACATAGAGAGTCCCATGTTTATTTCCTGCTGCTCTGTTTACTGATGCTTATATAAATAGAGTTGACAGGAAGGAAACCAAAATTCAAAATATTCTCAGGCACCAGAAAACAGATCTACTACAGAAAAAAGGCTACCATACTCTATGCTATCTGAAACCATCTGAATGATACCGCACTGGACTTGAACTCAGAAAAGGATGACGCAAATTAAATTGAAAAACATACTTATCTGACATGATGAATTCCCTAAACGTGTGGTGTAGGTTTAAGTTTGAATAAAAAACATGAACGTAGGCTCATGGCTTGGTAAAACTGAAACCTTATTAATCATGTTCCAAGATCTTTTTGATTGTGTGGGAGGAAGTACTTACTTTATTAACATACTCAATGTAAAGGTCATAACCTTTAGCTTTGAATTTTTGTTTACATAAACTGACTGTTGCGTGTTCGTTAAGTGTAGGACCAGTTGAAGAGTGGGTGACACATGGCTTGAACATGACTTGCCGTTTCCTGCTTTTTACATTTTATGTTAGCTCATCTTTGAACTTGCAAGTTGTCTGGCTGCATTTCATGAAAGGCGCAGCAAGGCAAACAACGCGGAGCTTTAGTTTGTCTTTTTTAAAGCCTTAACATTTTTGAAAACATCTGCTTCGAGGTAGGTAAATATGCTTCTTTTCTGTTGAAATCTGATGTTTGGAAGCTGGGTATGAACAAAACGTATTTGTCATTAACAGTAATTTTTTTCATATTGCTGTGTAAAACCTAAAGATATTGATTTCATATCTACAGTATTAGCTGTCCGTTAATGCCTTAATCGATTCGGAAATTATGGCAAATTTGAGTTGTTTTTGGTGATGGGACAACCATCTGGTTTACATTTACCTGACTGCCTCTTTAATATTATGCGCATGTTCATTATATTCCTGTATAATCTCTGCTCATTAGGTATTAGAAACAATATGATTCTTTTTTATTTGGACCACATGAAGACTTAATTTAAGATCCATTCATCACAACTGATATAAAAATAGAAAATAATCATTTCTGTGTCTGTTACTGCATAAATGTTGGATTTTAATGGTGTGTTTTCCCCTTTGGTTTAGGGCCATAATGGAGACAGTGGTGAGGACTGAGGTCATCCTCTCAGTTTACATCATTTCATTCCTGATAGGCCTGCCAGCCAACCTCCTGGCTCTCTATGCCTTCAGTGTTAAGATCCACTCCAAGCCACTTCTGACAGACATCCTGCTACTCAATCTGATCATCTCTGACCTGCTCTTTTTGATCATCCTTCCTCTCAAGATGCATGAGGCGGCGTCAGGCATGATTTGGACTTTGCCCAAGATCCTGTGCTCCTTCACCTCCTTCACCTTCTTCTTCGCAATCTATACGAGCTCCTTGTTACTGATGGCAGTCAGTGTAATTCGCTACATTGGTGTTGCTTTTCCCATCACTTATCATCAGCTGCAGAAACCTGTGTATGCGATAGTTATCAGTGCCATTATTTTGCTAATCTCAGCAGCACACTGCAGTACTGTTTTTGCTGCCCAGCACCACCCATCAGAGAGTGAAAACTCCACTGTGTGCTATGAGAACTTTACTGAAAAGCAGTTGGAGATCCTCCTACCAGTACGTTTGGAGGCTTTCTTTGTGCTCTGCCTCATACCTCTTCTAATTTGTGTTTACTGCTACCTGCGCTGCATCTTGATCCTGTACAGCCGACCCCGGATACCCCGGACGCAGAAGCAGAAGGCAATCGGCATGGCCTTGGGAACTCTAGCTGTGTTTCTCGTCTGTGTGCTGCCATTCAACATCTCTCATTTAGTGGGTTACTTCCAAGGTGAGAGCCCAAAATGGAGGTACTACACCTTGCTGTTTAGTGCCTTCAACACCTGCATTGATCCCATCATCTTCTACTTTTCCTCCTCGGCTTTCCAATGCACGAGTGAAAAGTCAATTTTCAGGAAGCTTGTTTCAAGAGTACAAAGGCAGGGGACAAGCTCTGACCAAGAGCAAAATACACATTCATAACAATATGTCCATATTCAGCTTTAATGTTATACATGTACAGTATATTATTGACATTATAACAGAATGTGTAATGCTGCACAGGTTGCTTTAACAGTCATTTTATAAAACAGCTTTTACTGGTAATTGAGTAATAAATTATCATGTTAACTGTAATCACATCCTGCTTTACTGGGAAATGTTATTTTTTGCACTCGTGACATTATTTCCTGTTTATTTTAGTCTCTTCTGCTCTCATGCATTTTGTAGGCACAATATCTGCCAAACAAAACATAGATGAGCTGTACAGAGGTATGGTAATTTCTATAGAAAAGTCAAGTGCAAAATAATGGCTGAAATAATTATTGTACAGAAAATGTTTTTGATGTCAAGACATATTTTTCTAGTTATCTGGTATTTATAAATCTCAGTGTTGTGTTAGTTCTAACATATATATTGTGCATTTTCATGAGTGTGAATCTGATGAGATTGTACTAACTTATAATAAGGGTAAATAAAATTTTTGCAAATTGAAAGTACGACCAGCATGGTGATTTGATTGAAGAATTGACAGAGCTATTTATAGAATTTAGAATATTATCTCTTTGGTTCAGTATGCAACTTATTTTGTTTACTATCAGCAAGACAGATGTCACTCCGGTGTAAATGGCCATTGCAAACAGAACAAAGAGAGCTGGCATTATGGGCAGATGTTGATACATATTAAAATCAATATACATTATGAATGTTGTCTCAGTTTACAAAGTTTCAATGGCAGGCCTGGTTGGTTGAGAATGGACACAATATGCAAAATGATTGTCAATGGCTCCATTCATACAAGATTAATATGTCACCATGTGTTTACTGTATCTATGACTTACTTAAAACAAAGAACATGATCCCAGCAGCCAGTGAACGACTGAACCCTTTCAAAAGCAGAAAAAGAGAGAATTCCTGTAATGATGCCAGCAAAGCATGACATGGCATGCAAGCATACTTTATTAAAATGGTGGACATGGTAAAGCAGATATCCGCTCTACCTCCTGAGCCACAGTCGAAAAAAGTTTCTGTTTTCACACAGTGGGCTCCGTACTACAGAAGTTCCTAGTACAAATGAATTGTTGTAATATTAAGAGTGGGTATTGCATGGTTTCCTTCCATACTGTTACATCAGACTTAAGAATGGCTAGTTGTATAAATATTTAACCTTGAACATATCATTCATATTGACTTCATTAAAAAATAACCCAAATTACATATATAGTTGTGCCTGTGGCAGATTAAACACCACATAGAGAGTCCCATGTTTATTTCCTGCTGCTCTGTTTACTGATGCTTATATAAATAGAGTTGACAGGAAGGAAACCAAAATTCAAAATATTCTCAGGCACCAGAAAACAGATCTACTACAGAAAAAAGGCTACCATACTCTATGCTATCTGAAACCATCTGAATGATACCGCACTGGACTTGAACTCAGAAAAGGATGACACATATTAAACTGAAAACATTATCTATCTGAGTTGATGAATTCTCTGAACTTGTAGTGTAGGTTTAAGTTTGAATTTCAAAAAAACATAAACGTAGGCTTGTGGCTCGGTGAAATTGAAACCTTAGTAATCATGTTCCAAGATCTTCTCCAGCAGTGACGGGAGGAGGTCCTTTATTAACATACTCAACATAAAAGTCAACACGAGCTTCAGTTTTGCATTTTAGTTAATATTAACCAACTGTTGTGTGCTTGCTGCTCAGTATAGGATTAGAAGAGAAGTGATGATACAGGGTGATATAGGACTCGAATATGACTTGTGGTTTCTGGGTTATTACACCAGCTGATCTGTGAACTTACGCGTTATAAACTGGTCATCTTTAAGGAAGGCGTCGCAAGCCTGGAAAACATCTACTAGGTACTGTAAATATGCTTACCTTATCAATCCTAACACTGCCTTTCAGCTGACTATGACTTAGTTGTATTAAAATAGCGTCTTTACCAATATCTATAAGATTGCTAAGTAAAACTAAAGATGCTGATTTGATATCTATAGTATTAGCTGTCGGTTTACATCACAGTCAGATTATCCGTGTGTTCAAGCATGTTTTGTATTGCCTTGTAATCTCTGTTCATTAGGTATCAGCAAAAAAAAACCTGACAATTTCTTATTTGGATCATATTATGCATATTACCTTCATCACAACTGATATATAAATAGAAAATAATCATTTTTGTGTCTGTTACTGCATAAATGTTGAATTTTAATGGTGTGTTTTCCCCTTTGGTTTAGGGCCATAATGGAGACAGTGGTGAGGACTGAGGTCATCCTCTCAGTTTACATCATTTCATTCCTGATAGGCCTGCCAGCCAACCTCCTGGCTCTCTATGCCTTCAGTGTTAAGATCCACTCCAAGCCACTTCCGACAGACATCCTGCTACTCAATCTGATCATCTCTGACCTGCTCTTTTTGATCATCCTTCCTCTCAAGATGCATGAGGCGGCGTCAGGCATGATTTGGACTTTGCCCAAGATCCTGTGCTCCTTCACCTCCTTCACCTTCTTCTCCACAATCTACACCAGCTCCTTGTTACTGATGGCAGTCAGTGTAATTCGCTACATTGGTGTTGCTTTTCCCATCACTTATCATCAGCTGCAGAAACCTGTGTATGCGATAGTTATCAGTGCCATTATTTGGCTAATCTCAGCAGCACACTGCAGTATTGTTTTTGCTACCCAGCACCACCCGTCACTGCAGAGTGAAAACTCCACTGTGTGCTATGAGAACTTCAATGAAAAGCAGTTGGAGATCCTCCTACCAGCACGTTTGGAGTTTTTCTTTGTGCTCTGCCTCATACCTCTTCTAATTTGTGTTTACTGCTACCTGCGCTGCATCTTGATCCTGTACAGCCGACCCCGGATATCCCGGATGCAGAAGCAGAAGGCAATCGGCATGGCCTTGGGAACTCTAGCTGTGTTTCTCGTCTGTGTGGTGCCATACAACATGTCTCATCTAGTGGGTTACTTCCGAGGTGAGAGCCCAAAATGGAGGTACTACACCTTGCTGTTTAGTGCCTTCAACACCTGCATTGATCCCATCATCTTCTACTTTTCCTCCTCGGCTTTCCAATGCACGAGTGAAAAGTTCATTTTCAGGAAGCGTAGATGCAATGATTCAGAAGTACAAAGGCAGGGGACAAGCTCTGGCCAAGAGCCAAATGCACGTTCGTAACAATATGACAATATGTCCATATCCAGCTTTAGTGTTATATACTGTATGTACAGTATATTACTGACATTATAACAGAATGTGTAATGCTGCAGAGTTCATTTTTAAAACAGCTTTTACTGGTAACTGAGCAACAAATTATCATGTTAACCGTAATCACATCCTGCTCAAAGGGACTGACCTGCTTTTCACCTCAAACTGTTGCAGATAATGGCCGTAGATAAAAGACAAGAAGACACATTTGGTGCAAATGCAAAACTTCCAAGTTCCAAATTTTATTATTTTACAGTAAATTCTCTATTTTCGAATGGAAAATGTTTTGGTTTTTTTGCACTCATGACACATTATTTCCTGTTTATTTTAACGTGGGCCAGCCACTCTTCTGCACTCATGCATTCTGTAGGCACACATGTAGAATATACCTGCAAAACAAAACATAGATCAGCTGTAAAGAGGTAAAGTGATTTCTATAGAAATGTCAAGTGCAAGATAATGGCTGAAATAATTATTGTACAGAAAATGTTTTTGATGGAAAAAACATATTTTATCTGGTCTATATAAATCTAATGTGTGCATTTTTTTGTTCATGTGCGCAAACCTAATGAGATTGTACTTACTCAGTTGCAACTTGAGTGTAAATAAAATTTTAGAAAATTTAATGTATGACCTGCATGGTGATTTTATGATTTTTCAAGAATTGACAGGGCTGTTATGAGAATTTGTAATATTAGTTTACAACTTTTGTTTACTTCCAGCAAGATCGAGTAATTACACTGAATTCTACTGCACTCCTTTATTTGAACAAACCTGCAAAGAAGGTCATGAGCAGTGCCACCCAGCCTAGTATGTAGGACCAAGAGAAGCGCCAGTCACCAAAGCGCTTGCCCAGGAAGTTCACTGTCACTCCGGTGTAAATGGCCATTGCAAGCAGAACAAAGAGAGCTGGAAATATAGACAGACGTTGATACATATTAAATATAGAAATACCCATTATGAATGTTATCTCAGTTTACAAAGTTTTTATGGAAGGCCTGGTTGGTTGAGGATGGACACAATATGCAAAATGATTGTCATTGGATTCATTCATATCAGATTAATATTTTACTACGTGGTTTTCTGTAGCCATGGCTTACTTGAAACAAAGAACATGATCCCAGCAGCAAATGAGCGGTTGAACCTCTCAAAAGCAGAGAAGTGGGCAAAGGAGAGGATTCCTGCGATGATGCCAGCAAAGCATGACATGGCAGAGAGGATCATGAAAGCACGAGTGGCATTCCAGTAGGCTGACAAGGAAACAAGCATACATTAAAAGATATGTGCGGGAAAATAAATAAAGAATTATAAAAAAAAAAG
The DNA here is from genome assembly GCF_000972845.2 of Larimichthys crocea. Classification (NCBI taxonomy): domain Eukaryota; kingdom Metazoa; phylum Chordata; class Actinopteri; family Sciaenidae; genus Larimichthys; species Larimichthys crocea. Next base: position 31,901,040 of record NC_040023.1, read on the forward strand.
TCCCATAATGTTCTAAATATCACTTGAAAATATCCTAATATTTCTCGACCTCTTGAAGACAGACTTTCACATTTGGTCCTACTTTTGAACACACTATACTGCATTAGTTCCACCTCGACAGGCTGTCAAATTTACTTTTTTTTCAGACTATGTGACAGCATTGTATATATTGCGTATTCTGTATTTCCAGAATTTCATCATATGTATTTTAGGATGGCAGTGTCAGTCTGTTAGGATTCCTGATCCCCGATCCCCTGACTTTTTCTCTCGTATCATCATGAGGTCGAAATATTTAGTTTTGGGTGAAATGCCTGAAGATGAACTGTCATAAAATCTGGTTCATTAATGGTAATAAGTTTGATGACCCCCTTAATTTGTCTAATACTTTGGTTTTAGGGATAAATATCTGCACACTCAGCTCAAAGCACTGCTGTGCTTATATACAGTAGACTGCTGTCATTCTAGCCTTCGTGGCCTTCTTATTCTCTGGAAGTCACCTTAAGAAATGATTGTTATTGTAGCTAAACCGGTGTATTCAGAGAGTTTCTGTGCCTCAGGGAGACCCAATGGAATTTTTCAAGGTATTTCAAGATATTTTCCCACTTACCAATGCTGTCAGTTTGCATGTAGCACTTGCCAGACATGCAGTACCTCCACAGGCCCTGATGGGCAAAGCTGCCAGACAGACGGTACTGCATCCAGTAGTCTGTGGCTGTGGAGACCACCAACAGGATGTTCCCCACGATGGCACAAAATAGGCCCCCTCCCATGAAGCTGTACATCATGAGTGACACTATCTGACAGCGGTTAATGCTTTATGCACTGTGCAAAAAAAAAGAAAAGGAGATGGCAGTCAGTGGTGAACTTGTGAAGAAAACAGGTGAAGATTTGCACAGCAGGACTAACATTCTTCCCGGGACACATTGTTTTCTCTAACTATTACTAACTATTATTTACCTGGCAGCAGTTGAATTTATAACACTACATTTGCGCAAAGACAGAGGCGACCCTTTCTTGTAGACTTTTTTGAGTTGGCAAACATTTGCAGTCCCTCATTTAAATAACACATGCTGTCTGTAGCTAACATAATGGTGATACAGCTATGTTTATATGAATGCAAATAAATTTGCCTCAGCTATGCAGTTAACTATAAACCACGAAGCAGATAATTCATTATGAGAGTTGTTCGCCCTGCACGTAATCATACCAACCACAATACAGTCAGCTCATAGCAACGTCTGCTCTCACTCCCTCTCTGTTTAAACATGTTATTCATACTACTCACCACTGAGACATTTATGCAGCTTCCCTTGTCAAACCACACAAACTTCGATTCAGAAAAAAGCCTGAGAATACCACAGTCAACTCGCACTGACTTACAATGCTGTGATGGAGAAAGTGATGGCTGATTATAAGACAAATAAGCCTTGAATTAAATATTGAACATTTAAATGAGAACAATGTCAGTAGCTTTAAAATGAATTAGTCCAACATCTCAAAGATGACCCTATAATAACAGGGTTTACACTGTTCTCCTATCTCCTGTGCTTTTTATATCAACAAATTGTTACGAACAAGCCAAATAGGTCAGCACCTCAAAGCATAACCTGTCGAACTTCAGTATCAGCCAGGTCAATCAGAGACAACATGCATCATACACGCTCATGGGCGGAACATCTGAACACCAAAGATTTATCTGCACATATGAAACCAGATACGCTTTGAAGCTTAAGTTTGCCGTGAAATCTTATATTTATACAAAACAGGTACATTGCATCTAAATGATGTGAGCTACAATCTTCAGGGTTTGTTACTATCACATGATGAAGGCCCTCTCAGCCCAGGCCAGCTATGAGGCATACTCACACTCATTGGTCAGCATGCCATGATATGCATTCTACTATTTTCTTATTTTGTACACCCAATCCTCACCATCTAAATGGCATCAGCAGTTAACAAAAGGCCCGTTATCATCTTACCTGAATTCCTCGGGATAAATCAACCCTCTTAAGTATCAGCCTTTCCTCAGGGAAAGAGTGAGAGAGAGAGTGCAAGCCAGGAGTGAGCGAAAAGTCAAAGAGGAAGCCCTAGGCTGAATTCCAAAAAGTTATCCCCTCCACTTTTCTGTTGATGGAGGCAAAATCCTTTAAAACAATCAGCACAGGACAAATGCACTTGAGCTGGTGGGCCAAAAGCCACGTGACTCTTTCACGCTGAACTACATGGGTGTATTTTGGGGGGGGGTCAGAGGAGGGGAGATGGATGGAGTTGGGGGCGGGGGGTTTGGGATATGAGGCCGCTGCACCACAGTCGTTGTCTGTTGTTCTATTAGGTATTCTGGAACTGTGGATGTGCAGAGGCTTGCAGTACTGCTGTGGTCAATGGAACATGCTGAAGCGCACAATTTCTTTCAGCGTGGCTGGGGTGTGGTCATGGGGACACATACACGCTTAGAACAGACACATGACCAAAAAGGTGCTAAAAAAATAAATTAAATAAAAATTACTCAGTGCATGCATGTGGTGTACATACATGTTCACCCTGAAAATGTAATGTTACGTTATGGAAACGTTGCACTGCCAGTAAAAGACTGTTCCGTGCTACATGTTAAATATATACTGAAAAAAAATTACACCTAAAGTTAACACTGCAAGTTACCGGACATGCAGTGACACAATTCACAGGGCTTGCACACGTTGTCAAAACACTTGCAGCTGCTTTGGTAGATGGATTATTTGAGATTAAAAAAAAAACTGAAGATGTTGCAAATGTTGCAAAACATTTAACTCCATCTAACATAAACTGTATTTTAGAAGTTTCCCACTATGAGCAATGAAACTGCTCATAGTGGAAGGATGAAATTGCTCATAGTGGGAAGTACGTTGTGGTGTTTAGATAATATTGCTCTCACAATCTGAGGATCTCCAACGCAAAACACAATGTTTAGAAAGAGTTGCATTTGGTCAAAATTGTTATCATGTCTGAGTTAGAACATCTGCTGTATTGTAACATGAAATACAAACACTGCTGCTTCTGAATGTGAAAACAGGCCACAAACATAACCTCTTGTAAGTCATATTTAGGGTGTATTCACACTCTGCACTGTTGGCACTTCCCTAGGCATTCGCTAATACAGTTATTTGTTACAGTGTAAGATGTGTCTACTGAGTTCTTGGGCGGATACTGAATTTGATGATCTGTGCACTCTGGCTAGGAGCTGTGAGAAATCCACCCTTCATTATCATATTTGCGGAAAAATAGCAGGCAAGTGGTTTATCAGCAGCAGCAGCACTTTTCTAAAAACTGAACCAATGTCTTGTACAGGATATAGATAGATAAATAGATAGATAGAGAGGGAGAGATGACAGAAAAAGTTGACTTGAATGACTTCCTCATTTCATGATCACTTCCTCAAATGTAGGCTGAACTCCAGCAACTGATAAGGTTCCGAAACAAATAATGCAGACAAATCGGAAACATTAATTAAATAACCTTTTTTAACATTGAGTTGTTGTCTATAGCGTTAAATCTTGCATTATAAGATAAAAAAAAATACCAATCACTTATAGCAAGTTTCTGGTGGCGGTCCTGTGTTTTTCATTTTTACTCTGAATCATTTGTATCAGAGAATAACGAGAAGCCTTTTTGACTTCTTTTCATTTAATTAGAGTGGTGAACTAGTAAGAGTTTTTTTAAAAAATTAGACTCATTGTGATTATAATTCTTATCTAAATTTAAGTCTTTTCAAAATCAGTTCAGTTCCTCATCATCTGAATAGTTGTTCAAAATCTTAATGGGATGTCGCTAGTGCTGCACCACAGCATCATCTGCTGGCCATATGTTTAAAAAAAACACATCAGGTCACCATGATGGAAACATCTGACAGCTATTTGAATGTGTCTCCTCACAACAGAGGGAGACTGTGTGCATCAGGATAGTCTCACACTGAGCACTGTTTCCTGGGTGTTCACCTCAGAGTGTGATCTGACCTTTAAGCTCACCACCATGATCCTCCGCCCGGGCGACAAATGTTAATGTTGAAAGAAGGCGTTGCTAATCGTCTTCCTGCAATGTGTTGTTTGCTTCTATTTCAGCACTGTGTTTCTAAGCTGAGAGGGAGGGAGGAGCTGAGGGACAGAACCTCTCTCTGACTGGTATCCCAACTGTTTTAATTTTTAAAAAGTAGACATGTATGTTAAAGGGATTTCACCTTTCTGTTCATGTCTTCCTTTTATGCCTTAGGTTTGCTTTTCTTTGAAAGCTGATATACATACATGGAGTGCCACTACCATCAGAAAGAAAATGTAAATGTGGGCTCACTCATTCTTTCTGTTGTGCTGTCTTGTTCCCGGGAATTATGTCAAGCAGTTCAGCTCTACCTCAAAAAGGCCTCTTCTACCTCCTGGGTTTTCATGCTGCTGTAGATAAATGGGTAATGTGAAGAAACTTGGAATGCAACTTGCAACAGGAGAGCTGTGTGCATTTGGGTGAGTTAAAGAACAAAAGGTGATCCAACAAGACCCTGTCAAGTCAGACACCTGGCTCTGCAGAGGAACTCACCAGAAACAGAAAAGCAGCTGATCAAAGCGCATGAAAATAAAAGAGAATGAAGGCACACAGTATGAGCACATGTCCCTGAAGGAAACAAAACGGATCTGACATCCTTGCAAATGCTTTATCTCATTATCCTCATGACCAGGGCTGAACCCACACACAGCAGCAGATCGCTGTCACGGAGTACGCTGAACACAGCTTTAAAATAGTAAACGTAGATATTATGACAAAGACATATTATGACAGCCCTCTGGGAAAGCTCATTGTCGTTTTCTAAAACATCTAAAAATATTCTAACAATGAATTATAAAAATTATACTCTAAGCTTGAAATCGTAATGGATTTGAACTCTTCCGTATCCTTCACATGATGTTGTGATCTAAGCACTAAAGACAGGTTTTGTGTGTTGTCATACCATTCCTGTCACTTTGCCTCACACAGCATGAAACTTGAGTACTCGCTATATAGAAACTGCTAAGTCATGTTCATTGTTGACAGAAAGAAAAAGAAATGTCCATCCCTAATCAGCGTATTTTAACTGTTGGCTTAGTTACAGTATGTATGTAGGTAAGACACAGTATGCCAAGTAGACTGGGTGCAATCTGGTGAATTTCTTTATTAGAACATATAGTATATAAGGAAACACAGACTGTGGCTTATGAAAGATGAACAACAACTAAAAAATAACAATAAATATACAGTAAATATGTACACTTTCATGTCGAAACCATTTGTCATTTGGCAGAATGTAAACCAATTTTAAAATAATTGCTTTGGTCGTGTACCATGTATAAATATCAGGGACATGGTTGCAGTTTAACAAACACAAAAGAACTTCTTCTCTCCCTGAGAGACAGTGTAACTGACATGAACTGTTAATTTGCCTGTTTACATTTGATTTGAGTACAATGTAAAGAAAAAGGAAGTTTATGTGCAAGTATGCACTGCTCCAATAAAATAGAACAGTTTTAGGTTACAGTAGAGTCTTAAAGGAAATATAAAATTCCCCAAATCTTAGTTTAGTTAAAATAATGATTAAAAATATATATTAAAAAAAACACATAAAAATATAGCAAGTTTAGACAGTTGTAGCAGCTCTGACAGTGACAGGTGGAGCAGCGACAAAGGATGGGGGAGTCATTGATCTTTCAGAGGGAGTCTGAAAGAAAACAAGACAAGTTCATTTCCTGTAAATAAAAAAAAAAGATATAATCTTTCACTTAGATATGTCTGATTTTAAAAATCACCTGGTGTATTCTGTTGTAATCAGGGGGAGCCTTCTGCCCTCCTGTCATCAGGTTATGAGGAGTTGTTTCCGTTTGGATCGTTATTACCTGTATGTGACAAGAGAAAAAAAAAGCTAAAACAACCAACCAAGCTTCATTACACAACATGTTAATGAATGGTAAGATGTACATGTTTACATGTTTATGGCCACTGTAGTTTCTCCTTCAAGCTAAGAAGGAGAGGTGAGGTGAGGGGGATGCAAACGACTCTGCTAGATGCCACTAAATCCTACATACTGGTCCTTTAAATATCATGCACCGAATACGGTATGTATTAGAATATGTAAAGATTTTACACCCAACAAGCTGCCCTTCAACTAATCTGTTGGCACCGTGCTGCACAGATAAATCAACATCCATAGCGAGTGAAGTGATTCCCACCTTCTCAACTGCTCTGCGCACAGGATATCTTGTCTGCCAACCTATAAAACACAGAAAAACAGAATGTAAAGAAAATACGTCACCATGTTTAATGACTTTTTGGTGCTCAGTAAGCTTGACATACTTTTGTTCTTGTTCCAAGAGAAACACAAGTAGATGGCGCCTCCCAGCAGGAACAGGAAGAGAATGCTACAGGGAATTCCAGCTGCAATGCCAGCAATAGCAGGGCCGCTCAGCCCGAGATCTAGCATCACCAGGACAAACAGTAAGCAATGGTTTTACTACCGTAGAACCGGCAATTTACAGTGCGATAAGAAATGTAATGATAGAATTTGAAATACCTGGACCAACTCTCTGGACCTCAGATGGCTTTCCTTCAGTCAGACGAGCTTTGGGGATAACCCTAAACCTATACGTCAACTTAGGATCGAGGGGAAAGATGTCCACATTTCTGACATGGCCAGGTTCTTCCTTGATGGTGTTAAATCCGTCTTTGCTGCTTTGTTTTTGGGTTCCATCGTGGTTTTTGCTTAGGATATCTGGTCCTTTCACCTGGATGGCGAAACCTTTGCAAAAGCACATGCAGTTCTGTTTTGTATGATGCCAAAGGTCAAAGGCGATCAATCGCCAAACCGTACAGCGATACCGGATAAAGATTTCACTGATCAAGAAGGAGACAAAACAAAAACTGACATTTGCTCCGTAATATTTTTTCCCAAAACACAGCGCTGCTCAGCTAGAGGCTTCTACACATTACACAATATTTACACCCCTATCTTCTATATTGAGTTTGTGTTTGCAACACTGTGTCAGCATTCTTCCTGGGAAGTTCTGCTGAAAACGTACAAATTGGAAAACAAGAAATCTGGCTTCGTGTGTGATGTTTAAAAGATATTCTTGTGAAAACAAATCAACCCACGGCTTCCCAGAGTTAATTACTGTGTTACCTGTAACAACAGACATAGGCGGGACCTCCCAGGTCAATGTGACGACGGTTCTAGCTTCATTGCGGTGCCAACGGAAATCTGAGATCAACGGTCCTGGAAAGAGAGGGATTGTGAGCAAAGGGGAGAGTAAGAGAAAGCAGGGAGGGGGTGAGGGTATATCAAGACTAGAGAGCTTTGTTTAAAAGGAAAGAGTAACCTCAGGTATTACTTAGCTTTCTGTGTAAGGACCCATTGTTTCCTTTACTCTGGTAAATGCTATTAGTACTCAAACTTAAAAGCTGAAGGCAACAGAATCCTTACAGATAATCACTGAACTGTACTGCATGGCTGTGGTGGAAGAAATAAGCATATCTTTTAATTAAATTATAACAATGTCAAAATATGATGTTACGATTAAACTCGTTCAGCATTTCCTATATAACACATGAAAGTGAGAGGAGAAAAGCGTGAGTTAACATTTATTGTGTATTTCATTGTGATTATTTAATGAATCCAAAGGTAGGTCTACAGAAATGTCACAGAACAATAGAAAATGTTTCAATTTCCTAAAGACCAAGGTGGCATTTTCAAATAGTTTTGTCCGAACAGGTGCCCAAAGGCCACATATATATAAATTACTAACACATAACAAAGACAGGAAGGAAATCCTTACAATTGAGAACCCAAAACAAGCAACATTTTTTGTGTATATAAAAACTGATGGAACCAATTATCTAAATAGTTACTTGTTTAGAATTTAAATTATCCTTAAATTCTCTGAATATCTAGTTAAGTGCCGCCTGTGATTAATGGTGGCAGGTGACCAACAAACCAAGAGCAGCAATGCCATACCTATAAGCTGAATTTGCCTTCTCTGGCTGCCCAGTGGGTTGCTGCAGGTGCAAGCGAAGCTTTGGTTAAGAAAGAAGTCGACATTGTAATCCTGAATCTCAAGCTTTGTGGTGTCATCGCTGATCTGGTATGTTGTCCCATTGGTGACACTTTCACTGCCTCTGGACCATGACACCACAGCCGTAGGCGAGGCCTTAGTGAAACAATCAATAGTGACCACTATTTTACCCTGAAGGGGAACTGTGGCTCTCACAAGTGGCGGGAACTTCATTGGACTACCTGGGGAAGATAAAGAATCTTGTTTGGCTACTAAAGTCACTCATGGAAATTATGCAAAAATCTTTATCTGAAACTTACTTGCCGTAATATTGCACTTGTTCTCTTGTATTGGGTGGCCTGCCATGCACGTGACAGTTTTCCCGTTGAGGTTATTCGAGGCGGTGACGGCCAGGCTGAAGGTCCCCGCTCCACTGCTGGTGTTGCTTAGTGCTGGGAAAGAAAGCTGGGCCTGTGGGTTACCCCCCGGCCACAAACAGTGGTACTGCAGGGTGACGTTATTCAGCGCATGCACAGAGCATTTGGGGTTGCCTGATGGCATCTCTGTCCAAAAGAGGAAATTAATCATTATTATAGTGAAATTCATTCATTTATTTTAGGTTTATAATAATAATCTTTTACAAGTACAAACATGTACAACTTTAAACCTATGTTTTTTATTTTCTAGTGCAACCAAATCATAATATTCTTTAAGACTTATTGAGAAAAATTCAAGACAAATTACTGTAAATCAAAGATAAAACTCTTCACGTACCATAAATATTTATAGGAATGTTTTTTCTCCATTGTTCTCCCGTCAAAGTATTGAGAAGAACGCACGTATAATTGCCTGTTTGATTGGTCTGTACATTTATTAGATTTAGGACTCTTTTCCGGGAAAGGGTCCCACCGCCAAAGACCCACTCAACAGTTGGCTCCGGTGATCCCTCAGCCTGGCAGGAGAGATTCAGAGAGGTTCCTGCCACGTAGAAAGACTTAGCTGGCTGGACCTCAAGTTTGGGGTTCTCTGGTCCATCTATAAACAGATCAGAGCAAACACAGTGTGAGGGGATACAAACAGAGACAGGAGTTTTAGAAAGACATCTTCCAATTAAAGTCATTAATCTTACACAGTACAGAGACGAGAATGGAGGTCGTCACAGTGCTGAAGGGGTTCGTCAGAGACACTCTGTACCAGCCTGTGTCGTTTCGATTTGGCTTGTTAATCACAAGGCTTTGATTCGCTATCAAATAGTGTGAGTTGGTATTTATCGCTTTGTCATTGAAGAACCACATCTGTTGCTCCACTACTCCTTGCTTCATGTTGTAAGTCATGGTCAGCTGACCAATTCCCTCTTTGACAAGATTAGGCTCAGCTCTCAGACTCACATTCAGGAATTTTTCTGTGAAAGAAAACATAAAGGGATGGTGAAATACAATCAAATAATGACACTGCAATATCTCACTAAAACAGCCAACCTAGGCTGAATTAGAGAGAGATTAACAACTCTCTAACAACTTGAAGCTGGGTCTGAAGAAACAGTCTCCCTCCACCACCCTGCAAGCCTTAAATATATATTTCACGTATTTTAGATTGTATATACAGTCAATAATTAAGGCAAGATACTAAAAATCTTGTGGGAAACATGTGGCTCGACTCAAATCTTATTTGCAGTCCACATTCACATGAGGAAATTGGAGATTAAAAGATATAGAGTAAATATCTTAATACTGCTACATCTAATTAAGTCCTTCATGTTGATAAAAGCAATATAAACTGTGGAACAAGTAGATACAAAATGGCAAAATAAATGACAGCGTAGAAAGGCCATTAAATCCAAACCTTAATACAACAGCATATCTTCAAAATCAGAGTTCAGCCGGGTACTCACCGTATACTGTCAGATTAAAAGAGGTTGAGGCTGTTCCCAGTCCTGCCTTTGTCATTTCAATGGTGTAGTTACTGGTATAGTTAAGCAACACATTGACAAAGGTAAGGGATCCACTTTGCTCAAGCTTCAGCACGTCCTGGCTGTTTTCGGCAATACGTGGGGAATCAAGAGAGTTAATAGCCCAAGTGACGACAGGAAGTCCTCTCATAAACCAGGTAAGGGCTGGGTCAGAGGCACCACTGAAGGACACAACCAGAGTTACATTGTTGCCAGCCAGTTCCCTCACCTGGGTAGGACCAACAGGAGAAACCACCAGTTGACAGTCTGCACCTGTTAGTGTGAAGTCATGGAATTAGTATAAAGAGGAAATTAATCCTAAACAAAAGTGAGCAAATCAAACATATTATCATAATAATAATAATATAACTTAACTAGGAGCGAGCAAGGTGAAGAAATGTCAAGCAGGCAAACTGGAGTTTAGTTTGATTCTTACCTGGAAAAGTAAAGACAAGTAAAACTGCCAGTATCCTAAATTCACCCAGCCACGTCATGTTCATAAAACAGGACGACAGACGGAGAATTCACGGATGAAATGTCTTTGGCGTCTTGGACAGCAGTGACTGGCCCGCCTGTGTTCTCCTCCTGTGCGCTCTGGAGCTGGAGCTGTCACCTCAGCGAGTCGTTCACCTGCTTCAGGTTCACTCAAAGGCTTGATTGTCCACGTGAGGCCACTCCCCTTCCTTTAACTTCAGGTAACAGTAGCTGTTTGAATTTATGTTTTTGTTAAGAAGCAAATTTTATTTCTGTTGTGACAAAATGTATCCATCACACTCTTTAACTTTTGACTATATTGTATTATGGCTGTTTATATTTTTGAGTACAGTTTACAGCTTGTCTTATCTCACAGCTATGACCCAGCCAAGAGGGTAGCTGGGTAGCAAACTGTGTAGTGTAAATAACTGTTATAGTAGTTGTTGTTGTGGCTAAGATAAAGGTCAGATTCCTCATTATGGGAAGACTTGAGAGCAATAATGAACTTGGAATTTGGTCTAAATAGACAAAGACAATGTTGGAGTAACTTTGCTTATTTGTTTGCCTCCTACTGGAGATTTTTCCCACAATTGCAGTTTACAACGTAAATATGCCATGTGATGAAGTATCTATGGTGATTTACTTCAGAAGGCTTTTTGTACTAGACTGAAGTAGATAAAGGTAAATGTGGAGTATGTATAAGCTACAATTCAAGTATTGCAGTTTGATTTAACCTCACATGATCCAATAAGATTAATTTATGCATTTATTATTATCTATTTATGGCCAAATATAATATACTATGATGTTAAATAACAAGAACACCTCTGGTCTCACCACCATTCCTATAGAGAATATCCAACTTTTTATCTTTAAACACAGTTTGTCAAGTGTATGTGCAAAGATGTATTGAGAAATAAAATTAGATGAATTTTCTCCTTTCATCACTTTTCTCTCAGTTATATCAATAGCGACATCTACTGAGGAACTCTGGGAATGCATGCTGTCATGTATCGTCACAGATTATGTCACCTGTGGGGAATAGTTACTCAAAGTTCAAAGCAAAATAACAGTCACAAATGTGTTTAGATATGAAAAAGACTGGCTGCTTTATTGTCATGGTAATGTTCTGTACAATCAGAGAATTGAGGCGCTTGCGGTAAAATTCAGGTTCATGGTCATCTACCCTCGCTCATACTGAGAGACACCATCGACACAGTCCTGAAACCCAGTTACAACTGCAGACTATACAGATTACCAGTAGACTTGACATCTTGGAGGACATAATCAACATGTTTAGGTCCATATTTACATAAATCATTTACAAAAACTGCACCACTTAACATGTGTTACTACAGATATTAAAGATTAACCAGCTGAGCCAAGCTACTGTTGTTGGGTGAAGCATGAATGACAGGAAGGTTTCTGGGTTTCAATTATTGCATAAAGGCTACTCTCTTCTATTAGTAGCCTGTGATAAAGATGAACCACACAGAGTCAAACTGCACATAAAAGAAAAGATGAGGAATTTGGGGTCGTCTGGGTCTGCTGCAGGACAGTGTTTCTCAGCACTCCTCCTCCTTCCCATGTCCTCAGGAGTCACAGTCTCAAGCAGAGGGATTAGGCCGACACATAAGCTAGTCCTCTGGGTGCACTTATGTAACACAGTCCAGTTATTCATTACAGAGTCCTGCAAGGACAGACGAGAATGTAGATATGTAATTAAGGTTTTTTAATTAGTTTAGCTTCCGTCAACACAAGACACATAATATTCCATGTCAAAGCAATTAATTAGTCATTTTACAATGAACAGATGGTGATAAAAAAAGGATGTAACATCAAATAATTATATCATTCCTCACAAGAGGTAAATTTGCTGTATGCATACACATGCTTGAAATGTATCGAGACATAAAATGACCCCCAAAAACTATTTTGATAATCCATTAACCGTATAAGTTATTTCCTAAGCACAGACACCCGTTTCCAGCCTGATCTGAGGATTTGCTCGTTAGGAAAAACAAAGAAAGACATCACTTCTAGATTGAGTTATTAATCCATAGTAAGCATACTGTTTAAAATAACCCAGTTTTAATACAGCGATACTCACCCGTCTGCATAGTTCTGCGCTCCCCTCCTTGCTCCTGAAGCTTCTATATCGTCCCTGCCTCCTTCAGTTTGCCCACCAGGTCCTCCACCGTCTCCACCTTCACCCCTGCCTGTCTCTGTGGGGGCTCGTCCACTCTCAACACCTCCAACCGTGATGTGAGGTCCACCCCTAAGTCTGCAGGCTTCACGTTAGCTATCTTCTTCTTCTTGGCTTTCTGAAAGTAGAAAAAAAGAACAGATTTACTTAAATGTTATTATTTAAATTCTCTGACAAGATATTTCACACCTTCTTTCATTGCATTTCAAACCACATTCCTCTACGACCTACCATGATATTAGGCAGGGTGGCATATCTGGGGGTGTTGAGTCGAAGGTCTGCGGTAACCACTGCGGGTGTGTTGATCTTAATAGTTTCTAGGCCACCGTCAATTTCTCTCACCACTTTAACCTTGTCTCCTTCCAGTGCCACCTCTGATGCGAAAGTACCCTGCAACATGAATACACAGCACAAATCCATAAAATTAAACTCACAAACAATAAGATCTATTGTCAAAATGGTCCATCTTAAAATCACTTTCATACATCATAATGTCTAACCCTGTAATTCTCCCGTACCCTGCTCCGCCTGAACACCGTGAGATAGTGTGTTAAATGGCTCCATCTATTGGCAAACTAGTGGAACTTCACCACAACTGTCCAAGCTACCTTTGACCCGCTTTACGGTTCTGTGCAGGATCACTGTCGCTCTCACTGACTCAAACTAGTTTCCACTAACTTTGATAAGGCAGCCTGGCCAAGGGCACAGCCTGATATCAACAATGCTATGTCACACACCTGACAGCTAGTTTTTAGGTCAAAGCAGGCTGTTCTTATTCTTATTAAAGTTTGAAGTCACCTGAGGCCAGTCCAGTAGGGCTGCTGTCATCTGTCCAGTTTGATTGCAGTCATCATCGATGGCCTTTGAAACAAACAAAGTCATTAAATGAAGCTAGAGGTAGTAGTGCAAGAGCAAGAGTGTTCATCACAGTATGACAGCAGGGAGTGCAATCTGATTTTAAATGAAGACAGAGAGTTGAGATGAATCCAGATTTTCTTTTTTTTTTACCTGTTTCCCAAGAATGATGAGTTGGGCGTCCTCTTTCTTGGCCAAAGCAGCCATGATCTTGGAAACCTGCAGGGGTCCCAAGGCTTCATAGTCTTTTCCAGTCACTTCCACGTGAATGCCACGGTCTGCTCCCATGGCAAGGGCAGTACGGATGGTCTCCTAAGAGACAGAGATGTACGGGTGCATAAAAATGTATCAGGGAGCGTTGCTACTATATGTCATTGTTCATCAGCATCATCAGTTATATGCATGGAATTACAACTAATTATTTTACAACCCTGATTCTAAAAAAAGTTGGAAGTCTGGAGGACACGATGTCCATGATTTTCAAAGTTAATTTGAAATGTCAGTCTCGTCAGACCTCTGCACACTTTTCCACTTTCATTCAGTCCACGTCAGACTGGCTCAGGTGACAAACAATTTGGACTATTAGCTGATGCAGTTTTTCCACAAAATAGTGAACCTTGCCCCATCTTTGCTTGTGAATGACTGAGTCTTTTGAGAATGTCCCTTTGGGACCTAATCATTGTACTATAACCTGTTACCAATTAAACAGCTGTTCACCTGAGGAATGTTCTAGGCTGGTGTTTGAGCGTTCCCCTGTCTTGCTGTCCCAGGCATCAAATTCATATTAGCATATATTTTCAAAAAACAATTAAGTTTATCAGTTTTAACATTAAATATCTTGTCTATGCACTGTAGTCAATTAAATATAGGTTGAAAACAATTTGCAATTCTTTTTTTTTCCCCAGGCCTGGCAATAATTATTATGCAATTATTTTTATTATGGTATCTACAGCACTGGCAAATGACACATCAGCACAGCAAATTTATTACAATCTAATTGCATTGCTTTATTATGCAAAGAATAATAAGTGACCTTCAATTATTTCTCTTCAGTTGTCCATATATCATTTATCTTTTAATCCGCATTTGTGACTTTACAGCAACACTTAATTACAGCATGCTTTAGTTAAAGGCTTATTAAAGATAAAGCTGAAGCCCAACAAAAATCTATAAAAGATGGACACTATAAAGAACCCCTCCAAAAGTAGGCCACCTGCCATATCACACAGTATTTCTCCAGGACGCTGGTTAACAAGGCAGCGCTGTAGAGTCTGGTCCCATCTCACCCACCTGTGATTGCTGTGGCCCACAGCTGACAGCCACAACCTCCTTAATAAGCTTCTTCTCCTTGAGCTTGACCGCCTCCTCGATGGCGATCTCACAGAAGGGGTTCATTGAGTGCTTAACACCATCCGTCACAATGCCACTGTTGTCCGGCTTTACACGAATCTGAGGAGAAGGAGGAGGAGGAGGACCGTGGGACAGAGTCACTACGGGGGTGCCAGATGACAAACAATCTAGATAGCCTGGATTCTAGGGCAAACTGTGAGGAAGTGAGCCAGCAAAGTGTCAGAAGATAAAAAAAGAAAGACATGTGGTGATGCATGTTCGAACAGGAGCGCTGTGGCTCGTAAAATATTTCTTCATCTTTGGATGAGCTCGCATCTCTGCTTTGACTGCTCTGCATTGTTGCACTTGGAAAATGATAGAGAAGAACTAAGAGTGTCTGGAAGAAAGAAAACAACAATCCACAATCCCACAAAAATCATCCACTCTTCTGGGACAGTTTTCCAAACAATTGTGGAATGAGGCTGCGAGGATTTAATCCCATTCAGTCACAAGAGCAACAGTTCGGTTTGGCAATGGAGCTGATGTTGGGGCGATAAGGCCTGGATCACTCCTCACGGTTCCTATTCATAGCAAAGGCACACGATCTGGTTGAGGTCGGGGCTCTGTGCTTGACCAGTCAGTCATTGCACACCTAACTAGATGGGTCACTGTCATGTTGAAACAGAGGAGGTCTTTCCACAATGTTGGAGAGATATTACAACCAGCTAAAGCCCCTTAACTCAACCAAGTGCAAAGGAGAAACTATATTAGCTGCAAAATGTGCAGATGGCCAGTGTTTGGGTTGTCTATTCTGGGCCAACATGGCATACTAAGTGTATGAGGACACGCTGCATCTGTAGTTATTAAAGGCTCATTGTAAAAGGTAGCAAACACATAACAACTCTTATGCTCATACATGAATGTAAACATAGTTTAATACATACTAAATGTATCCTATATTCTGCAAATAAGAGCCTCTCAATCTTAAAGAGACCTAGACCTAGCCACAGATGCACTTTTCCTGACACATTATATTTAGATCATCTGTCTAAAGCCCAACATGTGTCAGCAGCACTGAGCACTGAAACTGTCCAGATCCTGCTATGGGCAGCTGAAGCAGGAGAGTTCTTGCTGTTACATGAAACGTATTGATCATGGGTGCTGAGTTTCACCTCAAGCAGGCTGCATAAGGTGACACCACTGTCTCGAAATGGGGGAAAAGCCCATGAGCTACATGAGACACATATTCTTTATTATTTCTTTATTCACACACACACACACACACACACACACACACACACACACACACACACACACACACATATTGACATCCAGTAATTGTCATTATTTAAACAGAGGTTGCAGCTCTCTATATAAGAATTAATCAGTTTAATTCTCAGCTTTTTATATGCGATATGGCCTTTTTAATAGTCTAGTTCGTAAGGCAGGTGATGTTGTGGGGATGCAGATGGATTAGCTGACTGTGGTGTTGGAAAGGAGGATGCTGTCTAAGGTGTCGGGCTATCTTGGACTATGACTCCCACCCACTGCATGAGGTGCTGGACAGACTCAGGAGCACCTTCAGCCAGAGACTGCTGGCACCAAGATGCTCCACAGAGAGACACAAGAAGCTTTTCCTACCTGTGAGCATCAGCCTCTACAACTCCTCCCTCAAAATAACAGACTAGCCATCGAACTTGCTTGTGCAATAAATGAGTGCAATTTTCTCATGCATGCATACTGCACTTTAAACAATCAGTGTATTCTCTGTACAGTCTCTCAAAGACTAAATTCTTTTAGATTTACATATTGCATAGTTCACTGTTAGTTGTTTTTTTATTTAACTGTTATTCATACATGTGTATATAGTGTTAAAATAGGATATCTTATAGGTGTATAGTGTTAAAGTTTTGTTTTCCTGCCATCACTTACTATCTCACTTACCATTTGGGAGCTGCTGTAACAAACACAATTTCCTTGCAGGGATTAATAAAGTATTTCTGATTCTGATTCACACACACACACACACACACACACACACACAACATATTGACATCTAGTAATTGTCCTTATTTAAACTTAAAAAGAAAAGAAGATTATATACCTGTGTGTGAATCAGGAGCCTGTGCACATGCAGATCAAAGCAATACACTACACAGAACATTAACACACAACATGGGTCCCCATACATACATACATACATACATACATACATACATACATACATACAGTAGCTTTATCAGAGGTTGCAGCTCTCTATATAAGAATTAATCTGTTTAATTTTCAGCTTTTTCTTGTGCAGGTGTCAGTGCACACGTTTATTTGCAGCGTTGCAAACTCTAAACCTAAACTATGCTTCATGCTTTTCGTCCACAGCTGCATGCCCACAGTGTTTATCTGTCAGATAAAGTGTTGGTGTTGGTGACTGAGCTGTCGTGCTGCAGCCAGCTGGCCTCAGCAGGCTAGCGTCAGTTAGCAGAGCACAGAAAGTCAAATGTCTAAGGACAGTAAAAAACACAGAAATAAGCACAGTGCACAGTGGAAATACATGTTACCTTAACGGCGTAGTCAATGACACGCTTGACTCCAACGAGGACGCGTCCAGACATCGTGGCTGAAAGGTTTAGACAGCAAACGTGGAGAAAGAGTCACCGCAATGAACCTTCACCCAAGGAGGACAAGGCCGGAATTATTTTAGGGTGACACCTACGATGAAGGGGGACCGCCTACCGTTTCAGCCAATGAGAGTACGAGAGCGATGAACGCTCTGCGCGCTGATTGGTTGAGACGGTCTTAAAGTTGTTGTTAAACTCAACTGAAACTCAGTCGGTGCCGCCGCGATTAAATGCCAGCTGAAACGTCATTTAGGATTTATAAAAGCGTCTTAACCCGATCAAAGTTTCATCTGTTGATTGTCTGATTATTTTAATTACTCAAAGTGTTATAATTACCTGTGAAAAGCACGGTGCTCCTCCACACCTACGCCGTAAACAAAACCCCGGCGAAGAAAGGTTCCGCTTTCTGTGGGGCAAAGTTCACGACAAACCGGATAATAACAGGATTTCTTATTTATGTGACTTCAGCTTCAAATGACACACATCTAGTTACATATAGCAGAAAATCTATAATAACAGCTGTTTTATTTTTCTTAAATTGATTATTAGTTTATTTCTTGTTTTGTAAATTGTTTTTGGACTTTGAGATGTAAATAAATATTTAACCACCTGTTCACCCACTTCAAATTAAAATAGTCAGACTAGACCTCTGCATGTGCTATTTTATTTTTGCACATATTCAAGGCAAGACAGTTTTCTTCCATTTACGATAATTAGATTAGATTAGATATACTTTATTTATCCCACCACGGGGAAATTTAACTTGTTGCAGCAGCAGAGGGAAGTGTAGCATGCACTACAGAATTAGAAAAAAGTAGAAAACCCCCCACAATAAACAGACAGAAATTAAACAGACAGAAATATCTATAACTATAATGTAGTTATAACTAACTATAATATAATTTCAACATTAGACATTATATTATATGTCAGTTTTTGTTGCAACTGTCTACAGGAAGTGTTGAATAAATTAATAGAGGCTGTACAATTAGGTACAGTCAAATTGTATTGTACTGTCAAGTATTTCTAATGTTTAGTGCAACCTCACTGAGATAAATATCAGAAACCTTTATCATACAATTCCCAACACAAACTACAGCCTAAAATATGTATATCATGATGCTCAACCAATATTTCTCAGGTGGCTTCACTGTTCACGAAAACTGAACAAAACTGTTACGGCTGTTGTATTACACTGTATTAGCTTTAGCTGTAGGCCTACCTAATGGCAAGCCAGTGTATGTTGTTAATATTAGTCAGGTCTTAATCTTACTTAAGTACAGTTCTGAGGTATTTGTACTTACTGGAGTATTTTCATTTCATTTCATTTCTACTCCATTACATTTCAGAAACAATGTGCTTCACTACATCTATTTGACAGCTATAGTTACTAGTTACTTTTGCTTTGATGATTGATTAACCAAAAGTGTATAAAGCCTTTAAAATTAGCCCTATCCCAAGAAACTATAACATTCAAGTCAAGTCAAGTCACATGGATTTTATTGTCACTCCACCCATAAACAGTTACACAGTTATATAACACACAGTGAAACGAGACAGCGATCATGGTGCTACATGAAACATAGTGCAGACAGGACTACATCAATGCACACACGTTACAACACAAAATACAAAAGGGCTACATAAAGTGCAGCACATTTAGACAGTATGATTTGACAAAAAACAGACAGAGCATAACAGACTTGGTGGTGCATGTACATATGCTACATATGGATATATACAGTATGACTATGGGGGGAGAGGCAGATATTCAAATCATGTAGCAGCAGAGAAAAAGGTGCAAAGTGTGCATGGATAGCGATGCAATGTGCAGATTGTTTTGATGTTTTATCTGATGCCTGCAGAAAGTAACCTTTGTCCTATCCTTGCTGGAAAAAGTTTAAAGTACTGTTCATGTCATTGCAACAATAATAATGGTTACCAGCTGGTACTTTGGTAAGTGATCTGAATGCTTTAAAAAAAACTTTAAAAAACAATAACATTTCAGAGTAATGTGTGATAACATAATGGAGAGAGAGAGCATTTAAAAAAAGCAATCAGAAGTAAAATATTCAGAAGAAAGAATATAATATTGAAACATTGCAACTTTAAGGCATCATTCTCTGTGGATAAGTAATAATAATGTTCATAAAAGTGTATAACAATCCCATTTTTACCCCTTAAATATATTTTTGTATCGTTTATGTTCCTCTTTTGTCACTAACATATGACTGCATGATGATTTTGATCATCTGAGTACATGTTGCTGATAATATAGTGCAATGTTTAATGTACTACTTTTACTTTTGAGTGTTTCTATACTACTTTTACTTTTGAGTGTTTCTATACTACTTTTACTTTGGTAACTTAACGTTTCTTTACTACTTTTACTTTGGTAATTGATCTGAATGATTTAAAAAAAAACTTTAAAAAACAATAACATTTCAGAGTAATGTGTGATAAAATAATGGAGAGAAGTAAAATAATCAGAAGAAAGACTATAACATTGAAACTTTAAAGCATCATTCTCTGGGGATAAGTAATAATAATGTTCATAAAAGTGTATGTTGTCACTAACAGATGACTGCATGATTATTTTGATCATTTGAGTACATGTTGCTGATAATATAGTGCAATGTTTATTGTACTACTTTTACTTTTGAGTGTTTCTATACTACTTTTACTTTGGTAATTGATCTGAATGATTAAAAAAAAAACTCTAAACAACAATATCATTTCAGAATAATGTGTGATAAAATAATGGAGAGAGAGAGAGAGCATTAAATGAATAAACAAGAAGTAAAATAATCAGAAGAAAGACTATAATATTGAAACTTTACAGCATCATTCTCTGGGGATAAGTAATAATAATGTTCATAAAAGTGTATGTTGTCTCTAACAGATGACTGCATGATGATTTTGATCATTTGAGTATATGTTGCTGATAATATAGTGGAAGTTTTAATGTACCGTACTACTTTTACTTTTGAGTGTTCTATACTACTTTTACTTTGGTAATTGATCTGAATGATTTAAAAAAACTTTAAAAAACAATAACATTTTAGAGTAATGTGTGATAAAATAATGGAGAGAGAGAGCATTTAAAAAAGCAATAAATGAGAAGTAATCAGAAGAAATATATGTTGTCACTAGCAGATGACTGCATGATGATCTTGATCATGTTGCTGATAATATAGTGCAATTTTTAATGTACTACTTTTACTTTTGAGTGTTTCTATACTACTTTTACTTTGGTAACTTAATGTTTCTATACTACTTTTACTTTGGTAACTTAATGTTTCTATACTACTTTTACTTTGGTAATTGATCTGAATGCTTTAAAAAAACTTTCAAAAAACAATAACATTTTAGAGTAATGTGTGATAAAATAATGGAGAGAGAGAGAGAGCATTAAATGAATAAACGAGAAGTAAAATCATCAAAAGAAAGACTGTAACATTGAAACTTTAAAGCATCATTCTCTGGGGATAAGTAATAATAATGTTCATAAAAGTGTATGTTGTCATGAACAGATGACTGCATGATGATCTTGATCATGTTACTGATAATATAGTGCAATTTTTAATGTACTACTTTGACTTTTGAGTGTTTCTATACTACTTTTACTTTGGTAACTGAGTGTTTCTATACTACTTTTACTTTTGAGTGTTTCTATACTACTTTTACTTTGGTAACTTAACGTTTCTATACTACTTTTACTTTGGTAATTGATCTGAATGATTAAAAAAACAATAACATTTTAAAGTAATGTGTGATAAAATAATGGAGAGAGAGAGAGAGCATTTAAAAAAGCAATAAATGAGAAGTAATCAGAAGAAAGACTGTAACATTGAAACATTGAAACTTTAAAGCATCATTCTCTGGGGATAAGTAATAATAATGTTCATAAAAGTGTATGTTGTCACTAACAGATGACTGCATGATGATCTTGATCATTTGAGTGCATGTTGCTGATAATATAGTGCAGTGTTTAATGTACTACTTTTACTTTTGAGTGTTTCTATACTACCTTTACTTTTTAGTGTTTCAAGAGTTTATTGTCATTGTCCACAGGCCAACGAAATTGTGTGTGAAGCACAACACAGAGCAGTAGTTAGATGCCAGTGCCCCCCCTCTCCAGTTCCCCTTAAAGTGCAAGGTGACAAGATGAAGTGACATTTGTGCATAAAATAGTATATAAACAGACAGTTTATATACTACTTTTACCTTGGTAAATGATCTGAATGCTTAAAAAAAAACTTTAAAACACAATAACATTTCAGAGTAATGTGTGATAAATAATGAAGGGAGAGAGAGCATTAAATGAATAAACGAATGGTA
This sequence comes from Larimichthys crocea, assembly GCF_000972845.2. Classification (NCBI taxonomy): domain Eukaryota; kingdom Metazoa; phylum Chordata; class Actinopteri; family Sciaenidae; genus Larimichthys; species Larimichthys crocea. The sequence goes on from NC_040023.1 coordinate 31,922,844, forward strand.
AAATAATCAGAAAAAAGACTGTAATATTAAAACGTTAGTTTAGTATAGTAGATAAGTAATAATAATGTTCATAAAAGTGTATAACAATCCCATTTTTTACCCCTTAATTATATTTTTGTATCATTTATGTTCCTCTTTTGTCACTAGCAGATGACTGCATGATGATCTTGATCATGTTGCTGATAATATTGTGCAAGTTTTAATTTGCACTCGACATTCATAATGTTTCACAGACAGACTGACGCTTTTGAACGTGTGTCGTTCAGATGCAAGTCTCCAGTTTTTTTAAGCTGCACAATCCTCCTCCTGCTCCTCACACACACACACACAGCTGATCGAGAAGAAGAAGAAGCAGAGGAGTCACCTCGGATCAACCCAGCTGCAGCAGCGGCCTCCATTTTAACTCCGACACCGAGCCGTACCTCACGTGTCCTGGGCTGTCTCTCTCACATGACCCGAGTGTTTGTTCCCGTGATCAGCAACTTCCATCTCCGTCTGTGACACGCCGAATATCACTTTTTTTTTTTTTCTATCCCTAACACTGATGGATATGCTCGAACAGAGTCTGGACAACGCAAGGTAAAAACCGAGAGCCGGGGTCAAAATGGCTAACAACACACACGCTAGCAATAACATGCTATTTCGGAGAGCTAAAGTTTAACGACGCTAACCGAGGCCTGACCTAAAAAAGAAAGAAGGAAAGAAGGAAAGGAGTTGGCGAAACGAATTTAGTGCAAAGAGGAGGAGAAGTGGACGAGTTTGCAAACCGGGGCTGGTTGTATCCTGGAAGACTTGACTAACTAAAATAATTAACGACAGTTAGCTGAGTTAGCTTCGGCTAAGCTATTTAAACACAAACAAACTGTGTTGTCAGTCATTGTGGGTAACCTGAGGACAGCGGCGATGTGATTAAACTGTTTAAGTTATTATTATTATTGTTATTATTATTACGCGACCGACTAACGACGAACCGTCCTGGATTTAAAAAAACACCCAGGACGGTTCGTCGTTAGTCGTTTTTTTTTTTAAAGCAAAACTTATTTGTTCATGTTCTTTGTGATTTAACTGTTTAAGTTATCATTATTGTTATTATTATTATTACGCGACCGACTAACGACGAACCGCCCTGGATAAAGAAAAACATCCAGGACGGTTCGTCGTTAGTCGGTTTTTAAAAAAAAGCAAAACTTATTTGTTCATGTTCTTTGCAGCCAAGAAAAACAAGAAGAAGAAGTTGTCCAAACATCTGAAGGTAAACACTTATTTTTTTTACCCAACTGTCACTGACAACATGTGGAGCCTTGCCTTGTTTTTTTTTTTTTTAGTTGAACAAGTCTGCACTTAAAACCCACCTGTTTAAAAATAGCCTTTTTCCATCTGATTCAATTGCATTGTCCTATTTTAAACCTGTTTTTAATGTTGTATTCTTTTTTATTATTATTATTGTTCTTTTTGTTTGTTTCTGTTATTTGCTGTCTACTCTCATTTATTGTACGGTGTCCTTGGGTGACAGAAAGGTGCCTATGAAATAAAATGTATTATTATAAAGTATTGTATGTGTTGTAGCACATAGTAACATGTTGTTTTCTTCAGCTGAACTCGCATCACAGTTTTGGTAGCTGATTTTATTTGTTTTTCTTTATGTTTACATGCTCACAACTGTACTTTTCCGTCCCCTCTCTTTTTAAGACGGAACAGGAGACGAGCAGACAGCTGTTACGATAGCCAGCGTTCAGCAGGCTTCAGCATTCGGTGACCATAACATCCAGTATCAGTTTCGCACTGAAGGTGGTCAGGTAAGGAACTGTACGCAACTAAAGATGTTGTGTTTTTGTTTTTTTGTTTCAGAAAGACCATAAACCAGGAGTCTTAGGGTACGATTGCATTTGTTCAGCACTCAAACAGAAAATAAAAACAACCCCAAACTTATCTGAGATGTCAGGTTAAGTAAATATCCAAGCAGCGTTTGACAGAGCTTTTTGATAAAAAGGATTTGGTCGCATGCACAGAGCACATGATTACTATAAAACAACATTTCATTTTAGTGTTTTGGTGGAAGCGCTGTTACCTTTTTAAAGTGAGGTGCCTGTTTAAGGTTCGGTGTCTTTGTGTTATCATGTGTTTGTTTGTTTTTTGTTGTGTTTTTTTTTTTTTTCTGAAAGCTTTGGCTCCATCCTCCTTTTTCAAAAGACAAGTCAGGAGGATAGCAGGCTCTAAATTGCCTGAAGGTATGAATGTGTGGTTTTCTTTTTTAGTCCCATGATTGACCGGTGACCTGTGTCAAGAGTGTTTCCTCTCGCTGTCCACTAATGTGGTTTTTCACTCCGGTGACGTTCAGTGATGGACAGTGTGACAGTGAAGCAAGTAAATAAATTGAAAAAAAAACAAAAAAAAACGAAGTAGTGTGGCGTTCGAGTTGTTTTGCCCCTATTTGGATGATTTACATTGGATGGAATTAACTCAGTGATCCATGTGGCTCATTTGGCGTAAACAGGGGCTAGTGTGCGCGATCATGTGATTCCGGCCTGGCCTGGGATTGGCACGGGGCTGCTGTCACATGTCAGTCAGGAGGCGAGTCACATGATGGAGGAATACAAATACTGATTCTTGGAACAAACAGGCTCATTTTTCTTGACTTGTTTTCAAATTGAATCAAGCACATTCTGAAGCGTAAGCATATTACGTCCCACACAATATGCTCGTGCTTCAGAGCGTCCCTGAAGTGAGATCAACGCACTGCTGAGATTAGGATTATAGCATCAGATTCAAGGGGCGGCTGAAGGGAATCAATAGATATGATAAACAAATCTACAAATCGGGTAAGGTTTTGAGCTCGGCGCGGTATTCTTGTAAATCTAATCAAAGAAATATTTAATTCTTTTTGTTCTCTCTCGTTGCAGGTGACGTATCGCGTCGTTCAGGTGACGGACCAGCACCTTGAGGGAAGAGATGATGGGGGAGGAGCAGTGAGCGTCGTCTCCACAGCCGCCTTCACTGGGGCTCCTCAGGCCGTGGCTCAGGTACAACATCTCCCTTTTTCTTTTTTCTGAATCGCTGATAATACAGACTGCTTTTGAAGACTGGCTGCATGCTTCAGTCTGAAAGTAATGCCACAGTCTTAAAGGATAATGCTGGTGATATTTCAGCTTTTATTATTTCAACATATTTCTAACAAGTCTTGTCTCTCTAATGTTGTCCAGACATTATTAAAAGTCTGTGAAGGAGAAGGTACCATTGTACTGGCTGACATATTGTGATTAAAGCTGCAAGTTTTTAGGTAATTCCTCCGAGCTTGTCAAACCAGCAAAGCAGCATAAACAGCGAATCATGTGCTTGAGCATGACGTCTACAAGAAAACAGAGCGCCTCACAAAGATTAAAAATGCAGTCGTAGGTTTGTTTTAGAATAAAGGTACAATGTTCATGTTTATAGCCATGGTTTTGGTCGAAAAACATGCAATTTTCTCAGCAGGATCAGACCAATTTTGTTTCCATTCGGAGGATAGCAATGGCTTTAGTGACCCTGCTGTTATCTTTGCTAAAAAAGATCACTGCTGCTTCTCTTTTCCGCCCTTTATCCCAGCTGTCAAACGAGTCTGACAGAAACCGAGGTGTGCGTTTACCTGCTGTGACTGCTCCGTTGCTACTTGTTCAAGCTCTGCTCTGTGTCTCTTATCTGTCACAGGCTGTGATCCAAAACCCTTTCAGTAATGGAGGAAGCCCGGCAGGCGAGGCGGTGGGAGGGGAGACGCGTTTCGCTTACTTTCCCGCAACCGCGGTGAGCGACGGGACCGTGTCTGTGCAGGCCGCCACGGACCCCACGCTCTCACAGGCAGGGGGTGAGTCAGTTCTCACGCTTAATTTGGGTTGAAGCTTACCACAGTGCTGCGTGGCTCATTATTAGCGGTTATTTTGAGTGACAAACTCAAGCACGATAATGAGAGAATAACATCCCCTTTTTTTGGGTTGTTGTAAATGAACCGTGATTCCCTGCAGCTTTGGCTGATGTTAAAGAAAGTAGGGCCATACAAAGATTGGCAGTTTATAAATCATGCTTTCCTTTCCGCTGGATCCTGTAATTGAAATATGATTTGTGATACAGGTGAACATTGAATTTTGCTCTTGCTCTAACAGTACTTTGTAACTCTGAAGTTTTTGCTCACTTTTGAAGAATGAAAGATTTTCTGTCACACAAGTCCAGCAGCATATTTTGCTCAGTAATATGTCAGAAACTTTGTTGCCATGGTTCCTCCAACAGTAAATGAGACGAGACCAAAACGAACTTAGTCACGCTGATCATATTTACTGTTTGCTGCGTGTCACATGTCCACCCACTCAGCTTCCCTTCCTCTTTTCCACCATATGTTGTCGTCGAGCCGTACTAACTGTCCTTGTGGTTACATGTTGGAGATCCAGAGAAGGACGGCGGACCCTATATGCCTGTGAATCAATGATGGTTTGGGCTCGTTTGACCTGGTGAGCAGAGCGTAGCCCTGTGGCACTTTTACCAGCATCGGCTTGTTCTGGCACTCTGAGTTTGAGGAGTGAATTATCAGCGTTCTCTGATGGTTTTAGAGAGCGAGTGTATTGTCTGGACAAGTGGTTACGGAAGGAACCTGCAATTCATCACCCAGATTCCTGCTGGCGTCTTTGCTTTCTGCCGCACTGTTGGCCCAGGTTGCAGGCTCTGCACGGGCACGAAAACGAAACCTGTACCTGCATCGTAAGACCCAGTTCTGTCCTGATCCGATGTTACACTTTAGTTCTTCCTTTTTTTTAAAGAGAAGTTCTTGTGGCCATGAATTTATATGTCTATATGATTATTTTCAATCAATCAGCCGATTATGTTTGTGATAAATTCTGTAGTTTATAAAATGTTCAAAATTCACAGTTTGTTAGAGCAGCCGATTTTAATATCTTTGATTTTGTCCAACAGTCCCGAAGCCAGAGATTCAAATCACTGTCATTATGACAAAAAAAAAAACTACTGCAAATCATTTGAGAAGCTGAAAGCAGAGACTGTTTGGCAGATGTTGCTCTGAAACAAGAAACGTTTAATGCGATCGACAGAAAATGTATCGACTCATTGCAGCTCTACATAAAACAGCTAATACACGATGTTTTCTCACATGTTTGGCAGTAACGCGGCACAAATCTCATCCAAGGTAGCGGCACGTGGCACTAAAGCATTTTGTAGTAAGATGCCATCTGCCCTGCCGGTTAGTTATTACGCTTGTGTCTTTTAAATTTTAGCAAGATGAACCTGGCTCATAAATCCAGAACATCTTTTTCCCAGCTAAACATTTCAGTCACGTACCGAAGAGAAACAATACACCGACACGATCGCGGGTCATGCAAGGTCATTGAGTTCCTTCAAGGAGGGAGGCGTCCTTGAGGTTTATTTATTAGCTCTCCTTTTAGAGAGTTTTTATTTTTATTATAGTCTACTATTTAAACATAATTTGTCAGGCTAATACACACCCTGTCTGTTTCTCTCTCTCTCTCTCGCTCTCGTCGAGCATTGTGTGTTGTATCACATGACACACACCCAGAGAAGTTCCCTTAAGTCCAGTGAGCAGTGTCAATTGACACACCTCAGTTATAACTAGTATGATACACTCTAAAACTACAAAACAAAACCCCAGCTGTGGTTGGTTTGAGTGGCTGCCCACTAATGCCACGGAAGACCACGGGGTTTTTTCTTAGCTGCGGGAAAACAGGCGAAGCCAGGACCTCGCAGGGGGAAGTGGGCCGCTGTCTTCATCTTCTGCGAGCCTGGGGCAGTTTAAGCAGGCATGACATACTGGCACAAGAGTGCACTGTAGGGTGTAGGTAGAAAGTGCTTTACAAGCTGTCGTCTCCTATGAGGTGAGGAATAGTGGAGGATAGTGCACTGGGCTCTGGCAACATAGTACCTTTTTTATTCTGGCAAGAGAAGATCCAGGGATGGGGAGTGCTTGACCTTTCTGTGAAATATATGTGTTGTCCATGTGTAAGCATCATCACATTTGGGTTCAACAGTATTTTTCTGCCAAAAAAATACCCTTTTTTTTGTTTTTTTTAGGAGGAGCAGTTCAGCTTGCACAAATGAGTCTGCCAACAATCTGCTGTTCCTCATCATAGGTTAGGGCAGGGGTGGCCAACCAGCCAGGGACTAAGAGCCAAAATTTTTACTGTGGTATTGCAAAGAGCCACACACACACACACACACACACACACCCTCTCTCTCCCTCATATATTTACCATGTCACAAATGTCACACACCCCTCACTATGAAACAGGAGATTGACAAAAATGGGCTTAAACTCATCCCAAGACTACAGGCCAGACTTTTCCTCAGCCAGATTCACATCACGCTCACTCACTGATATTTCAATCATGTCAGTTTAATAAAATTTCCTTTATGTTTTTTTTTTTTTTTTTTTTTTTTTTTTTTTTTACGCCACGGGTAATGTTCCACGCCACTTTGTAGGATGCAAAAGTCACCGTCTCAGCATGCTTGGCATATTGTTGGAACATCTGGGTCTGTTTTTTTTTTTACTTTTTAGCGTGTTTTAATTTGTGCTTACGAAGTTCAGTACCTTTGGGGAATTCCTTGTCGATGTTTGACTGGAGCGTGCTGAAATGTCGCCGAAGACTTGAAGCTTTGAAATGTGCGAACGACGGCTTGCCTTTTCGTTCAACAAAAAAAGTAAGCTTCCTCCCAGTCCACAAGAAATGTCTCGTACTCGTCTTCATAACTGTGCTTAGCTTTGCATTTAGCCATTTTTCCCACGCAGCTTGTCGGAAAACTTGTGCACGCGGACAGGAGTGTACAGTGAAGGTTAATTGGTTCCGTGGCATGTTTGTGGCACTAATTGCCAAATACACACAAGCATAACAATAATTAAAAGGAGAGAGAAGGCACACACACAATTTTAACACAAACAAAGTTTGTTTTTTTTGTTTTTAAGTTGGATAGCCGCATTCTTATCCCGAGCCGTGGGTTGGCCACCCCTGGGTTAGGGGATGAACTACAGGCTGTTTGGAGATCTGAAACTAATGAGCCCCTTTCATGCTTTACGGCTGTATCAAGGAGTTGTGCGTCCTGCTATTTCCGTGTTACACGGGATGGTTTTGTCTGAAGGGACCTTTTGATTTTTGTGCTGATTTATTGAAAAATGGCAGTAAATTTTGTTGGTGACCCGAAGGGACAAGATGAGTTGTTTTTCTCTCACAGGTCTTGTAACAGTGCTGAAAGGCCCAGTTTCTGCATGCTTTGCAGTCGAGTACATGCATATTTCTCTCAATTTTAGTTTTGTTGTGTCTCTGTTGAGCTGTGAGAAGGGAATCTTGGCAGTTTTTCTGTCTACGTGTCGATTGTAGATGAGACTGCTTTCCAGCAGTGTAAACATTGTTTTGTGCGTACCCGTGAGGATTTAGAGTTTGATGAGTTTTTGCAGCGAATACACACACATTTGTTGAGATATTTCATTAGAGACTCCGTCCTTTCATGCCCTGCTGCTGTTCTATCTTTTGCCTCATTGCTAACCGATGACTCGTATGCCTTCCACAGGTCAGTTTTACGTGATGATGACTCCCCCTGATGTCATTCAGACAGGCACACAACGAACCATCGCCCCACGCACACAACCCTACCCTGCGTGAGTATCAGCTCTGTCAGCTGCTGCCGTTCGGGGGGGGTAAAAGGAGACAACATTGATATTGCAGTCTGAGACACAGCTATTTCTGAAAACAAACTAACCACTGGTCAGCTCTTGTAAAACACTATTGTTATCCTCCATGTAAAGGCCACTCAGAATAGGCCATTTAGGGATTTTAGCAGACAAGTTAAGTTCAAATTGTTCAAAGTTTGAAGGTGATGTTTGGTTGGAGTTTAACAAAAGTGGGGCAGGTTGCTGTTTTGTGCTCGGAGCAATTCACAGCTATTAATTAATTTAGATAAATCTCAGTCAGGACATGTTTCCGTATTGAACCCATTCAAAACCTGCGCTCCCCTTAGACTAAACCTGCACCAGCTTGACACGGTCTGCTTTCAGTTCAAGAGACCCCACCTGGCAAAGCCGGAGAGATACACAACATTTAAATGAACATCAACACATACTGAGTGAACAAAGCAAGCCGAATTCACCTGAATCTAAATGCTAATGCAGGGAGGTGGATGGGGGGGAAGTGGAAGGGGGTTATATTGCTGGGAAATGGTGCAGGGATGTGGCGTTTAGCAGAGGTGTATGCAGAGAGAGAGAGAAAAAACAGTTTATATGGCCCACCTAGTTGTTTGAGATCGATCTAGGTTGATCGATTGAACATCTTCCAAGTCTATTTTAACTACCACGAGGCTCAGTTTATGCAACACAAAGTGTGACTAGCTGTTGTTGTGTGTCTGCCCATGAAGCCCTCCTCATATCTTTCCAGAGTTTGCTGTAAGGGTTGTTGTTTTTTGTTTTGTTTTTTAATATCAGGGATCTTTATTTTAGCCCTTTCTGGCAGCCCTGTTATTCCTGCAAAAACTCGTTACTTATCTCTAAAATTCACAACATGCATCATTATAATCACGCATCAAAAAAAAAAAGGGATCCAGACTCAGACTCTCTCCAACTGTTAACCACACGCTGGTGATTGCTGTTATTAAGATAATCAGCAGGCTCACCTGAACAAAACTAAGATGTCATCTTAATTGCGTGATATCAGCCTGGCTCTGGCCTACCACGGAGGAGAATTTCAGCCGGCTTTATTTGAGATTCAGGGTTCACTTGAGTGTCAAAAACACATGAGCCAGAGTGCTCTGGGATGCGGTTTGCTTTGAAGTCTCGTAACTAGGCTCCTTCCTCGTTTGGGGGGGAAAAGGCTAAAGCAGAGCCATTTGCTCTTTGGGCCACTCAAAACGAACACATGACCCATTATCAGATTGAATTAGCAATTAGCAACTTAACCTTTTAACTTGTGAAACTGACAGGGTACAACATATTAACACGCGCGCACACACGCGCGCTAATTGATTGCTCTGAGTAGCACATACGCTCCCGTTTTCCTCATTAGGATGGTTATTAAAAAAAAACACACAAACAGAAGACAAGCGCAGCACTTTTAACCGTCTCTGCCTTTCAATTATCATTCAGTCAGTCTGGGCGTATGCATGGAATATGAATCGACAACAAGGATGTCGACTGCTGCTGTGATTTTCTTTTTTTTTTCCAAGAACTTTCTCAGAGATTTAAGCTCCTTTTATTGTGGGCAGCATTACGGAGAGTTCTCGAGTCGCCCTAGATTTGGCTGCAGTTCTGCCGCTTTTTGATGCAGCGCACAGCGGACTGCGTTCCAGTCAAGAGCAAAGACAAAGCTTTGTTGCAGCGTGCGTCTACATTGCCATGGGTTGAAAGTGAATTGTTTTTTTCGCATCTCTCAGAATGCCAATATGCAATATGTCTGTTTCTATTTATTTCCCCTCATATGAATTCATTTCTGATTTATGACAGAAGCCTTTTTTTTATTTATTTATTTTTTTTTAACTAATGATCAGTGACATTAATCGTTGACATGTGAGTAAAATGAATGAAAACTTGCCACCCTATCTGCCGTTCGCAGAGATGAAAACGAGCTGCTGCAGCATGACGGTTTAAACTGGTGAGGACAGCTTCCACATTTCTCCCACACTCCTTTTTTTTTCTCCACAGCAAATGAACTAATCGAATGAGATCACAAGAAGCGAGAAGAAGCACACGAACCCCTGCCCTCCTCCTCTCTCCCCGCCCCTCCCCTCTCATAAGTCCCCGGTGATTTCCCCCTCTCCGCTCTTGATGTGCGAGACACAGATGTAGCGTTTCTTCAGCGCTGACCCTGATCCATTGTTGTTAGTCGTGCTTGTGGCGACTGTATTTCTCCATTAGGACTAGAGAAATTAGGTCATTGTTCTCCATCTGGAAACAAATGGCTCGCTCCACACTTTTATTTTAGTATCATTTCAAAGTGTCCTCTGTCGTAGTTGTTTGAGTTTTGTTCCCTTTTTAGCCTAGTTTTGAACAAGTTAGGCTTCCAAACTAATTGGACAGCTTTTGAGGTTTTTATATCCTGGAATGAATATTTAGGATAAACGAAGCTACTGAAAACCGTGTTGTCACTTTCATCGTATCTTCTCCACTTAATTATTTTCACAGAAGCGGTCACTAAAGCTCGTCATCCACTGAGAGGATGTCAAGCCCAAGCTGCAGTCACTTGTATCTCAATGTTCACTTCACCGACTCATTGTGCAGGCCAATGATAGGGGGAGGGCCGAAAGAGTCACAATTTCTCTTTTGAGGATCAATATAAGATTATACAAACGTAGTTCTCTTGTACATCTACGCTTCTAATTATATGAATAAAGCTCTTCAGCCCTGGGATTGTGTACTGATAATTTTCTGGATTTCCCTGGCAACAATAACTCTCAGGAGCACTTAGATGAGGTGTGCCTCTAAGTTGTGAAAGAGGGGGTGGAAAAAAAAAAAAGACATTCCTCCAGGCCTGTACATTTAGTTATTCATACAGTCATCCACATTTTTTTTTTAATACACTCTGCACTGTTGGGCTGAATCCATTATACAGCTGAAATCCCATTAAGATACGTTGAGATACAAGAGAGACTGCAGTTTGGCTTGGCTGACTATCTCAAACAGAGATATCAGCAGTCGAGTTGTGTTGATGGGTCACAAATTCACTGCTGTAGAATAAAGATATGTCGGAGAGGGACAGCCAAGGAACAGGAATGACCTTACACGACATTATTAACTTCATGTAGTGAGTAAGCAGAAACTCAACCAGTAAGAAATTATTCAAAATTAAGATTTTCTTTTGCCAATCTTTATTTTTTTTCCCCTGCACTGTTTCTGTCCTTTTGCATGGTTGATGATTTATTTGAAATGGGGGTGTGCGTGAAAGTATTAATTGTCTGTTCCATTACTGAGACATTAACTTGGTTGAAATATTCAGGAGGCCACGTATATAATTATATATGAGTGTGTTGTTGGCCTGTTCATGTCATGGTGGGTGGTTGGATAAGTCTCCCTGTCACGTCTCAGGGACTTAATTAACAGAATACCTCAGGGAAGACACAGAGACAAGAGACAGTTGTGTCATTAGCCGTACGCCCAGACTCCAATAGACAGCATCTGGTTTTCTACAGTGTTGTAATTTCACAGCATAATAAAGCAGAGAGCTCCCTTCAGGCCACACCTGGGAAGAGGACAGCCAACAAGAATAAGAAGGTTGGACGGGTCTCAGTTTTCCAGCCGAGCAGGCCGGCTTCAGGCCACTGAGGGTGTCAGGACTGCATATGTGACCCATATGGCTGTACTGCTTTTATTATTTCCACCAAAGGCACAACACAACTTTCAGACAGTCCCTTTTTTTAAATAGCACACCGGTAGTGGTGAGGGACGTGATTACAAAAGGCTCGAATTTGAAGATAAGGGTGAAGAATAGTTTTTAATAGGCACAGGGCTGGGTGAGTTTAGGGAAGGGAGGGAGGGAGTGGGTTGGTTTGGATTTGTGTCTGATTGTAGGGTAGTCAGAGATGGGAGATATTCTGGTGGATGAAAAGTCTTTTATTTCCTGTCTGTCTGCAGGAAAATGGATGGACCGCGGACACCAAGAGATGAAAGGAGAAGAGCGCAACATAATGAAGGTTGGTAATTAGCTATGATTGTGGCTTTTGATTTGATCAGGCGGTGCGACACAATGCAGTGTGGTGCCTGAATGGAGCATTTTTGTTGAAATAAACTCACAAAAGCCCTGTCATAATATTCTATTTAAGAAATAAACACAACTCTGTTTATCGGCTGACCACTAGAGGTTGCTGTTGAGCTGTCAAAGTCTGGCAGTATTTGGTGCCTGAAGTGCAACCACTGAAATGAAGAGATCTAGAAAATCAATGAATTTTTTAAACTATAATTACGTCTGATCTCAAATAAATCAGGAAGCAGCTTTTTGTATTTCTGAATATTTTATACATCTCTGTTTTTGCTTTTTATTTCGACATTCCAATCAGTCGAGAGGCGGCGAAGAGACAAGATCAACAACTGGATAGTCACGCTTTCCAAGATCATCCCTGACTGCAGCATGGACAGCACCAAGACTGGAGCAGTAAGCACTTGTCTCTGCTCTGCCGCTAACTTTTATTTTTTTTTTACTGACAGTCGCCATTCAACTCTGTGACGGCATCTCTGTCCTTCCAGAGCAAAGGAGGCATCCTGTCCAAAGCCTGTGACTACATCCGAGAGCTCAGGCAAAGCAACCAGCGACTGCAGGAGAGTTTGAAAGAAGTGGAGAGGATACAAGTGGACAATGAATTGTGCAGGCAGCAGGTATGAATATCAGTTGTTGCCGCGAGCCCACAAATATTGGCATCAATTGAAGTTTCCGGGGGGGGAAATAATGGGCAAAGAAGGTCTATGAATGATAATGTCAAAATCTTCCTTTGAGGTGGTCGGGTGTAGCATAAATAAAGTCACGTATAATGAGGAGGCCATCGTGGGCTGCATATGCGTCTATGAAGATTGCGACGGCGTTGAATAGATTAGTGTGCTTTGGCGTGCATCACAACATCCTTTCACTTGAGCCTCAGAAGCATGAAATCCTCCCAGCTCCACATGCATCTTCGTTCCTCCAAAACAAACCCGCCCCCCTGAGACCTGTGCCCATACAGCTGATCATCACAGAGAGGATCAGAGTTTGCACTCATATAAATGAAGAAATGTTACCTAAAATCAGGGCTTTTGCAACACTGTGGGAATAATATACACAGGGGTTGTGTGTGTGAGCTAACTGCATGCTAATGTACTCAAAGTATTGTAAAATCTTGCAGCACTGACGCTGCCACAACTCCCCATTGAGTCCCAGCCCTGCAAGGCACTCAGCAATATATTCTGATGCTCAAAGCGCAATATCCTTTCCTCAGTCCCACAGTGGGGAAGCAGGGAATTTGGGATTCACCCAGGGGAAATGTAGCAGAGATGACATACCTCAAGATTTGATAATCCAGTTGGTTGTGGACAGGGGTGTCTTTTTAAAAAGGGCTGCGCATACTACGCTTTAATCCCAAGGATTGAATAGCCCTATGTCTACATTACACACAGCCAGCACAAAGTTTAGTCTGCAAACTTGGAACTATATCAAGTTGTCGCAGGGATGAAGATGTTGATAATGAGTTTTTTTTTTTCTCTCTCTCTCTTTCTCGTTAAGATCGAAGAGCTGAAGAACGAGAACGCTTTGCTCCGAGCGCAACTCCAGCAGCACGGCATCGAGATGGTTGGAGAGACGCCACCGCAGTGAAGCAGAGACAAAAAAAAATAAATAAAAAAAAGAACAGGGAGGGAGAGGATGCACCAGAAATCAGACACACAACCGAACAGGGTGGAAAAGGCGGCGAGGAGATGAAATAATAAAGGACTTGTGAAGAATCACTTTTTTTTTTAAAGTGAATGCATCCTCTCCTGGGTTCCCAGGTCGCGATCCCTTCACTGGCCAATTGTGGCTGCACTTGACTGTTCCAATCCTATTGAGATAACCATCTGTTTCAGCTCAGTAGAAATGTGCTGCAAGGAAAAGATGCCCACTCACCACTCACCACCACCACCAGAGTGCTTTACTGGCACTCGCTATGAAAGAGAAGCTCTTCTGAACTCCTCCCTTTGTTTTGTATTTATGTAGCCTCACTCATGGACTATGATGTTTGTCATTTACTTTTGTTCCCCCATCAGTGTATTTTCCCACAAATTATTATTAATTTTGACTTAGTTAATGCTTTTATTCTGTTTGTGTCTCTGACTTCTGTATTCATGTTGTTTTTAGCTGCTTTAATTTATTAGTCCGCTCGCTGACAGAAGCCTTGACGGAGACCAGTTACATTGAAGCTCATGCACCCCCCAGAGAAGCCGAGCGAATTTCAAATGAGAAAACATCAAAGTGTTGCAAAAACACTTGCGATTCTACAGACGGAAATAATTTGACGCACACAGTTTCTTACCTAAGACCCAAAGACAAACGAGGTGGGAGCGGTGCTGGCCTGTGCTTCTGGGGCTGATTTATGTAAATATGACTTATCATGTTTTAGTACAGACGTTACAGAATGTTAGAGCAGATTATCTCTGGGAGTAAACAATCAATAACTCATTAACTTTATGCTGGCCCTTTTTGTCATGATGTGTGCAATCTTGGAGCTTGATTAGGAAAAAAAAAAAAAAGTGGTATACTTGAATCGTTGGGCGTTTGCTTAACCAGAAAAATAACTCGACAAAATCACCTGTGAAGAACCAACTGGTTAAATGTTATTTAATTACAAATTGGAATGTTCAAGTGTGGATTTACTCAAACTCAGCCTCCTCGATTGTGAAGTGGAGAGGAGAGTGGCACAAATTCCAACTCTTGGATAGGTAGTGTGGGTTTTCATCTTTTGTTCAAGTGTGATTTACCGGCGTCTCACTACGTGAAAGAATAATCCCCACGTTTCCTATCAAGCTGTTTGCTCTATTTTGGTATTGCAACACAGTTGGAGCTCAATGCACACAGAGGGGAAGACACCCCGGAGAGCGGTACTCAAAGACTCTCTGCTCACTATGGAAGGAGTACACAGGAATTCAGAAAACTCGTTCTCCATTAAAAGACAGAGCAGTCGCAAAGTGGGGAAACTTGGAAATGATCTCTCATATTTCTCCACCCACTCAGGCGAACAATAAGTAAACTGAAATTGGTTGTACCAACAGCAAAAGCCAATATTAACATTGTAGATTATTTTGTGAATGAATATACATGATGTGTTTTTTTTTTTTTTTGTCCCGCTTTGGGCGATGTGAGTGAAAGTGGAAGAGAGATATCAAGCTTCGCAGCCACTTATTAGAGCACGATTGCTTCTCCCTGTGTCAACAGCTCAGGATCCAGCAAAGCAAAACCAACACTCAGACCCCTGGCAAAATCAGGCAGACTATCATATTTTAATATCTCAGACTGTGCAAGTTAACAGCTTGTGCTTTGGAAGTGCTGTTCTGCTACTACTGCTAGATTCAAACCTGATAGTGCAAGTGTCTGATCTATCAAACGAGGCTCCAAGCCAGAGTTGAATGATAGATGTTTTGCATTAGATTTTTTTTTTTTTTTTTTTTTTTACACCTCAGTGAGAGGAGAGCAGAAAATGTGAATGTGAAGACATGAATAATGCTTTGGAAGATGGATGTTCACAAATGAAAGGTCACTCATGGCTAATTTTTTTTTTCCCCTCACGTTTCTTTTTTGAAATGGCAAAAGGAAGAAAAAAAAAGAGACTCCTTTTCTCTCTGTAGCAGCCTCACTGTTCTCAGGTTAGATTGTATGACATCTTTTCTAAATAAAATGGTGAAAAAAAATAAAACTTTCACTAGTTCATAACCTTTATGGACTTTTGTTGTGGCTCATTGACCTTCTGCAGATCTCGCACATTTACAAAAATCCATACTTAACTCTTGGTAAGTTGGGTATCAGTTCATTTCTGTTCTTAAATACATAAATATTTGAGTTGGGTCATGGACTTCATTTAATGTTTTGACTCAACTTTTTTTTAAACTCTGCTGCACATTTCATCGAATCTTAAGTATATTAAAGCCCCTAAAACATGTTTTTAAAATCAGGCATTTTGCTGTAACCATAAATATTTATGACTACATTTGTAACAGTGAAAGTTAAAGTTCAAATAAGAAATCCTGATTGGTGCACAGAGGTACGTTACACCACCTGTTTCCCCCCCCAAATGGAGCCCCGTCTATTCAAACCGGTGGGAAGAACAGACGAAAGCTCAAATCCAGCAATCTGTCAAAACTTGTACCTTTTGGCAAAAAATGTTCTGCTCATGACTGATTGAAAGAAAAAGAAGAAGAAGGTTTTTAGGGCTTTTGAAACCTACAATCCCACAAAAAAAAAAAAATCCTATTGGTGTGGCGTATTTGAGATCAGCTGCCATACTTTAAATTTAGATTCACACATCTACTCTGAAGGATCCGAGGAGAGCATATGCCGTTTTCACCTTTACAGTAGTTGGCCCTAGGGCAATATGATAAATAGAAATGGCCATAAATCAAAGGTCTAAGACTGTTTTGAGTTACACATTGTACAAAGCAAATATTGCTGGACATGCATGCTCGATGCAGAACATTTTCAGACATCCTCTGCTCTTAAAGCAACAAATCTGGAGGATTGTGCAAACCCTGGAGAAAGAATGCACCCTCTATGTACTCTTTAGTTCATACGATCGATTGATCAGTGCGCTGCGTGTTCCAGCTACTTACTAGTTTTAATTTTACCAGAGGGCACCTTGGGTGAGAAAGATCAATAGTGGATAAAAGGCGTATCTAAGCCCTCGCTGAGATTGAGTTTGACACTGCAGGTCAAGCCATTTAAGCATCATTCGCACAGCCATGAATGATTTGGATAATCTTTTAAGTGCACACTGGGATGCGTCACACATCCAAACAGTAACTAACTACTTATAACTTAAAGACTCATTATCTATCAGTATTCATTAGACCGACACTGTTAAATTTGCTTCGGTTTTGTCTTGCCGGCACCCACTCCAGTGTCTCCAGGCTTGTCAGCTGCCATTCAAACACACACACAGCTAGTCAGGCAGGCGTCTGTGTGTCCCTGTCTCTGTTTGAAGTGGCTGATCTCTGATCCTACGTACCTCCCTGATTGGGACATACGTTCTGTCTGTCTGTCTGTCTGTCTGTCTGTCTGTCTGTCTGTCTTCCTCTTTCACCTCAAATCTGTAAAAAGCTCTCTGAGGAAAAGCAGAGTTGAAATGAAGTCGGTTCGGAAAGGTTAACATAACGTCGTACAGACATGCAGATTTCTCCTCCAACAAATGGAATTTGAAGCGCGCACCGGGCAGAGTCACTTTTACCTCTCGGTTCAGATAAACTTCAAATTAATTGTTGCATTAATTGGAAGAGGGAAGTGTATCCGCTTTGAGCAATAAATTGTTATTGATGAAATTATACTTAATAGATTTAAAACAGTGGTTTATTTCTGGTCAGTACTGAGCCAGTGCCTGTGTGCCTGGAGGGTAGGACAGAGCCACCTGCTGTAAAATCCTTTATGTGAATTGGAAAGGTCCTTTTTTTTTTAATTTGTGTTTAGGCATGTCTACCAAACTTCACGCTTGACTGATTTCCATTGAACTCATGCTGGCCAATGCATTCTGCTGGAAAGCCACAGCTTCATGTCCTGCAGGCTAGTCTTACCTTTGTGCTTTTTGAGCTACAGGAGCACACTGTCAGGAGCATGCATTGTCCACTGCCTCAGCCTGTCTCACATTCCCCCTCTCTCTCTCTCTCTCTGAGGTTTTTATTTGTCAAATATGGCTGACAGAAAGAGTCTTATTCCATCTGACATACAATGCTCCTCATACCTTGTATACCACACTGACTCTCATCTTTCTTGAGCCTACATTAATAACTACACAGCTACTACACGGCTGCTGTCTCACTCATAATAGTAGTATCAGCACAAAGGTATGCATTCTGCTGCTGTCAGGAGACGCCGGAATGAGCTCATGTTTTTCTTTTTCTTTTTCTTTTTTTTTCTTTGCTTCTCCTGAGCAGCCATGATCTTGGAGTCGACAGTATTTTGATCAGACTGACAGGAAAATTCTGTTTGCATATGTTGGGAATCACATTTGCATCCAAATAAGAAGAAACGGTGGAGATTATTAATATTGCAGCGGATAAACATGAAGGAATCACTGTCTCTGATCATTATTAGAAATGTAAGATGACAGGATTAGTTGTTCGATGCATTAATTTAACTCTCTGCCTGTTCTGTACATTAAATATCTGACGCGCTGTACAATACTGAACAATGGCCAAAAAAAAAGGTTTAATAACAGCAGCTGAAATCAAATGGAGGAACACTGTACTAGATGATCCATGGCCTTGGATCCAATATCACAGCCACTGATCAAACTGACCCACAAACAAGAATAAACAGTGGGGATGAGTGGTAGTGCCTGAAAATTGTAACACACATTGAAAATGTCATTGTATTTGTTATCACTGTTTCTGATTAATAACTCTAGATGCATTCAGTGCTCTCAGTCAACTTTTCAGGCAGTAAAACACGAGAAGCAGCTAAAATCAAATGGAGTTGATAGTTATAAATTGAAATTATGTGTTGAAAAAATAAGGAAAGCTTCAAACCTATAGATCTATAAGCTCCAGGTGTGCTTTTACATTGATGACTACTGTTTGCTGGTTTTCCTTTAAAAATCTGAAACAAGATTGTGCTGTTAAAACTTTAACTAAAACACAATTAGCCTCCTGTGTTTGTTTGGAATATTTTGAGATCGTATAAAGATCTGAAAATTGATTTATTTTTTTCAAATCTTTGGCATTTGAAAAAAAATTGTGTTAAAATTCACTGTTTTCATATGATGTGGGGAACCTCAGAGCTTTTCTAAGTGACAACTAATTCATAGCTTTAAACTAGAACTTCACCTTGTAATGTTCTTTTAATTTTGTGTGTCTTTTTCTTTTTTTAAAGACATGTTGACATGAATCGAGGGGAGATAGACGGGAAATGCCACCAAGGGTCACTCAATAATATTTTGGAAATTCCAGTAATATTGTAACATTCTTCTAATTCCTCATAAACTGGGGAATTCCCCACGGTGACCAGTCTCAAAGCCATTAACCTGAGCTCCATGCTGCCCCTTGAGTCCGAAACGTGACATTGTCTTGTGCCCTGTGGCAGTCAGGAGCAGTACATGATCAGAGGTCATCACCATTCAGCATTATCATGTTTATTTACACATTGTTTATGGTGTACCAACAGTTCTGTTCTGCACATGTCCTAGTTTTGTGGAAAGATGTAAACACTCAGCATGACAGTCTGTTGGCAGGCAGTGTTTTGTGTGTTGAGTAGGAGTGGCGAGCGTGGCAAGCGTGGCAAGTTTGGCAGCAGGACAAGCTGACAGAAGACGTGTTGAATTTGTGATTTGTGTGTTGCAGTGACAGAAAGTTTTGGGGGGTGTGAGTGAGAAACGGATGAGGACAGGAACACAGGACGATGATGAAACAGCGACAGACGGGGGCAATGCCCTCAACCGGGAGAAAAGGGTAGAGTGGCGCCTGTAGAGGTGAACCTGTCTGCCGTGCTGGTGCCTGGCTTTGTTTGGCCAGAAGATTCCTTATACTGATAGCCTCGGCGGATAGTAGGAGACACGCATGCTCAGTGAACAAGCCAAAGCATGCTCGGAAAACTAAGATCTATAAGCTCTTTTTGTTTCCTACTTGTCTATATCTTCTTCTTTCATATGCTCACAGCGAACAGTCAGCCTGTGTCATGGATTTCACATGAGCTGAGTCATGCTAAAAAGAAATGACTCATCATGAGTGGACGTGATGTGCTAACTGAAATGGCCTCTTTTAAAACATAAAGTAAAATAATATTGGGATGCCCCCCCCCCTCCCTCCCTCCTGAAAAGTATGGATAAATCCCAACAAATGTGGAGCCATTCGTAGTTGTATTTGTTGACTTTGATGTTGTGGTCACCCAAAGCAAGCAAGCAGGCCAGCTGGGTTATCAGTGAACGAGACAGACTGACGCAGGGGTCCCGCGGCATGTTGTTTCACTAATTGAGTCAGCCCGGGCAATTTGGATAGACTTTGAAGATATAATGAGAATTCAAATGGCCCATGATTTTATCAGCATGCTCAGTCCACCGTTTATCAGTTTGTACCTTTATTTTGCCTTTTCTGTTATTTCATTTCCACCATTATTGATTTTCGGATTTATTCGCAGCCTGATGTTGTTCTCGAATTGTTTTCCTACTCTGACAGATTAATTAATCTTAAAGTGTTTATCGCCGCTTCACTGATAAGAGGAAAAATAATCCTCACAATCTTGAGTAGAGTTCTTTGGGTTTTTTTTTTTAATCTATGCACATGTTAACAATCTGGATTATTATCATTATGTAACTGTCATTACATTCACACGGTTGTAATTTCACACTGTTTAATATATTTATGAACCTAACATGCTGTGTGGCAGGAAATTAGTAATGATATTTTAATGAAACAAGCAGCTGTCCTTTGTCTGGATTTTAATACATCATTCCTACATAATGAAGAACCTAACATGCACAATATAGAAAATGACAGGGAATATATATAAAAAGATACAAAATATATAATGATATAGACTAGATTTAACACTTGGGGCAATGCACTTCTTCGCTTTCCAGACATAAACATAATCACATTACATTATATTCATTTTTATCTAATGCATATTGAAACACCTTGACTCTGAAATGGGAGGTTTTTAATCCTGGCTACTATTCCGCTGCTCTCAAAGGGATGTAATTTGGTTCAACTGCAGGTTCCTGTGTATTATGCAAAAACTGAATGTGTTGAAAATGAGGGGCTAATTATTCCATTTGAGAGGTTGTAATTACATCCTTTAGACTGAGCAATGGATATTCCAAAGTGGCTCCCTCTCTCCTTAGTGAAGGATTTCCTGGGTCGAAGCAAGTGCAGCTCACTCATCCGTGCAATAGATTGACCCGAGCAGTCTTGGCCTTTGCTGTGGGAATCCCCAGTTTCCAGTTTGTTCCAGCAAAAGTCATATTTCTAGATGACTCTATAGAGCGCTGCCTCAATACAGGATACATATTGCTTTCTCATATATTGTAAAAACGATGTCAGCAGCAGCAGCAGCAGCTTGTTCATGTGTGGAATTATGTGTCCTGTCTGCGGAAAGTAATTTAATTTAAAAGTTCATAGTTGATTTGATATTGTTGAACAGACGGTGGAGCCCACAATCAAAAATAGATCAGAGAATTTCCACCAGTGTTGCAGCATTTAAAAAAAAAAAAAAGAGGAGAAATGAGGAGGTCAAAATTTCCCCAGTGGAGTTAGGTAACTGCTGCCAGGAAGGGGTTGGGCCTCCCGGAGTGATGAGGCAACACTGAGCTCAAGTGTGTATAAATACCAGAACACTCTGCATGCTCAACCATCAGACAGCAGGAAGGAGTTGACAAGGGTCACCAAAAGATCTGAAGAAATCCTCTTGCCTAGACGATCACCATCCATCACTGGAGCTGAAAAAATAAATTGAAGATATTGTGGTGCTCTTTGGTGGCCTGACACCCATGAGAAAAAAGACCCACCAGGTCTAATCTGCAAAGGATTTAATAACTAAACCATTTTTAAAAAAAAAAGCTAAAATGAAGGCATTCAGCATTGCAGTTGCAGTGACACTCGTGCTCGCCTTTATTTGCATTCTGGAGAGCTCTGCCGTCCCATTCACCGGGGTAAGAATATCGACTTAAACTCACTTCATTTGCTTATTAGCTATAAATGTTTTGTCAGGATGCTAAGATGTGGCTCCTAAATGTGCATAATTCATTAACAGGTGCAAGAGCTGGAGGAGGCAGGGAGCAATGACACTCCAGTTGCGGCACATCAAGAAACGTCAAAGGAATGGATGGTATGTTCAATTGACTGAATGAATTAAGCCAATTACTGTGAGCAAATTAAAATTTAAGTGGATGTGTTTTCCCCACGGAGTATCCTGGTGCTCTCTCCGCACAAGGAGAGGATGAAATGCTGGGTGATGAACACCACGCTCATGTCTCTTGTCTTTTGCACAGCCAAATTTCAGACAGAAGCGCCAGAGCCACATCTCCTTGTGCCGCTACTGCTGCAACTGCTGCAAGAACAAAGGCTGCGGTTACTGCTGCAGGTTCTGAGGATTCCCAGCGACAGCCAACAAATATTAATTTATTATGCTTTTTATCTTACCCCAGGAAATGACCTTTTCTTGACTTTTTTTTCCCTCCAATGCATTGCCTGTGCCACACTGTTTTGTATCGTTTTCATGAGGTATGATTCATGGAAGAGCACTGGAAAAAGAAATGAAGCTATTCTTTGTATTTATTTTGCATGTTTTCATACTTCCGCCCTCTTTTTTGTAAACGCAACACTATGTAAATTTGTTTCTAGAAATACAGATGTGACTGTTTCTTTAACTAAATCAGATTCATTGTTGATGCTGAATAAATAATAAACATTCAAAGCAAATGAAACTGTTTGTGTTAAGGAAATATTTAACAGCAATAGGTTTTAATTGAATATGTCTAAACTATAGACAGTACAAAACATGGACGTAGTAATCTTTGATGTTACCTATCTAAAAAGAAAAAATGCCAAAGATGTATAGTGTGGGTGGAGCTGAAGCACCCAACTGTCAATCAAAAGTCACACTCTTAATACATAACTTTAAGCCTTGATATAATTCAAACAGGTGAGTTATACTGGACATATTCTGTAGCCAGCCATAAGTGGCTGTTTGAGGAACTGCAGTTTTTGGCACTTATGCATTGGCTTCATTGGAGGTTGCAGCTTGGTCTAAACTGAATGACTAGTGAGCATCATGATCATTTGTTTTTATTACACTTGCTGTACAGTATGTGTGATAAATCATAGTAAGAGGAGACAATAAGACAATTTGATTTATTGTCGTTGGATTTGGTCTCACTGCCGTTACTTCTGCTCAAATCAAGTCACTTTTATTTATATAGCCCAGAATCACAAATCACAGTTTGCCTCAAATTGCTTTACATTCTATACAGCATACGGCACCCTCTGTCAGGCCTTTGATTTAGATAAGAAAAAAATAATAATAGTAAAATAATAGATCCCTCTCCCAGGATACACAGATATGCAATAATGTCAGACATACTGAATGCAGATTGTAAAACATAAGTGAAGAGTATGGATCCAGGAGGATATTGAGCAGCTTCAGGTGTCGCCAGTCAGGTAGAACCCGAGCCACGCGACCTCCTCTTAACCATGGAGACCTGGAAGGACGACAGGACACACAAACACACATCACAAACAAACACACCCATCACAAACACACGATAGCATGCAAACTAGGCAGAGAGGCTGAAACTCCTGGGAATGATGATCCAGATCCAAATGTGCTCAGTGATGCCAATGAAAAATCCAAACACTACTGACTCTACATCTTCAGATACTGCATTACCACATTACAATTTAATAGTACATGAAATAGTCGACAGAGTACATGTTCAACAAACAACATTCACGGTGTACTAATATTTCATGTGCTGTAAACATTTGTTTTTCTGTTCTCTATCACTTTACACAACAATGCTTTAATTGATTTTTTCCTCTTTGGACATTTTTCATTGCAACAATTTCTTTCTTGGTTTTCCAAATTCCATATTTTTGGCCGTCTTGCTTCCAAGTATTGTGTTCTCAACATAACCTTCTCTTGACGTGTACTCTGGTGCTCAGGAAATGATACATGCAATGCTTCTTGGGATTTAGGTGTGGTGCAGTAAATAGAAGAAGTGTTTAGGGTCAAGGCAGGGGCTGTCAGCTTCTAAGTCAGCATGACTTCATGTTATCCCCACCAAAAGGCTCAGTTCAGCTTTATTATGTACAGTAGTCTCACACAGATTTAACAATGATGGGAAGCAAAATGATACAAATCTAGCTCCACGTGTACGTCCATCTTTCTTGTCTGAACTGTCAGAGCAGAGACAGTCTTGTGTTGAACATGTTGGAACGTTTAGCACTGACATCTGTACAGATTACCAGTGTTGACAGTGTGCCCTCTGCTTGCTCAGCTAGTTATTGCAGCCACAACTGGTGAGAAAACAATCCGTTAACTCAGAGATGTAGCCCTCACTATTCCACCTCAGTGAGCGTGATATCTACAACTGAACCCCGGCAAATCATTTTTAAAGCCAGAGAAAAGAAATATGATTGTGTTTCAGGAGTTCTCATGGTGCTTTCACCAAAGCAATGGGCGGCAAAGATCGAATTCCCCCACTGGATTAGCAATTGAACATTTTTCCCATTCATGGACTGACTAGAGGGTTGCTCACATGACCGACTGGTATGAAACCTTCCTTTAAAAAGATGTGATTGCCAGTGCATTGTTCAAAGATTATTACAAGTTCGGTGTTTCGTATTGTGTGAGTCGTATGAATTCCTGCAATTGCTTTTTTTATTAACTGCTGAAGGCAAGAACTATTAAAGATGTCATACTGGTGTCAAGATGCATTGTTACAAACACACAAGTAGTCTTGGTGAGTGAATTTAAGTGTATTTAAGATCTCAGTCAGATACTTGGTACAACAGTGACATGTTACAAAGAAGAACAAAAAAGGAAACAGAAACTCAAACTACTTCCACAAGGAAAATCATGCAATCGAATTTGCGTATGTACGTGCTGTATCGGCACGTGAAATGAGATTGTGGTAAAAGAGTGCCATGGCCGAGGTGCCCTTGAGCAAGGCACCGTAACCCCCCCGGGTGCTGTGAGTTGATGCCCACTGCATTTAACCCATCCAGGCGCCACGTTCAAAATGATTAATAAAGTGTCATTATTATTATAAACATAAGCTACAATTTAATTACAGATCATTGTCATTATTTCTCACAAATTTAAGAAAGAAGAAAACACTGTATAATATAATAATTTCTTGTACAAAAAAAAAAAAATTGTAACCATTGTTGTCATAATAAATGTTCATTTACAATGTCACCTAATTTTATAGCGTTTTTTTTTAATTTTCCTACTCCTACTCCTACTACTCCTACTACTCCTTTAAACAGGGTACACAACATTTTACAATGGCCAGAAATATGCTTCATGTGGTGTGAGAGTCAGAGGTTGAAAACCAAAAACCAGACATGGTGAGTGAAACATGATCAGAAATGTCTGGTAGAATCAGTCCGTAATGTATTTCAGCTGGAATTCTGGACGAATGGGCGTCACGAATAGAAGTAAAAACCAGGATAAAGTTGCTGTGCACCTCCGCAACAGCTTTCACTGTGAAACCAATATTTGGCCAGTCTTCCATTTACTTCAGTTGAAGCTGACACGGGGGTTAAATTGAATCATGGGTTTCTTGTTTTGGTGTCATTTCCAGCCTGCTATGGCAGACTCGCAGGTTGCTGTTTGGAAGTGGATATTATTTTTTGTGCCATCACCCTGTTTAGTGCAATATCACAGTACCAGACCACCAACTGCAGCATTTCTCTCCTCCTCTCACACACTGGTTACAGTTTCTATGTGTGATCGCTCTATTCACAGGAGCCTGTAGCATTACATTCTTCTCTGGGAGAAGCACAGTTTTATCGAACGTGATGTGACTGAAACATGTCAGTTTTGTTATTAAAAACAAAATAAATGTGAAAAGGGCTTGTCATACTGTCTGTGGTGAAAATCTAATGAACACTATACAAAGAGTTGTTCTGCTGACACGATCACAAATCCTTTTTGTTCATCTTCATGATCTTTTGTCTGCAGGATTTCTGAACAGTCTCCCCGAGAAACAACACAATGAAAAAGCTAGATCAGTCACACTGAGTAGTACTTCACCAAGGGAAGTGATCTGTTTTTGTGTTTACTCTATGATAATACACAGTGCAGCAATGTATGGACTAGAGTCTTTAAGGAATTATTTACAGAGAAATCGCCTCTGCCCAAAACAAGGTCCAATGAGAGTAGTGACTCATGTACCAATCGGAAAGGATGACACCCAGAATAATGAATCTCTTAAAAGAGGGAGCAGACCGTGCTCCGGGTCCCTGATCCGGCGGAGCTTTCGAGTGAATCAGATCAGACCCACAGCTGTGTAATTTACTTATTCTCTCAAATAAAAGAAGAAGTGGAGGACAACTGGAGGAATGTCCTTCCTCAAAACAAAAAAAAACAAAAAAAACGAACACAGCTAACATAGACGTTGAAGTCTGAGGCCACATATTCGTATTGTTTCCATACTCAAACCATTCTGTTCCCCATTTTTCTTTTCTCTTTTTACCTCACCCATAAAATAGATCTATTTCACTTGATGCATGAGACCCAAATGGCAGTAAAACCCTCTCACAACTGTCAGCATTTTAATTATATATTGGGGAATATATGAATACGGGAAGTTCTTTCATATACTTCACTGTCGCGGTTTAGTTCAAGAAGTGAACCCAGATGCAGAGGAACGTGGAGCTCTAAGAAAAGACAAAGCAGGAACAGACACAGGCAACTTAACAAGTGAATCCCAGGGGATAGAAACACAAATGAAGACATGATACACAGGAGAAACTAATCAGGAGGGAACAGATAAATGTGGCGTCAGTATCTTGGTCTGAAGGGACTTGGCTTGGGGACTGGAGGGTGGCCGGTTCAAGTCCAGCATGGACCATAGTATGGAGGGTGGACTGGTAGCTACAGAGGTGCCCTTGAGTAGGGTACCGAACCCCTAATGGCATCTCTCCACATTTTTATGTCTGAGCCATGTGTGTTTTTGTTGCGGTTGCTGTTATCGTTGTGTTTTTGTTGTTAATATTAAAAAAAAATAAAAATAAAAAAAAAGTTCTCCTTTTGAGGGATCAATAAAGTATCTATTCTAGATCATCAAAACTGACCGTAAAGACAAAGACAGGACGTAAAGTTATGGACACAAGGAGATGGGAGAATTACAAAATAAAACAAAACCATGACATCGTGTAGAATGCACATGTCTACATTTATACACAAAATAGCATGGAAATAACTCCTGGTATGGGAACATACTTTGATAGACTTTAAGTATTTGTATGACACATTAGTCATGAATTATGATTTTTTTTTTTTTGGAAGTGCATTGCAACACCACAGCAACGGCATCAAAGATGTCGCCAGAATAAACAAGCTCATAATTCGTGATAAACCATGACCAGCATACTAACACAGAAAATAAACTCCTGTTCAGTTCAAGCCACAAAACACTTCCCCGGCAGCAGATTACACAGACACACACACACCGTTCTACACTGACCAATTTTGAATAAATATAAATTGAACATTTTTATTCAAGGTCTTTTTTTTTTTTAAATAAAAGCAAAAAATCATTTTAAAATTCATTTTAAAATTTAAAAGAGAAAAATGCCAAAAGGAGACTTGCCTGGCTGAAGCCCACAATGGAACCGCATCTGTGGTTTACACACACTGAAAGGGACATGAATAGGCATAAAGAAATTCTTGGTGTGTTTCAAAAGAGGATAATTTACTATAACTTCTAACATTTATTTAAAACATAAGACAAAATAACAACAATCACTGCCAGTTTAATTTAGAATAAATCAATGTTTTACTTTTCTAAATCATTGAGTGGCTGCATGCACCATCATACAAGCTATTATAAAAAATAATTAAAACACCAGTGACCTTATTATAGTGAATCTGGAGTGTAGAGTAATAATTACTAAATAAAAGATAGAGAAAAGCCTTTCCCCAGTCTCAAGGTAAATTTTGAGTCATGCTTTCGACTTTGTTTTGGTTGTTTGAGCATCTTTCTCTAATAAGGGCTACTCACAATGCCGATTTGAGCTTTAAGCATCAACATTGAAGTGTAGCTTGCCCTCCAGCTTCCATTTATATGACATACAGCAGGTGGCCATTGTGTCCTTTTACATGAAGTATTACAGAGGAAAATGTAGCAAATGAGCAGACCGAACAGATTTTGCGTAGGCAGGAGACTCAGGTGAAATCTGTGCTTTTGTCAGATGAAATGCGGCAAAGGAGAACTATTGTTAATAAAAGTGCACTTATTTACATATAAATTGTAAAATAAGTAAATGAAATTTTTAACATCTCTTCTTTGCTACTAGCTGCTCACAGTTCTTTTTCCACTTTGCTGAACTCAGGTATACAATTTCGCTGTAACACTTGTTTACAAAAAGTTATCCCAGCACAAGTCAAAAAAAAGGAAAAAGCCATCTCAGCTCCCTGACATTAGTGTGGCTAAGGTTGTCAGAATGTGGTGAATACAGGAAACCGGGAAAGAACCCAAATGCAGATGAAGGCGACAGAGCAGGTATAGTGAAATGGTTCATTTTGAATCTGCAGCTGTATAAAGGCTGACAGACAGGTAGGCAGATACGGGCCCAAGTGAAGGGGAACAGTTAGGTTGTCAGGAAAGTGACATTTCCAGTGGTTTGAATTCAAACCTACATAGCACATGGCAACTTAAAATAGTCTGACAGCGACTGAATAAAACTGGACGTGGATCTGTAAATGAACTGAGAGGCTGATAAAGGAATGAAATGAGGAGATGGGTGTCTGAGGCTGAGCAGGGAAGTGGGGATAACTGTTCAGGTAGTTTGGGAAAGTCCTCGGCCATCTGGTGGTGACGCATTGACATTCAAACGTCATTTTACTGCATCAGATTTTATGAACTAAATATGGACACGCCTTCTCATTCAAGAGTCTAGTTTAACTATGACAGATAAAACTGTGGCATCATAAAAGTACTTTATCGCCTTCAAAAGTAGCCACCTTTTGCTTTGATGACAGCTTTGTACACACTTCTCTTGCCTGTTAAATTACCCCCCGTGGTCTGAAAAAGGTTGCCTGGGGCTGCAAGACATTCACACAATGGAGCCGTTTCTAAGTGCGGCGGTGACTCTTCAGATGGTTGATTCATGTGGAAACTAAATATTTTCTTAAATTTTGGCCTCATTATTTGTTTTTCAAATCTGTCTGCGAGCGTTATTATGAATAGAGACAGTTCAATGTTAAAGTAGATCAGGAGGTTGTAGCCAAAAAAGCTCTACCTGTTTAAAAGCATTCATGAATCACAATTGCATTTTTATCATCTGGCACTTGAGTAGCAAAATGGATTGCCTCATAAAAATATTGGCGATTACTACATCAAATAAAAGAGGCAATTCAGGGAAGAAACCCCATTACATGGCTGTATTAATTTCCAGTTTCTGTCGTAAACACATCAGATAAACAACAAGCTTTTATAACCTTCTTTCAAACAAGTGCCTGTTCAGAAAAAAATACAGTACTTAAAATGATAAAAAGGTTTAAGTAACTGAAACCTGACACTGTACCCTGTTAATGTTAATTCAGAATTGTTTCTCCCAAGAGTAATGCCTACCATACACCAGAAACATTGAAAATACTTTGGTCACAGACTGAGGCTCTTGCAAGGTCACCATTTACAAGACTACAACTAGATTAATTTTAAGATTATTTCCCCATCTTGCACCTGGTGACAATTTACAAGAAGAAAAACTGCTGAACAATATAACAGAAACAAAACCAGCTTTTGTCCACAGCTGGCCTTGTGAGTTCACGTTTCAAGGCTGCGGCGATTTGTCCACTTTTTTTCCCCCTTCCCCACTTTATCGTGGTACAGATACACGGCACGGTAGAGGACACGTCAGAGAGACACTCTTGCTCACTCGCACACTCCTTTTCTGCAGTACAAGAGAAGAGACTTCACATCCTCGCGCCTTCCGGGAGTCGCCTCCATGTTTGATTTTATTGGAATGTCAAGACGACAAAGAGACCAACTTATGAGAACTTGGACTGACTTTTATGGCCACCTTACACCAAACTGAGCTGAGGTGATGGGAGCACACAGCAACTCAAGCAATTAAAAATTTGTCTGCAACAGTCAAATCATTTGAAAAGTCGTTTAGTGTAAGGCCAGCATTACTTTAACCCAGACCTAGAGTTATTCTAGAAATCAAGTGGCTGCCAAATGTGGACTGTGGCAGATTATGGGGTACTTTTCAGTGCATAACAACATAGACAGAGAAGCAATAGCTCGGTCCAAGCCCTTTTTTAGACAACTAGAAGGGCACTTGTAGTCGTCTAGTTGCCAAATCCAATCTTCAATGATATGCAAATATGCACACAGTTCACTTTAATTATGACAGGTTTGCATGCTATTTGGTTCATTTTGCCATAAACAGGGAAAATGATTTGTAGATCCGCCCTGTGATTCAGGTGTGCTCCAGAATTTAATGACTTCTTCCTTGGCCCATGCTATATCCTCTCCACAAAGTTTTGTGAAAATCAGGTCATAAGCAGAGGTAAAAAAAAAAACTAATTGACGCTAGTTAATGAACCTGGTCTTTAATGCGTCCAAGATATTCAAATGCCAGAGAGGAGAAAAAGTCATCAAAAGAAAAAAATCAACATCGTTGAGGGCAAATAAAAAACTTCAATAAGAATTTCTAATGATACAAGAATGAACGCCATGGGCATAAGAAGCACAATGATCCCTGTGTTGTCTCATCCTTGATAGCTTAGCGTCTCCACTCCGGGCAAGTTTGTTTATTGGATTTCATTCAAATTAAAGTTATCTCATCCAGTGTGATAAGGTACGTGTGGAAGCTTACGTGTAGGAGGATGATGTGGTGAAGAGTCCACTCTCGGTACCCAGCACGGTCAGAGGGAGGCACTTTTCATGATATCAAGCTTACAGCCAGCAGCCAGTATAAACAGATGTTGGGGAAAAAAATCAACCAGCACGACTTAAATCCTGCAGCAAAAGTGTGTAAAACTCTCCTTCCCTATATACTGCAGAGTTAACAGGCTAATGGGAAACAGCTGTGCAGGCAGGTGGTCAATCACAAAGGCAGTCAGGTGTCAGGTGAAACTCACTGAGGGTGTCTAGTGGACAGGTAGGGCATGATAGGAAAATTGAAAAACACACAGTGACGGTTCAAGCAGACTGAATGTGGCAAGCTGTGTGAAGACGTGAAGATTTCATTTATTTCCTATGAGAACAGGGCAATCAACTGAGAGAGAAATAATGAGTCCTGATTCTGTATCCTTCCAAGTCAAAATATGGGTCAAAATTTCTTACATGTTAAAAAAAAAAAAAAAACGACCAAAAAAACTCCATTGTGTACCATTTATAGAGACACATTATTCACATTTGTGTCCCCTGTGGGGTTGTCTGAGTGTGTTGTCCAGTTCTAATTGGTTTAGTCTGGGACAAGATTCATTTTAATTGTGCATCCACCTGAGACAATGGTTGTGTATGCAGTATCGTCTGTATTTTCAGCTCTGCTGTGTGATGTGTACCTGACAAAGCCTGACACTGGGCCTTTTCACAGCAGGCATTTTGACATTTTGTCAGCAAAAGAAAAGTGTATTTAACATTCCCGATGGCAGCATTCTGCCTACCATTGGATCTGTTTTATTCCAGTGTTCCAGTAAGCTATGACATTGTGGACATTACAATACAAGGACCCTGAAAGCTAAGCTAAGTGGAATGTACTTATTTTCTGTTGTGACGTGTCAAAATCTATATCTTTTGTCAAGTTTCTATTTTCAGTCTAAGTTGCTGCCCTCACACAGGTAAAAGAATGTTTGGCTGTCCACACACTCTTGTTCTCAACAGTTTTGTTCCCATTCAAAGGACGATGCAAAAGGCATGCAGCCTTGGTTTTCACTGAATTTAGAGGACGTAACTAATGTATCCTTCAGAGCTCTAAGTAGCTTACCATCCATTGTGCACCAGTTACGTGTTTCATGGTGCATTCGGGCTGCTTCACCAACTTGTAAAGCTGAGAAATATAATGTGATCGTGAATGAAATTTTCAAAAAGCTCAACACTTTGAAGCTTGCTATATCTGCAGGAAACATACAATACAATATCTCTATCTCTCCACTGCATGTCGCACAGACTTTCAGTCCAATCATTGTACGGTTAGTGTATAATCAATCTGATTTTATATCTTTTAATCTTCTACTCCGAGGCATTTTTAAAAAATCTTAGCTGGATCTGATACCTGGTGTCGGTGGGGATTCAGCATGAACTAAAAGACCGTCATCTGCTTCAAACTACCTTTTTACCCAAATCCATTTTGCAGAATTTAATTCAGCTGTATTTTACACTTGATATTGCCTGCAGTATCGGGGAGGTAACTATTTGTCATAATTATGGATCTGTGCAGTGCAGCCTTTGGGTAGTGCCACACTACACAGTATGTGTCTGAGTGTGTGTGTGTCTGTGTTCGAGGAATGCTGGGATGACCTAAGGACTCTCAAGGCCTGGTGTGATTTAAAAAGACAGGGATGGGAATAGACATCGTTGCTCTCTCACACTTTCATTGATCGCCGGCTTGCTCAAAGGCCGAGGAGAGAACATGTTAATTGACTCCTTAGTTTCTGAGAAACAACCTTCCCCCGTCCCCAAGCTTTTGGAGAACATTTAGACGCCTGATACGACTATTGACCAATGGCTATCATTGACATTCCACCACCTCTACTCTAAAAGAAAGGATCTTCTTCATGCAGCCCGTATCGCTGCTCCTCACACCCTGTATAATGCATCACACTGTACCATTTGCATTTAGATCACCCGTTTTTCTTGCATTGCACATTGTGTGCTGGGATCCGAGTCGATACTGTGGTGGGCTCCTAAGGAGAATGGATGGAGGTGGTAATGAAGGCGAACCACCAACACAAACACGCCGCCCGACTGTTCCTTTGCCCGGCACCGCGCAGCACCTGGAGTCGTTAGTTTTAATTAGCGGTGGGGAGTGATAGGAGCTCCTCTCCACTCCCACCCACCCGTCCCCTCTGGGGGACAGCAGCTGAATACTGATGCTTCTTCATACTGCTGCATTTTTTTTCTTTTCCTTTGTTATTGGTTTTTAATTGATATTACAGATCCAAAATCACTCATTGTAGCACAACAATTACATACACTTTATTTAATCAAAAGATTTGTTTGGAAGGAGGGGGGAAAGAATCAGGTCAACACATTGTAGCTGTACTGGTTAATTAAAGTAGGTGTTTTTTTTTTTCTATTCTGGTGCCAATTTCTGAGATACAATAGTAGTTCTTTGTAGTGAAGTGAAGCCTTTGTAGAAATCTGTGTTTGTTGCTAAAAATGTCATTTGATAGCGGGTGACATACGGTTTATCAAGCGAGCGGCTCTCCACAGATATTTCATGGAATTAACCTCCTGACAGTTGCCGAAAGTTGAGCAGCGGATTCCAGCATCTTTAAACAACGTGTCCCCTCTCTCACCCTGCTCTCAACACTGATAAGACCTGCAGTCCCTTTACACAGCCCTGACACTCCACCCACACACTGGCACAGCCGCCTTGTTAGCCGAAGTAGTGGGGAAAGCGAGTGCACTGTCCTCTAAAATTCACGGGAAAACCATGAGATTAGTGAGTATAGGCGCCGATCATGTCTTGTGATATTTCAGAAAACAGTATTTGCAAATCTCCTGTTTGTCTAATATTACAGTTTCTATGATGGCTCCTCCAAGCTTTATCTATTTCATTCTTATTCAAAGCTGCATTTAGAGGATTTGGCTCCTGATAGAATCGCTCTGCTCCGCTCCACCCTACCCCTCCCTCCTCTCTCCGCTGTGGCATATTCCACGATTTACATTACCTATCAAATCTTCCAGTCCCTTTCTGTCAAATACTCAACACAGCAGTCCAGCCTACGGGAATAGCTTAGACTGTACATCATCCTTACAATGCATGTATGCCAAACTGAGCTGGGCTGGGGGAGGGATG
Source organism: Larimichthys crocea (assembly GCF_000972845.2). Lineage (NCBI taxonomy): Eukaryota > Metazoa > Chordata > Actinopteri > Sciaenidae > Larimichthys > Larimichthys crocea. Next base: position 31,956,208 of record NC_040023.1, read on the forward strand.
GAGGCCTCTGTAGAGGTTTTGATGGACTTATTTCCGAAAAACAAGTCCAGTGTTTTGGAAACCTGTAACACTCTGATGGTCCCATTGGTATGTAAAGTCCTATCTCGGTTCAGACGTGTGGAACTCATTTTCTGAGGTTTCTTGAGTCGCATCCAAACTCTGGAAATGTATACAGTGTACGAGTGCATCGCAAAACTATTGTATGCTCCCATTCCCAGCCCTCATTGGGACACGAGGCAAGTGAAACCCGTAGGCAGTATTCTCTCTCGGATAACGACCATATACGCACTGTACACATACACAAACCAGCATGCGCATAGTATACTGTACCCTCTTACCTCACATCTTCAAAACCTGTAGAAAATTGTGTTCCCTCTTATGTAATATTTCACATAGCCATGTGCTGAAATCTGCATAAATCATGTCAGTGTTAGTCAGACTTATATTACCCTTGGGAGGGCTATATGTTTGAGAGCTATGCAGTATCCCCTGGTCCACACTGATTATATCAAACAATATGCAGCATGACTGGAATACATAAGGAGAGCGGGCACAACTTCCCCCATGGCTGAACTGTGCAAGAAGCCGCTTTATCTCAGGGCTCAGTTTAATACGCCAGACTTCGGAGAAGCCACCCTGGGGTGGATAGATAGGGCTTGTCATTGTTTTACTGGCTCTCATTCCACTATGGAGCTGTATATGCTCCCCTGTGTGCCTGTAGTCAATGTAACGCCGCTACAAAATCACACAGCTTGGATTTGTCATTCCGGCTTTCACACATGTTCAATCACCTTCCAGCCAATGAGCGCTGAGACACTAAAGTGGATGTCGTTTAGTGTCGCTGCATAAACGCGACTGTTTCAGATCAAAGATATAAAAAAAATAGAAGAATAATGAGGTTCTCTTCTCTTCCCCACTCCAAAGAGATGTCTAATGCTCTATTGTAAAGAATCCTAACTGTTGCAAAGGATCGTATTCATGTCCAGAGTTAAGTAGTCAAATTAGTCCTGGGTTTATGTAACAAACTAATACATGGAACATACAGCGCTCTGAGATCATGCATGAGTGCGTTTTCATATAATGCTATAATGCCTTAGATGACTTACTTAATCTGCTCTCAGTCTTTAAAGGTCTTTCTCTGTCTCCGGCTCTCCCTCAGCCTTCATTCACATCTATCACCGTGAATGGCCGGTGGCCTGAAACAAGCCTTCCTTCATATAATGGATGGTTCCGATTAGCCGCCTCTGTGTATATGCTCGACAGAGGCACGGCGAGTTGAGCGCTGTGAGGCTGGTGATTTGTAAGGTCTCGTGTGGTGGTACAGTGGGGACGGATATTAGCAGGCAGTATGAAGTCCCAGGAGAGCTATGCTTCCTGCTGACGCCATCACATCTGTAGGCAAATGCGCGTGTGTCTTCTGCTCCACGGTCTCCAATGCCACGGCTCTTGCACAAATAACTTCCTCCCAGACTTAAAAATGAGCTTTGGGTTGCACCATGCATCGATCCGGCGTTCCTCTTCCCTCTACCCTCCCCCACTGTTGGCAAGGCCCTCTCTCCCAACACTCCTTATTCTTCAGCCGGCTTCCCCGTTACATAAACTGCCCTATGTTATTTGCTTTTTGTGAAAATGCAATTTCATTTGAGTTCAATCCAGACAGTGCCAAGAATGTCTGGATGAGTATTAAAGAAAGAAAAAAACAAAACATGATGGCGAGAATTATTCTATCGCAAAATAGGCCAACGAACAACAAAAAGAGACGTGAATATATTTTGGTAAATAGTACATACACTGACTTGTTGCCAGCTAGAGTATCTATGTAACTCATCTCTCATGACGTAGACTCTCCAAGGATGCTCCAGCCCAAAGCATTAGGAGAGAGGAGGAAAGTGCATTCGAAGCTACTGCTGGAGGAAAATCATCCTTAATTAAGAAAACCCTTGTCTGGTTTCTGCGCCGTGCTCTCATATGCATACGCCTCCCAAATTCCTTACATCCTCTTATGTAATTCTGAATTGATTCCCTAAGAGAAGGCCTTTAGAGGGATTTTCTAAGCACCTCTTGAAAGCAACACGTTAGTGATAACAACACGGCATTATTTGTTTTTCATGTCACCTCGGAGGGATTTCAAGGAAGGTGGTTCTGTTTGTTCACTGAGCAGCTACTGTACCTTAATCCAAGCTTTGTTGTATCCATTATGTGTGTGTGTGTGTGTGTGTGTCAGTGTGAGGGTAAGTGTGTGATGACTCAGCACTTCTGTGACAATTACAATAATCAATAAACTTGTTAGAACAGCTGTCTTGTCATCCACACTCCTGAGGGGATGATCAAAACTGATCACACATGGGGGGCAAAGGCCTTCAAAAGATTCCTCTTCTCTCCTCTGGGTAAAAATCGGGTGAAGACACTGACTTGAAGAGGAGTTATTTATTAGACACACACACACGCTTCCTCCCCATCCTGCTGATTCAGCTCTCTCGTGGTGCTCCAGAGCATAAATCAGCAAAACCCCCAGGCTTCATTCCCTCAACATCCATCCATCCATCCAACCCCGCTCCTGGCTCTCTTGAGGCGGTGCAGTATGTGTCTGTCCTCTGTTGCAATCAAGTGCCACACCCAGTCTTTTCCAAGGCATGCATTGCATTCCTGGAGCCAAGCAGCTACGGTACGGCGCTGCACAGCTGGAGGGGGGGGTTCCCTTTGGTCCTCAAATGTGACTTCCCCCTCGAAAAACATCTCGTCTGTGCTTGCCACTGCATGACGAGCTAAATGGAGGGGAACAGAGTTTTGGGAAGGGGAGCAGAAATATATCCAGCTGTTCCCCCAGTCGGAGGAATTGTGCCAATCTTGGCTCTAGTTAGTCTACCTTGTTAATCCACTGCCATCACACCCATCCTCCAAGCGCCCATCCAGCAGAGCTCACTTCACATCCTGGATGATTTCTCTTCCAGTCAATCATGAGCAGGGGCGGGTTTAAAGGAGTGGCCTGGGGTGACATTGGCCCCTGATGGAAATCGAATCGCCATCCTTGGTTCCTCCCGTTACAGTCAGTCAGTTGTTGGCTTGTTACTAAACATCCACCAGGTTACCAGCCTCTCTAGAAATGGACATGTCATGTTGAAAAGTCAATCAAAGGATAACAAAAAGATGCAAAACCAACCAAAAACACAAAACCAAGGACGTTTGAAGTCATTCTGTGTCTCTGTCAGTCGTGGTGTCTTGGTGGGGCCCTTCTACCGATCTATGTCCAGGGGCCTATTGTCCATGGCTGTGGGCTTTGGAGTATAATTGTTTTGTCAGTTAAATAAAGAGTGTAACTATTAATCATGTGCAGTTTATTATTTCCATGAACCAGGGCTTTAAATTTGACTGAGCACCAGTCCTTAACCTTAACATTTCTAAACCTGCCTCTGATCCCAGGCTGCATCATCAGCCATCAAAACTGAAACACAGACTAACTCTGAAGAAACTGACTCAACTCAATTTATCATCTTCTCTAGACACAGATAAAGTCTGTGGGACATATAAAAACTCACTTCTTGCTCCACCTGTTTGCTCTCCATTATATCCAGCAAGGCTGATAAAGTACTTCTTAGCTGGTAAACCATTGCGACCTTTAGCTGTTTTTCTGTAGACTATCGTGGCGAGACAAAACAAAGCTCCTGACAATTTAACAGTGGCTATTTACTTCTGCTGGATGCTACAACAACAGCAAATGATTTCATACATAATTATGTTTAATTAGAATGCTGAGGATTCAACCAGTTACTTAAATTTCAACCGTTTCTTTTTAGTAAAAGAAACATCTTTAAAAAATTGGGAGATTTCAGCCAGCACTGGCAGCAATAGCCGGATTTCTAACCACCCAGCTATTATTAAAAGGATATAATTCATCAATGAATCATAAAGAATACTATTATGACTCTGAGCCTCTTTATTCTGTCGCATCCCGTGTGCTTGGGGATTTTTTTTTTTCATAGAGAACTTCATTTCTCAAATGTAATATCTCTTTCTTCTCCGCCTCCTGAGCCTCCCTTAAAACATAAATCCACTCCAGACTAGCGTGCTCCGCAGTCCGCAACGATTCCGCCGTCTCGCAGATTAAGGCAGAGTGATCCAAACAACTTGGCAACACTCTCCCTGACACTGCACTGATTTGCAAACTGATTACCATGTAAGGAGGGGAAAAAACACTGCAGTGGATCTAAAGAGGTGTCAGTATTTTTTCTAAAAATAAGATGCAAAAAATGGGGGGAGGGGGGAGAAGTAAGAGAAAGGGAGGCAGATGAGGGGACAGAAGGGAACAAAGAAGGCTACAATAGCGCTGATTGTGACGCTGCATCCTGCAAAATGGGGAGAAAATGGGGAGTGACAGAAGAAGATGGGGTTATCTGCTTGAAGACAATCTAGAAAAGACATGGGCGGGTGCAGGGAAGGGAGGATGAAAGAGCTTCAACTCACCCATCCCTCCAAAAAAAGTATAAAGCTGAGACAATGTGAGCATTTTTGAATGTGTAGTGCGAAGAATGGAGACATAAACAAGAAGCATCGGTACGCTGCAGTGAGGCAAGGTCAAAGGCATCAAGGTATCAACAACAGAAGAGCAACACTGCCAAAGATAAATGTCATGGAAAACACTGTGATCCCATGTTGCTGTGGGGGAGTTTTACACCTGAGTGTGTGTGTGTGTTTGTGTGCTCAGCCAAAAGCCTGCAGCCGGCCTCTCGATATGGGGCCGGGCCACAGTCCAGAGAGCTCAGGTAATTTGACGGATCGTGCCACTCAGGCTGGTGATGCTTGCAGCTCTCCCTTGCTAGGGATTGTTTCCCCAAGCTTGTTTGGCCAGGCTGGCATGCCGACGTAAGATGAATAGCGGCTCCTTTCCCCGGCCTGTCTGTCTCTGATCCGTTCTCGCTGCTACAAGGTCAGCCAGCCACAGAGTTGTGGAGAATGGGAATGTAGGCTTGGGAGGGCTGGTTGGCTGGCTGACTGTAGGGGAGGGGAGAGAGAGAGAGAGAGGTGCATGGGGGCAGAGATGGGAGGAAAGTACGTGTGTGTGTGTGTGTGTGTGTGTGTGTGTGTGTGTGTGTGTGCCTGTGTGTTAGACAGAGAGAGAGAGAGAAGACAGATGTCAGGGAGTCTACAAGCGAGGTACATGACTTGGGTCTGAGCAGGTCTGCCTGTGCCCTCTGTGTGTCCTATGTGTTTTCCGATGTGTGGGTGTGTGTGTGTTTTTGTCTGTGCCAAGGAATAAAAGATGTGTGAAATACATCAAACGTCATCAGCATGCTGCAGAGACGGAGTCTGCCAACGTGCAGTGTGCTTGGCTCACCTGCATTTCAGTACGTTGGTCTCGCTTTGGTTTTCGCAGCCACATGGAAAGAAACCACAGCCAACTTCCTGTGTTTACCCAAGAGAAGACAAATTACCAACCTTGATGGATTGCTTGGAAGGGAGAGACCTACTGTATGTGTTTGTCTGTGTACATATGTGTTCTTTTACTTTTGCTAGATTTGATTTTTAAACATCTTGAAAATATTTGAGTGACAGAACATTGGCGACTCTGCAAGCCGAGATTATGCAAGTCTGTCGCCAATAAAGGATGTTTATACACGGCTAATTTCTTTTTTTCCAAAATACATTTTGAGGGATCGTGGATCATGTTCAAAGGAAATGTTTTCGATTAAGGGAAGTGTAACATTTTTATACACGCAAGTTAGAGTGCAGGACTTGGACACCGGAGATCAAGGTTCAGATCCTGAGTTTGTGTTGTTAGTTTTAGGCAAAATTGCACTTTATGGTTAAAGTTGGCAAAAGATTGTGTGTCTGTGTGACAAAGTAAACTCAAGACTACAATCTTTTCCTTAACTTTTATCAAGAACTGTCAGGGCCCAAGCATAATAGACATGAATTAAGCTGTAGTTGCTACAAAAAGATTGACTGCACCAGTCTATGCTCAAGATTCCTCTTTTTAAAATTGCTGTCAACGTTTGACATAATGTCCTGTGCCTTTAGTGTGTTTAAAGTGTAAATAAAGTATATTATCGCGGTAGCTGCAGGTGGTCAAGGTTGGCGAATAATTATGGCTATAGGTTAAAAGAGACAACTCTGACTCATGGTGTCTGAATTAGACACTTAACATGCCGATCCAACAAACTGACCTTTGCATTTGTACTTTCCGCCTTACAACATAAGAATTCTTCTAAAGTAAACTCCTTGTGTTGTGGGGCTGTTGCAAGCGGCTGTAAGCATGGCCGTGGATTTGGGTTAGGATGGTAAAAGGTTAGGACTTGGATCTGGAGATAAAGGCAAAAGCCCCAAAAGCTTTCAGACACTTTAGAAGTGTTAAAATCATGTTCAGCTAATGTGACATTTCTTGGTCAATTTTAATCAAGACAGCTCATGCTGCCTTATCACTCATTCCCTCCTATTGTTATTACCTCTTTCATTCTCTCTCTCTCTTCATCTGTGCCTTAAACCGCCCCCCCTTCAGATTATCCTCTAAAACTATGATTGGACTTTTCGACATTGTGCTTAAAGCCACCTTATTCCTTGTCGCTACCTGGGGGAGGAGAAACCGACGTGACTGGCACTGTGAGAGACTTGGGAGAACATGTCTGGCTGACAAGGTTTTTTTGGTTTTTGCTTTGAGTCAAAGAGCCTCTTTCTAGGCAAAAAAAAAAAAAAGATGATATAACATTTACCCCATAAACACTAGCTTTAATAAAACAGAATGCAACACAGTGTTTTAGCATGGAGGTCTTTTTTGATGTGCAGTGGCATCTTTGATACCTGACATCAAATCTTTGTGATAAACTTGCTTTCAGCTATCGCTGTTACTCTGTGCGCCCACACGTTTTCGGTGCGAAGAGCATGTGCGCGCGTGCGTTGTACCTACATGTTTGCATTTGTGTGTGAGCGAGCGTATGTGAGCCTCATGAGTGCACTGTATAAATGTCACTAGATCATCTTTTTGTAGATGCGGCTGAGTAAGTATAGCTCAGAAAAATCAATTTTGTGCCCCATAAGGGTAACATAAAACCACATAACATGTTTTTTTTTTTTAAACGTGATAGCTAAGCTTTAGACTTAAAGCTTGGGCCTGCAAATCATGTGGTTTTTTCCGCTGAATAATGCATTTTAAATAAAAAATTCCAATACGTGTGAACGCAGCTTTTTCTACACTCCATCATTTTTTATTTTTTTTTAGCACGCAACTACTTGGAAGCTGCTTTTAATCAAAATGTGATTTTCTCTCTCATGACACCTGATTTGTATTGAAAGGAGAGTGCACAGTGTTGTTTATAGAGCTGTGTGAAATTGGGAAAAATGCAGCCTCTTGTAAAGAAGAAGACTGCAGCGACAAATAATGAGATTTGGATTTTTTTTTTCCCAAACGTGCAACCCAACATGAAGCAAACACACTAATTTCATCAGCTTTCACTTCACCACGTGACCCATTCGCTTTTCCTCTTAACTAACCTACTCTGCCTCTCCTCTCCACCCTGCCGCCCTCCTTCCGCCATCCCCGCTCCCCCTTGTTCAATCTCTGCACTGTCAGTTTGCGCCTCTCGCTTCTCCTTCAGTCATTGATCACGGTGGCAATAGTGCAGTGTTTGCCGGTCTGGAAATGTGTGTCTCGGCGGGGAGGGAGAGGAGATCAAACACTTTAATTACCGCAGGCTTGTAGGTGGTGCCAGCTACAGGCAGCAGTCATGTAACAAGGACAGGTAGAAGAGAAACACCCCGACAAACATGGATGCATCAGAGCAAAGAAACCCTCCTTAATCCAAATGCACTCACTCTCACACTCGCACACATACACAATACACATATGCAGTGCCTTGTCGCTCATGCTCATATATCCTGCTGACATAGATGGGTGCTCAATGTATATGTTATGTATGTATAAATGAAACTCTGCTGCGTGTATTTATTGGACAGGTAATCAGTCACTCCTGTGTGCAAACACTACAAACACATTAGCATACACAAACAGTCGTACCCAGCATGTGCATAATGTCTATGAACACATACACATCTCAATAAATCATATTTCCACTTCCTATCAAACCATGCTCAGACAATCCTCCGCTAAAAATCCAACACCCCGTACGACCTAAAAACCTATTGTCATTCAGCTTTTATCGCTCCACCTATTCATTTGCAGGACCTGCACTGTAGAGAACTACATGGAGAGGTGGAAAAGGCTGACACAGGCTAGGAGAGTGATTGATGCCCTGTCTCACCCGTCCCTGTGTTGATCTAAAGCTCAAGGCGTTGTGGGAACCAGTTCTCTACTTCACTGGTTTTTATTCTGACCAAGTAGTGCCTTCCTGTCACTCCAGGACCCTGCCGTGACTACACACAGTGTCAACCAGCTGATTCGAGCGTGAGGCGCCTGGGTGGTCAGAGGGTGGCGCAAGGTCGGGAGAAAAGGTTACGCGACCTCTAGAGTTGGAGGGATACACGTGGGATGGTTGTGAATGTAGTAGCTGAGAGTGAGAGGAGGGAAAATTAGAGATTTTCTGAGTATAGCTGATAGGATCAAAGAACAGGTAAATCATAAAAAGGCAATTACTTTAACATTAACACAAAGGGAGCAAGATAAAGTATAAGCATTCTAATTACGCCGGGCTGCACAAAGCCTTTTGCTGGTGGGACTGTGTTATAATTGTTCAGGTCGCTTTGTTTGTGGGTTTCTGGGCTTAATGAGCAAAATTATCTCAATACTGAGTTTTAGTTCAGTTTGAGCGATGAAGTGTTTTTTTTTTTTTTTTTTTTTTATGTTTTCCCCAGGAAAAAATTGAAGCAAGTGGCCAAATGTAATCAAGGAGACCAATTCCAGTTTTATTGTTTGTGAGCATAATTTATATTTTCATCAAGATCCTCCGCAAGGGGTTCAGTCCCTCAAAAGGCCACGATGAAATAGAAGAGATAATTAAAGAGATATGTGAAATAATCCAGGTAACGGGGTGATTGCATTCTCCCAGCATTTCATCATCTCATACCCTGAACAGTTTTTTTTTTTTTCATTTGCTTAAATGTACCGTTTCTATCATTCCCACAGGGACTGCCAGGAACATATCAGCTTTATGGGTGTTTGAGTCTGTGTATGCGCCACAGAAATGGATTTCGTTTTTCATTAAGAGGTGAGGTCTTTGATACGGCGGATCAATTTTTTCACAAGTGTTTTTCTTTGATAAACAAGGGCCGTTTCCTCACCGGGTGAACACAGACACATGCTTGGACTAGCTTGGACCTAGCCTTAGCACATTTTGAATGAGGAGGAGCAGTCAGAGAAATTATGTAAAAAAAAAATAAAGAGAGAGAGGAGGATGGACGGTGGGGGGGTGTCGTGGAGAGGAACAGATGAAGATGGAGGCAGCAGCAATGAAGAGTGGAGAATAAATATTTATGTCCTGTAATGTTTCTGCATGACAGATTCTATATTATATTTGAATGTGGTGCTACACCTCAACCATGAGAAATGCGGTGGCAATGAATTACGCACCGCGCCAATAGAGCACATTGGGGAATTTGGAAAGAAAGAAGAAGGGTAAACAAGATATGGGGGTTTGTGCAGGAAAGAAAGGAGGAAGCAATGAAAGAGAGGGAGGAACAGAAGAAACAAGAAAGGAGAAAAAAGGGGGGAACAACTGATATGAAAGGAGGAGCAGAGGGAGGAAATACAAACAAAGCACCGGCAGACAGAAATTGACATCACAGGTGCTGCAAATGGGACAGCGTACATCAAGCAGATCGAGATAGTGTACACAAGGAGAGATGGCAAAGGAATGAAAGAGAGAGATTTGTGGCCTGCGGAGTGAAGGGCATGAAATGAATAGAGCCAGGAGGGCCCACTGGAGTGTGTCCGGGGGATATGTGCGACTGGGTCAGAGAGAGGAGTGGGCTGTGGTAGCAGGGATGGTTGCAGACAGGGTCTATAGAGCCGGCTGAAGGAAAAGAGAAGAGACGGATAAGGCCCATTAACTCAGCGATAGTAGCTAACCAGGATCACCCAGGGAGGGGCGGCAATTCGGATCTGCACTGATGATAGAGAGGAGGGGGGGATGTTTTAAGTGGTAATCTGCAAAGTCCTCGGCTTTTCAGATTTACGAGAGTCATTTTTGGTGATTAGCAGTCCTAGCTGTGCTGTTTTTCACTGTACCGTCAATTTAAAGACCCGATCTGTAATTTCTTTTAACAATATAATACCAACCATATTTATTAAGCTGAGGTTTGACCTATAGATTTTTTTTTAAGGGATTGAAAGTATAGGTCTTTATTGAGTTTTTCAGATAAACCACGGGATTAAGTGTTCCTTTATGGTTTGAGAAAAATTCTCCTATATCTTAAGTCCACCAAATAAACGGAGAAAATATGTTGAGCTCTCATAGACTAGGTTTTCTGATCTGATGCCCCTATCAACATTTGTCTGAGCGTTTTACAACCTGCAACGAAATGCTGCTGAAAAATAAAATGAATGTTTTATGATGGTGAAAAAAAGGTTATGGTTATGGAAAAAAAAAGAAGAGAAAACTTGACTGGATTGAGGGAAAGTTCATGGTTTGGGTTGAAAAAATAAAAGACTACTTAAAACTTCGTCGTCATGGTCACACAAACGGATGCTTAAGGTTCTGGGTCATGGTTAAGAGGAACCAACATTGACTGTCTTTTTGAAACAAGTCCGACTCGACTCCTCCACCCTGATGAATGATGGACGAGTCAACAAAAAATCAAACATATGTTGTTTTAGGGAAATGATTATTAGATAATTAAGAGTGTGCCATTACAGATGACTTGTTTGAACACCCCGGAGTCATTCAGCCTGTTTCAGGTCCACTGAAGTAGATGGCGGTGGCCAGAGCCTCCACGTTCTGAGCTTCAAAACAGCTCTTCGGAAAAACCTGTGGGTCACGTCACAAATACAGTGTCTATGCTTTATACTGTCTATGATGCTGATGTTCTTCTTTAGAAGATAGTTATCTTAGCTCATGAGAACGTTTGGAGATACAGTACATGTTTTCACAGGACAGAGACAAAACTTTACATGTGAACAGACCTTTAACACCATCAGACAGTTTTAGTTTCAGTCATAAAGAGCAGTCAAAGACCTGCCAGTCAATTTGGCATTGATAGCAGGGGTCCCTTTTCTTACGATCACAGATTGCTCCTTTAAATCGAACAATTTGGCAAGCGCTGATGTCTTTTTAACGGCATGTAGTATAGTCATGCCAGACATTCTGCATGGGCTCCGGTTTTATTTGTCTGCTCTTCTGTTTCTTCCAAATAACTGTGACTTTGCATCAGACAGTGTTCTTTGGAAAATACTTCCATCGAGCACCAGCTGCTACAAAAGATAATATAAAAGCGTTTATGAGCTAGTTATAGGTTGAATCATTGATGTGTAGCTCAATACACATTTATTTAGATAAAACCATCACAGATTATTGTTTTAAATCCTACATTAATTCCTATAATTTACTGTTTCAAGCACAAACAACAAAGGAGTAGGGTGTCATTCTGTGCCGAGGTATTAAAACAAAGAACAAACAGCAGCACAGGTTCCAAAATGATATATCACTGAGAATGCACAACGAGAGAACATTAAATGTATAACAAAGACAGACTGAAAGAGGCGAAAAAGTCCAATTCACATGGGACTAATTTCACCCAGGCGTATCGAGTGATTTGTAATAATTGCAGTCCTCGATGTTGGTTTTAATCCACAGGGAATCTGCTGCATTCATTCGGTCTTCCCTATGTCATGTATAAATGGAGGCAGCGAGTAGTGAAATCAATGGAGGAAAAGGTTTGAAGCAGTTTTCACCAGAAACTTCAATCAGGATATGGAAAATAGTAAAATCCTAAAATATTCAGGGGATGAGGTATTACAGTTAAAGGTTTCTTAAGCAATCATTTTAACGTTTTATCAAAATGACTTTCCGTAATGGGAAACTCTGACTATACCCCACTGGTATTCAGTAACACCTGCAGCCCAGTTATAGCTCCTTTCAGCTCACTGTTTTGGTCCGCTGTTGTTGAGTCACTCCGCCTCCCAACGACCCCCGCATATTAAACTGTGGGCAGCCGCTCTCAGCTGTCATGCACACACAAGCTGATTGTAGGCTTCCTGCCCAGTGAGAAATGGTGGCGGGCCAGAGTAACTGAGTGGCTGATGAGCACGGTCGAAACATCCAGGAAGCCAGAGAGCCAGATGTTTTTCTCAGGAGTTGGCGGACGAAACTGGGGAGAAAGTGCCAGTGAATCTTGGACTTCGTTCAACAGGTAGCGAGAAAGAGAGCTCCAACTGAATGCCCATGTTGCTCTGTTTCTTCTGGATGTGTAAGTAATGTTTGGCAATTGTTTGCTGACACATTAGCCCTGTGATAAATTGATCAACTGAGTTCTTTAAGACGTGTTATTTTAAAGGTGCTTTTGGAGTCCATGAACAAATCTTCCTTTTGCACATTTCTTGATCTATAATACGCCAACAATCTCTCAAGCCTTTGCCACCGATGTCCGCATTGCAACCCCCCGGACTATATGCACATGAGTGTGCCCATGCACTTTAATGCCATACAGCGCTGAGAGGAAGCACTGATGTGTGACAGAATTGCCTGACGGCTGGCGAGGCCGCATCAATGGAAGCGTCTTCCTTGCTTCCCCTAAATGCGCTCAGACAGAGACAAAGACGGAGGCTGCCGACTGAATCCCTGAAATGGACAGCCTTGGGACGCCGAGTGAAAATCAAACAGTTTAGTGCAGAGTAGTTAAGGGCTGGAGCTGTGTCTGCCTGGTCCATTAATGGAGAGCCGAGCAGGTGAGTGCTGCAGTGGTGCAGAGGCTGGCATGTATGCCAAGCTCGAGGGGTGAGAGTGGCGCAGCAGACCTCCCACCTTCAGTGTCATCTGTCACCATAGTGAAGTATGTGCGTGTTTTTATATGCATGTGTGTGTGTGTGTGTAGGTGCTCAGCAGGGTAAGGAGAGAAAGGAGTATGAGGGAGAAGGAGGAGGGCAGAGTAGAGGGCAGAAAAGCTGGCAGAGACTGAACAGGGAGACACATCGCTTACAGTATTCAGGAGGGTAGACTGGAATAATTGAGAGAGCTGACACTCAGCTTCTAAACAGGTGAGAGAAATGGAAAAAGAATATATGTTTTTCCAATAATGCCTATGCAGTGTTTTCACTTATAGTTTTTAGATATAGAATAGAAAGTTTGTATATCATACAGTTATTGTTTTAGGTTTGTACTATCTGGCTGTTTAAATATTGTCTCTTTCTGGCGCTGTTTCCCTCCTGGCAGATACCTGAGGAAATTCCTGCTTGGCTACAGATAGAGCACTTTTCTTGAAAGCATTCATGTCTCCCAGCCCACCAAAAAAAAATTAATTAAAAAGCTTACGGCAATGTGTATACACAGCAATAACCCCATAATCCAAAACTAAAATATATCTGGACCTGGATGCCTTATTATGCTCCAGTGCATTTAGACCAGGTGTGAAGGATTCAGTCTTTTACATTTAAGACGGAGAACGGTATAATCTCTATTTTAATCATCACCACGCCTCTTTTCAGCAACAGCAGTGAACATTTCAACTCCCAACTTTCACATTTTTCTTTCGCTTTCGACAACTGCAACACTTTTTTAAAAAGGGGCTCATGTACAAGCCGAAAACCTCATCATAGTCTCTTGACTGTTGAATCGTCCTCTAGTTTATTTAGGGAAGACTGGCAGATGGAATTGGGTACTGAAATTACAGATGAGGTGTGAAAAACCTGTACTGAGAATATTCGCAGTAGCTCCATCTATGTGGGGCATACTTTGATACAATTCAAATTTGTTCAAAGATTATACTCCTGCTGGATTCTAAAAAAAATATTCAAAGATATTCTCATATGTTACAAAGTTTTCAAGGTCTTTTATTTGAGTTTTTTTGCTAAAGCTTTTAATATGGAATTTCCCCCTGCTCTTTTAACAGCAGTATTTGGGGTGGTGGAGCCAGGTAGAGTGAAGAACAGGTATATTTTCTGTTAGCTAGTTAGTAAAAGTCTAGAAATGTGAGAAGCCTCCAGTGTTTGTGGTTGAAGGAATTACATTTTTATATAACTTCTCCTCTTTTTGTTAAGATGAGCAAACACAAAGTGCAAACACAGCCAGAGACCAAATTCAGTTTAAACAGTTTATTAGTAACTGGTGAATGTGCAGTGGTGGGTGGAAATCTTGCAGAGAGAAAAAATCAGAGAGAATTGGTGCAGAGCTGATGGTGGCATGGGTCTGAAAACATGAACGGGGATGTGACAAGGCTGGGATGTGGGTTGTGGATAGCAGGGGAATATCCTGAGGCGCACGGAGAGAAGTTAATAAAACACAAAAAAGATTTCCAAGCAAAAAGTTGGCCGAACACAAAGAAAGGAAGACACTGGGAACTAGGAGGCAGACAGCCTCATTGTAACACTTTTGTTTTATTTATTTTTTTGTACCATTTGCTTGGTTTTGTTTTGTGAATTTGTTGTTTGAGGGTTTGTTCTGCTTTATGTCTGTTCAAAATCAATAACCACGGGTCACTGTTATTGCAATTCAAGTTTAAAAATTTCTGCAACGCTGCCCACTGTGGGCCTGATGTCAGATCTTCCCCACCTCAACATTTTCTGCTTCACAATCTAAGAAATATTTTTCAACACTTTTAGCTATTGAGAGGCTGAAAGTTGTAATTATTTAAACATTAAAGCTGTTATAATCAATATTTTGATAATAGTTATGGATTAAATGACAGAGCGATGCAAAAACGGGTGCTTACATTGACAAAGCCACGGGGACTTTTGCATTTTCCTCAGCTGCATAGAGCCAATACAGTGTCTTTCAGCTCTTTGTTTGGTTCTCTGTGATGATAGAGTTTGTCCGTGTCTGCTGGGTTTGTAATAACGTGTTTTCAAGCAAATCCACCATATCAGTTTAAAAGATTTTGGTTATTGTGCAGCTTCGCCCAAGTGAAATGGTTATTGTAGGTTTTCAAAGCAACGTCTTTATCTATTTGATGTTGGAAAGGTCACAGAAGTCTGAAAAAAAAAGTCATTGTCACTAAATCTGCATTACTCTGTCATCAGCAAAAGCTTCCCTTTCAAGAGGTGAAATAAAGCTGGCTTTCAGCAGAGCAGAACATCCACACGCCACATACTCCAGCACAGAGGTAGTAGGTTTTATCATTCATGTAATGCAAGCAATCCACCATTTTATTTGTCCTTTCCTTTTTTCTTTTTGATGACAAGCTGCGAAGCCGAGCCCCTTACATGATTCACAGTCTTTTTCAGCCCATAACCCCCCTCTTGAGTTCCATTTTATTATCCAGCAGCAGGATGAATAGAAGTTGAGGGACTTACAACCTATCATGCTCTCTTTCCTCCTTTTGTAATCAGAGTAAAAAAAAGGACACCTCTCAACAATGAGGTACTAAAAACCAATCCAGGTTAATATGAATCCAATATACATAAAAAAAAAAACATCAATACATTTAATGTGCCATCTGTATTCTGGGTGTGCAGACTTTTATGGGTTGACTCAAGAATTAAAAGCTTCTGAGGATTAGTTTGTTTTTCCATTATAAGACACATTATAGCCTAATTAATTTACGAACTTAATTTTAAATACAATTTCCAATTAACCTCAAATGAATCAAAACAGAAAGTAACCTTAATTTGTGTCCAATCAGTCACTTTTGAACCACAGTATGTAGCCGGTCAGGGAGTTTAATCCATCACAGATGTTATTAAAGCTGTCTCCCTCTCAGTTTTAAAAAGACCTCTCTTCACCTCCATCACTGAGACATTTTGCTCCGACTACAGAGGCTTCTGCTTCCCGCGTGTGTCTGCCTGTTTCTCTTTTTTCATTTAACTTCTTTACCCCTCTTCCGCCGCAAGGCACAGTGTGTCATCGTGCAGAGCAGGTATTGCTGACAGGGTGTGACGTTCGGGTGAGAATGCACAATGGCCTTGCAGGTCACTCTTATTCATTATCAAGCTGCGATCACGACGGAATATTCTGCACGGGTGTTAATATGTGTCACCTGCGTTATCACTGTCGAGCTTTAGTCAAATCTCCTGAGCTTAGGATGAATCAGTCTGCCAATAGCCAGATGAGCTGATCGCTTATTCCAAAATTACTTGTTCTGCTTTCCACTTTCCCCAGAGCGCTCCTGTTGCGTTGTGTTTTAAAACGATCTCTCTGGATTTTGATATGCTGCTTTTAAAGATAATCTAACAACACAGTGATAAAAGAAGAATAGTTAAATTGCTTCTTTTTTTGGGACTCGTGGCACTGGTCACTAATCAAATCCATTTTCTTGGTGCCTGAAAGTCAAACTGAAATTATTGCTTCCAATACAATGACATTAGAATGACTGGTAGAAAATCAGTGTATTTTTCCACTCAGAGTGTGAAAGCTATTTAGGTTGGCTTGTTACATTAGTGCTGCACTAGACGTCTATCTAACTTCACACTACAAGTGAAAGCTGAAAGCTTACCTGATGGACGGTGAAGCAAATCACTGGAGTCTTATTAGTGTTTGTACATCAGGTGTTTAGGACCACCATGAAGTGGAGAATTTTAAGGCCCCGTTTACACGTACACGGGACATTTCCCTTCGTTTGTACCTATCTTTTACACGCAAAGTGTGAATTCGCCTCTGAAAACGAATCTTTCTAAAAACTCCGGCTAGAGTGGAGATTCTGGAACACTATGGTTTTAGGCAGCTGATGCGCCAAAAGTGCGACCAGTGTTTACCTTTTGCTTTTGCTTCTGGTGCAAATACTTTTCATGTGTTTGCATTTGCATACACAGCTGATGTATCATGTCGATGACCAGAGACGAATGAGGCCTCGGAGGTCAGCAATTTTGCCACTTCTCCCACCTATTCGAAGACCCAGTCGCCGTCAACGCCAACGTCGCCGGTTTTAGGTCCGACCCAGGCGGACTACTGTCTGGTGGGATAATTTTGATGCCGCCCATAGGCTTGGCGTAGTTATGATGGCGCTCGATGGCGTATTTATGTGGGTTGATGTAGACGAAAACTTTTTTGAAAACGATGCTATGTGCACGATGTTATTTTCGAAAACAGAGGGAGGGAAATATTCGTTTCTCAACATACCCGGCTATGTGTAAACGTAGCCTAAGAAGGGAATGAAGGCCAGAAGTCGGGTAATATAACCAAACATAGCAGAGGCAGGGCACGGCAGAGGCGAAGAAACTGAAGAGGATGCTCATGGAGGAAGCTATACCTGGGAGTGACTTTTAGTCACTGGTGAGAGCTTCGTGACATAAAAGGCTGAAAGAAAGAGGACGAGCTGGGCTGCTGTTGGACTTAGTAAGGAATTATGTCTGGCTGCCATGTCTTGCATTTGAGCAAAATAACGTTATAACAAATACACACGTACAACCGTCCCTATTTACAACAGTGAACACTGAAAGTTGGGTTGCTAAATCACAAAAATACCAATCCCTACATGATGTTGCTTTAAATGATTAAATCACAAACACCATGTGGGCTTAAATGCAACATCCTCTATCTGTGTTTGTCTGCTGTACAGACAAGTTAGCAATACTAGTTTATAATTTACAGCCAAATTCCATCTAAAATCTAAAATATTGAACACTGGATAACTCTTTTTCTATCTCTGAGCATACTGAGCCTGCACACTCTCCATGAAAAGAAGACAGAATTACAGAGGAACTGGGCATAGCAGAGAAATGCATCCCACTTGGATGGAAGACCAGCAGTGCATCTTGAAGCTTAGCTTTTGGAAGCACCCACCTAGAAGTGGTGCCTGAAGCTAGAATTATACTTCTCCACTCTCACAGTCAATCTTAACTGTGGGGAAATGGGCACTTGGCCTCCTTAAGCAGGCTCACCATCCGACACCTGCTGCAGTCTTGGGTTACAGGTGCATGTTGTCCCTTCAGGGCATTAGTTAGCAGCTCAGACCATCTTCCAGGCACAAGGGCCTAGGAGAGACAGGAATGAAGCAAATGGATGTCAGGACTTATCTGATGGACTCCGGGTAGTAGAGGATACACGTCATGAGATTAGCGGGTGTTAGGAATTGCATTTGACATAAAATTCTCAGGAGCTGATATTTTCAAAGATATTCCCCAGTGATATTAAGACTCAAAAATGTTTTTTCAACAGCCCCGCAAATGTTATACCACTCTCTTATCGTGTGATGACCAATTTACTTCAGTATATCCGGAAAGTGCATTTAAGCATTTCAGTCTTGAAATGTCTGTCACAGTGCAATCAGCAGAGACTGTGATAAACTCAGTACCTTCAAAAGAATATATCTAACTGTGAAACCTTGAGAGAATTTCAAGGCTTTTTCATCGGCTGCCTTCACGGTGAGCAGCTTTTCACAGCAAACGTTAAGTGCTTGGGAGTGAACACGAGGGCCATCATTCACTGACGCCTTCTGCAGAGCCACTTTTTTACCAACCTCTTTTGGGTACAGAGTCAAATTCTAAGCAGTGTTTTTAGAGTGTCAAGGCCCTGCGTCGTGTTGCTTCAAAGACAAAGGCCCAGAGAAGTCCTGGAGAAGTCAGATTCTCCGCTATTATTCAGTCACTCAGAAGACCGTGCCGCGAAGCGTTTCTGCTGTGGCAGGAGTTTTCTGAAAGCACTTTGGGGGGAAAAAAAAAGGACACAGAGTAAGATCAGTGAACAGCCTCTACTTTCCCAGGGAGGAGTTTTCCAAAGGTCACAGTGCCCATTCACACACCAATTTACATTGATCAGCACTCTCCACTGTTGTTTATGCGCCAGGAGTTTTGCCCAGAAACCCCGCCATAAATCAACCTGAACCCAACATCAAGAAAACATCTAAAAGCCTCCCCCTTTTTTTTTTTCATATACGCAATAGCAACAATAGCTGCGGCAGAGGCTTTTTCCTGATGTATCTCTTTGTGCCGTTAGACACCATTTGGTTATCCCTCCCCGAGTTTAGTTTGCATTTGATGTAGATCAAAGCACGGCACATTTCACAAAGAATCAGGCCGTGAATCCCAGCGGTCACTTGAAAGCACTGACAAAATAAATAAATAAGGAGGGAAGATAAATTCTACTTGACATGTATTCCATCAGTCTGTTTCAATGTTGCGGAGCTATTTGTCTAATTAATATATCAATGTTCGTTAGCTTAGTTAGGTTAAAGTGAAAAAATTAAGGTAATGACTTAATCAGGTTTCACCCTCCGTTTTGCTTAAGAAGGCACCTATACGTCTCTTTTTCAAACCTCTTGTTTTCCCAGGATGATGGATATTAGACTTTCATGTGCACCACAGTCAGCTGAATATATACACAACGGTAAGCCCATGAATATGGAAATTGTGCAAGGTAGCGAGTGACTACAACAAAGTTAGATTTCTCCTGGTATGTTACAAAATAACTTGTCATGGGCAACTCACCAGAGTTCCCCAGATACTACAGTATATTAAAGATAAGTCTGGCAACACTACTAGCATACTAATATATTTCTTACTGTCAACAGACCAAAACGAACAATGAATTGAGCCTATTAGTGTTGCCTGTGTAGCCAAACATTTGCTAACAAGGCTAAGAGTCTACTACGGCCTGTGGGCCACATCCGGCCCGCCTAAACAAATGGAGTGGCCCACTTAACGATCCCAAACAATCCCTCTAAACATGGCCTATTTTTCAAAATTGCATTTTCCTATTATAAAATATCCACACTTAATGCTTAAGCTTGGCATTCTACTTAAAATCTACCGTATTTACGAACTATTTACAGTACTAGCTCATTTTCATCCCCTCACACAATGGTATATTCCGACGTGACTTTGCTCGTGATCAACTTCCGCGCAGTCTGCCCGGGGGATTCAACTCGGTGTGTCAGGGACGGCCGCACAGTGCGGGAGGATCGGATCGGTCGGCTTGGAAAGGCTCGGGGGCGAAGGTGCCTCACGGCTCCGGCCGCGACCTTTACAGTGCCCTCCTGCCTGGACCTCAATGCCTACCGGGGCCGTGGAATTAGTGCTCGCTGTGCCCTCTCTGCGACTGTCGAATCGCAACGTAACGCAACTTTCACTTCCTCCCGCAACAAAATCGCAACAAAAATGTAAAAAGCACCGCAACTTTAACCGCAATTTTTTTGAAAACCTGATGCAACATCAGGGATTTTAGGCCGCAACTATTTCAAAAAAGGCCCGCAAAAATCCTGGTGGGACTGATATAATTTCCGGTTATACTGACCCCGGCCCCCCATCACAGAAAGGCAAGTTGATGTGGCCCGCACCGAAAAAAGTTTGGGGACCCCTGGTCCAGAGTGTAATTGGACACAGTGATGCTCTGAGCAAAATGCTATCATCAGCAAACTAACATGCTCACAGTGATAATGTTTATGCCAGCAGGTATAATGTTTACCAAATGTTCATGAAGTTTATGAATAACATGGATGACTGTGCCAAATGTCATGACATTGAATCCATCATTTGTCCAGACCATTTTACTCCGAAACACGAAAAAGTCAGGTGAACACCAAATACATAAAGATGTGCGTAGAAAACTCCATGATATTCAGTAGCTGTTTGAGATATTTAAGTTTGGACCAACTTTTTTTTTACTTTTTTAGGAGCAGATGTTTAAAAGATGCACTTTCATGGGACATGTTGCCAATAATAAGGATAACAGGGGTGTTTTTGTTACATAATAACACCCCCATTATCCTTTTACACTCCGATTTCATCAATAAAAGAAAAAGCAGTGTTCCCAGAGAAGGTGTCCTTTTTCTCTTAACAGGTGGCACTCTGCCACGATCCCAGTGCCAGAATGCATTATTCTGAAAGGTGATGCAAGTTTGCAAATGCGCGATAATAAGAGTCACACTGGGTTGCAAATCGGTTTGCTTCAGAAATTGTCAGTGAACTCCGTCAAAAAACAGCTGCTGACTTGTCATTACAACTCCATCAAAGAAGACAAAGCATCCACTCCCAGCACACATTTTCTGCCCCAGACTGCTTCGCAGCATTTTGAGTAATGATATTACAGTCTAAAAAGTGCAATCTAAAACTTGAGAACTCTGATTAAATATGATCAATGTGTATCGAGCACAGAGAGGGGAGAGTGAGGGAGGTCAGAGCATATGGGAGGGAAAAGCTGGTGGGGTCGAGAGAAAGATGATATCAGCTGAGTGATTGAAATGCAGAGCAACGGGGATGGACAAGTTGAGGGGCTGGGTGAAGTGTCATTGATTGGCACTCTCACCGAGCCAGCTAGGACAGTTCCCACATCGGCATTGAGGAGTTCGATTCAAAGTGTATTGATAATTGTTCCCTCGTGCTAGGGAAGTGGAGGATGTGTTTAATTAATGGGCAAAACAAGGGTTATATGTTAAGAGGATTAAGTAGAGCGGGGCAGAGGGGATGGGCAAAAATGTGACAGACTGTAGAGAAGGTTGGCAGTGCCTACAATCAATACATTAATTAAGGAAGTGTGTGATAATCACACAGAGATGTTGATGACAGTCCCGCTTTGATTAATGATTCTGCTGGGAATCAGTCCAAGTGCAAAGCAAATGCGCCAGAACCATGACATTAACAGCATAACATATCCGGTGTACGACTGCTTAAATGTGTATTGATGGACCATGGTAAACGGGGTTGAGAGAAAGCCAGCGAAATGATTGGCAGCGCCATAAACAATCAAAGATTTAATTGTACATTCCATTCCACTTAGCAACTCGGCTGGCTGAAAATAATCAATTTTTAAAAGCCACTGCGTTAAGTCTCACGAGTGTTGGATCTGTTTTGGGATAAATTTAATGCACTGTAGTCTTATCACCATCAAGTCGAAGCCCTTAATAGTTGTGCACCAAAAAAAATGATTGCATTTCTGAAGCTCCCTATCTTCTTTCACCTCTCAATTCCGTCTCTTATTTTTCCCTCTTCCTTTCTCTCCAAACATTACAAACACAGCAGAAACCTTCTGAGCAAATGCAACATGGCACAGATTGATTATAGGTTTCCGCTAATACACCGGAGACCGCCACATTGTACGGATGCTGCTGAATGTTGAGAGGAAATGGATAAACCTACCAGTATATGCTTGTCTGATTGCACTGCTCAAACAGCTGACCGTAGCTTCTTTGTCTGCCGCACACAAAATCTGAATTAAATAATGAAACAGGTTGTTTTTTAAACTACAAACTGATGAGAGGTTTGTAGCTGATGATGTGTGTACATGTTGTTGTATAGATGTCTGGCTGTCTATCCAAGTGGTGCTTCTCAAATCTCTTTCATTTCTCCATCAATCAGACGTACAACACTGCAGCACTTCTTCGGAGGAAAATGTTTCCAAGCAACTGCTCCAACGTTAGGTTGTCTTACTGAGAGACAGCTATCAAAGAGACAGATTGAAATCACATCTCATTCGTGTGCAGGGCCATTTAGCTGCTTCTCCAACAGAGTTTGAGGGTTAACTTGATGAAATCAATATCTGCCCTCTCTCTACTTGTGAAGCAGCGCTGAAGTTAATGGCACAAAACAAGTGAGTGCATGTTTAGTGTGCCTTTGTAGTGTTGAAAGCCTGATTCATCATTCAGGGGATGTTTACAGATTGGAGTTTCAGAACTACAAGCATTTCCCAGTGGCAGAAACCATTTTGTTGGCTGGATTTAACAGTATCAAGAGACATTTTTTAAAATTTTGGCTGTCGTGTTTGTAAGGCCCCCGAGAGGTAGTCACATACGGCCTCTGTCAGAATATTTTAAACCGGTAATTGTAATCCAGGACAGAATTTTTCAGAGCGATTTAATATTGTACTTGAGCAAGTTGTCCTTCTCCTTTAAAACTGGCACCATGTGTTGCTGCTAAGCACTTGGCAGAACTATAGACTCCTTCTTTCGCTCCAAGCATGCATATTTTATTCTAATGTTTAAGGGGGGGGGTCCATTATTGTTTACTTTTTTTTTACTCAGTCTCAATAGCTTTTCTTAACATATATCTATGAAACATCCTTGCAGGAACAGCCACACAAGAAACAAGAAAAGCAGAACATAACACACAAAACAGATTGCTTGTTGTTTCAGCAACTATTTCGCTTTAGAAAATTGAATGTTAAACATTAGCTGACTCTGATGTTCTGCTATTATTGCTACAAATCGAGAGCTCGGTTACATCCAGAATTATTAATTCCCAGCGTGGAAGTTGAACAGAACCCAGCGTCACATAGAGTAAAAAAAAGCAATTATACAACACATTCTTTAATATTTAAAAATGTCTTAAAAACTTTTTTTTTTTTTAAACAGACTCATTGCTCTCAGCATATTACATGACTTGCATGTGGACCTTGTAAATTTGCCCACTCTACCAAGATCTCCACAGTTCAGCTCTCTGCCCGGGGGCCAAACTTCTTTGGCTCTGTCCAGTCGACAAATGTGATTATTCTGCTGCTGGTGCAGCTCTGTCTCTGCCCATGTTTGTATAACTAAAATTACAATCAGTAGTATATGTAGGCATTCTGTACACACGTTAATGAAGCAGTGAGTTAATAAATATTGTTGCTATTTTCTGCAAACATGTGTGGTTTAGAGATGTAATTACAGCACTGCAGCTGTTAAAGTACACGGCCTTCAAATGATTACTTTTTACGATCGATGCAACTGCCAGATCTGAAGGCAAGAAACTGTAATACTTTGGAGTGCATCGGTGTACTTTGACACAAGCGTCCAGATTGATTAGTAATCTATCTTCACACTACCTTATATCAGTGCTCTGGTGATAATACACTGCCTGCTGCCAAGCTAATATCATATGCATGGCACCAATTCTGCAGCACAGAATGCTTAGCAATGCCAGCCGCATCCAATCAAGACATTGTTCCAAACCTCTGCGGAGGTTACCAAGTAAGAGGACAGAGCAAAAGGGAGCTCCATTTGTAATGAGTCACGGTGGAATGCAGAGAGGGAGAGATAGAGAGGGAGATAGAGGAGGAGAAAAGGAGCGAGATAGGACTGGGTGAGGCAGTGAGAGAGGATTGCGTCAGCGATAAGAGTCGGTGAAATCAATTCGGTACGAAATGAGAAAGATTGATTTGGGAGTGAAACAAAGAAAATAGTGACAAGGGCAGCTATGGGAGGAGGGAGGGAATGAGAAGGAGGGGACAAATGGAAAGATGACAGAAAGAGAGATATCACTTATAGGTGACTGGAAGTGACAGACTGCAACTGCACTTTATGTGCAGGCATTCGATGTGTCAGTCAAGGATGTTGTTCTGAAGCTTTATAGTTTTATTCTTTTTCCTTTTCCATTTTTTCAAACTTTACTTTCAGTTGATTCGATCTACTTCAGTGTTATGCATACTTTGAGATCTGAAGCATGGCCGTCACTTATTCATTCACTGGTTCATTTATTTATACACTTTTTCATTCATCTGTCCATTTTCCTTTCTTACTTACCAGCTCATGGTACCATGATCTGGCCCCAGTGGTTGCTTGGATGAATGAGAAAGTCCAGAAGCAGAAGCACTCGCCTCCTCTTGGCAGAGCTGCCGAACTGTGTGGGCTGTTTCATGTATTTGACACCGTGTGCGTCCTTGTTTGATTTTTAATTTTCTTAAATTAAAATGAATTATCTTAATTGAATTATTATTATTATTATTATTTTCTAGCAACCTTGGCGAGAATTATTGTGAAAATCCCTGACGGCTAAATAGTTTATCACAGTGAAATGATAAAATGTGTTTATTAATAACACATTATGATTGAGTGTCATATCTGTTCATTTACTGACTGTTGTGAACCTGAAAAAAGTTGCACACATAAATTATATAGCATACTTTTTGACCTCAGCTGACGGTCACACTCTCAGACATGAGTGCATTTGTGCATCAGCTAAATTCATATTGCAAACGTTTGTCTGTCTGCCTCGCTGGCCCTTGCTCTTTCTCTCCTTCACTCATCCATTTACTCTCTTTTTACACCTCGGGCAAAAAGCGAGGTTGCTATCCTCATTAACCTCCCTGCCTCTCTCCAGCTCACCTCAGGCCAGCCCCACCTTAAGCTGCACTCATTACTGCTGAATCAAGCTGGGAGGACATAAATTGAAGCTGGGAAGCGGAGAAAGTAAAGAGGCGGTAGACAAATAGTTGACTGGAGAGGGAAGACCGTCATGACGGGTGACAGAGAGGGAAATAAAAAGAGGAGAGAGACAACAACCGGAAACAAAGAACAAAAAAAATCAAAGCAGTTAAAAAGGAGTGGCTCGCTTTAGTGTAGTTAAACGAAGAAAGGACAAAAGAGACAGAGAGAGACAGACGACAGGGGCAGAGAATCCATTAGGGATCCCGGGAGTGGCTAAGATGATATGTGAGCCAGTCATAAACGGACATGCTCAAAGCTTAAAACTATGGCACTTGGCATGGTTATCCATGATAGATATCTACCTTCAGATACCAGTTATTCATCAATGCCACATTTCAGTTGGCTGCGAGACTACCAATTCAGGCTCGCAGCAAAGTGTTTCATGAGCTCTCCTATCTCTTCTAAGGCCTGGACTAATCTCACCCCAGCTATTTTGTGGACCCTTCTGCTGCTGCCTTATGGCTGAGTCAGAGTTCAATAATCCCTACAAATGTATCATTGATTAATGAGTTGTTGTTTAAAGTGCAACAGTTATGGATACAAATGGATGCAAAAGTACTCTTGATGATAATGAAGCACACTAGTAGTTCAGTTTTTCGTTTGTTTTGCTGCCCATTTGTTTCAAGATCCATGCGATATGTGGATGATTAATGACATAAGGAATGCTCTTGAAGTACTATCATTAAGAATTTTTTTTAATTAGTAGAGGATGGTTTGTGGAGTGAAACGCAAGCTGAAGGGGA
This sequence comes from Larimichthys crocea, assembly GCF_000972845.2. NCBI lineage: Eukaryota > Metazoa > Chordata > Actinopteri > Sciaenidae > Larimichthys > Larimichthys crocea. The sequence continues at coordinate 31,982,094 of NC_040023.1, forward strand.
AAAAAAAAAAAACGACAGAGCTCAGCAGCAAAGGCCTCCACATGGCCAGAAGGCAAACATCGGACGCTAACTAAGGCACTGATGTGACATGAAACACAACCAGCCGATCCGACATCAGTCTGCGCTAATAAAGTAATTATACTGATGTGTTTTTTTTTTTTGTCATTGTTCTTCAACAGCCCATGTCAGTGACTTGCATCTAGAAAAATTTGATGGAGTGGCAAATTAAAATGAACGGAAAATGGTAGTTGCATTTTGAAAGCCATAAAGAGAGTGAGAGAGAGAGACACACATAGAAAGAGAGAGAGAGAGAGAGCGTTAGGAAGCGGACATGATTAAATTCCATCATCTATTACAGCTCAGCTCTTGGCTTTGATCTGGCTTCAAGGCCACACTCTGTGACACACAGGCTCCATTCGTTTCTTAAAAGGTGACTCTCCCTGCACTGTGTTCCATCACTCATTTACTATCCATCATACTCCGCCTATAGGGAAAAAGCATCCATGTATATATGCCTGCCTGCACCCACACACTCATTCTTTTGGTTAAAGCAATTAGCAGCCTTGACCAAGATTGAGTACAACATTTACATTTTGACCGCTGAAGGTAGAAAACATTCAGTATTTGACTTCTTCTTCTAACCCTTTCTCTTTTTCGACGTCCCTCCACTTCCTCCATCTCCTGGCAGACTCTCTCTCTTTGTCATCTCTTCTTCGGATTCAGATGCAGTTCCTCAATTTCAAGGTACTTTACAAGCGTGGCGTGTTGCGGCGGCAGCAATCAGCGGTGAAAACAATTGTGCGCTTAAAGTGGATGTAACAACATCAACTTGTGAGGCGATAACAGCAATTTGTTGTATCAGCGGTGGAAATTAAGCAAATTAATAGGTTATGGTTAATAAATCCATTTTCCTGTATTAGAAATGTGAGGCCTGTTGCCTTCCTGACTTTTTTTTTTCCCTCGCCGTTTCGGGAAGTTTACAGAGGATGAAAGCCAGTCGAATTACAAGTTGCAAGCTTTAATGTCAATTGACCTCTGTCATCTTCTTCTGACCCACCACTCCCTCCTTTCGCCTTCTCATCTTCTTCATGTCGATCAAACACCCTCATCCCCTTCCTCCCCCCCTTTTATCCCACAGATCCAACTATCAGTCTCCATCCATAATCCCCTACATGAATCTCCCGTCCAATTCTCTTCTGCTTCCATCTGTAGTCCATTTCTCCATGAGCACCACAATTTCCTCTCCAGCTTCTTCCTTTTCTTCCCCTCCTTATTCCATATATTTCTCTCTTGCTTTTCCCTTCCTCTTTTTTCTGCTTCCTTGCACCTCTTGGGATAACATAACTCAGAGGACAAGCCTTTCGGGACCAAAGGCTCTCACTCACTCTGCCTCCATCCCTCTCTGCTTCAATCCAATCCAATGGGGTACTCCGAGGGACAGTGATTACAACCAAGTGACTGCTGCCTCTGCCATGCCAATTAATGTGGGGGGCTTAAAGACGAAGCAAGGGGAAAGAGGAAAAAAAAAAAAGTGCCTGTGTCCGCATCTCCATACATTACCATACTAAACAGGCTGGTGGGGCGCCTCAGCCCAACTGGTAGCTCTACAGCAGACACTTCAGGGGCAGGTTTCCCCAGCCAGACATACTCCAAGTCAGACATGTTTGCATAAAATGCCTTGCTCTTCAAACAAGCTCGGCAAGTTGTCCTTCTGTGTTTGTCCTTACAGTCAAGGTGCCAACATCTGACATTATAGTACAGGTCTGCTTTTTACTCTCTTAATTGGGTGTGAAATTACTGTCATTTTAGCCCAGACTCTCAAGGTGTCTCGCTGACTCTGACTGTGAGTCATAAGTGCATTGGCTCTGGCACTATATCCACCTTGCAGCACACTTGAGCCTACAGACAAACCTGCGCACATGCGCTTCAGTGCATCCTGCGGTTTTAAATAGCTTTCTGCAAAGTGTGGTTTAGTTACAATCCATCACACTAACCTCTCTGTTCCTCCCACTGATAAGTAATGATGCACTCAGTGGCATTGTGGCCAGTCAATCACGCTCGAGTATGCATCATGACCTCATCATAAATCAAACAACTCTGATCACTGTGACTCTTAAGATTTTGCCTCACACTCAGAGAAGCCAAAGAAATTAAATCATCACTCTGTTTTGCTATAACTGCACCATGACAGCTTTGTAAAGCCTGTTAGCTCAGTACAAGATGGACTACAAGAAAATGGTCACTCACCAAAGTCATGAAAAAAACAGGAGATAACGAGAGTGTAACACTTTGGCAGAAATTATTGGGATTATTAAGTCAAACATGAGTTACAATAACTGACTGCTGCAGCTATAAGAACTTTCACTTAGGAAGAAATTAAAGACTGAAGGTAAAAACTGAAAATCTATGAAAGGTCACAGCTCTAATATGACTACTCTAATTAGTGTTACCTTTGAAGAAGATGAGGTCTTTCCTCTTCAGAAAAAAAAAAAAACCTCTCCTGCCGTCTGTGAGTAAGAGGGCCTTGGAGGAGGTTTTTTTTCTGGCTCATCTTACAGCACATTATATACAGACTTAAGAAGCTGTCCTGTCCATTGTATTACATCCACTTTAAACATTCCCCCACCTGTACAAAGCCATTTGCCTCCCCTTGCCTTCAGCAAACATGTGAAATTGCTGAGCGAGCATATATACACTCATTTCTAACCTTAAACATGTACTTTCCTACTACTGTCTACTCACCTCTACTTATAATCTTGGAATTTCTCTTCTTTACAAGTGCTTCTCATTCTCTATTTGTCCATTTCAGCACTCCTCCTGTCTGAAATGAGAGAGTCCACTATCAGTGTCTGTAAGTCGTCTTAGTGACTCTCTGCTGATCCTTCAAGTATAAATGAGCCCTCAAGTCTGGCTCAAGGCTCATATTAACGCTGTACATTGATGCAGGACTACTATTATCATTCATATTCTTCTTGGCAGTGTTGACCTCAGGGACAACTTCAGACAGAGACAATAATGCTTTTAGATCTCAAAACAAAAATAAAATTAATGCAAGTTTGGGAACATCACATACATACACACCAGTAATAACAGCCAAGATGACTCTAAACTGAGAAGTCAGAAGGTATAAAACGATAATAACTGATAGCAAACTGACTCCGTAATGCAAATCCGCCCTTGTTGTGGATAGTCAGTGGTGAGTGGTCAATGGTGAGGTCAGGAAGGAAGAAAGTGTTCAGAAGCCTCTGATGTCTTATGCTGTATTATTTATTGACGCTTGATCAAGGAGAATTAGAGACACTCTCAAAGTTCATCAGAAGTGCCTGAGTCAGTCTCACATTCTGCCCAACTCATCCTGGTGGATCGACTTTAAACCCCAAGATAACACCACAAATACTACACGCCCAGAATTAGTCAAAGAGAATGTCTTTACCCATGCAGGTGTTATTGTCAGCATATTCTAGTCTGGAGACACAGATGTCTGTTTACACAGTTTGGAACGCCAACGGCCAACTATCTATTATGTCTCAGAAGGCAGCAATAGGCAGCCTCTTTGACGCTGGCCACCACAGTGTTGAGATAGACTGGCACCTACTGTTCCCAATCAAAGCCGACCAACTACTACTGCTGAGGACCTCAAGGCCCACACGTGACCTTGTGTAACCTAAGGATAGAAAATTCCATAACTGACCCAGAGCCGATCTGGATCCTTTCATGAAGCAGCTTATCTGGAGTGGCATATTCTGTCCCAACCAATTCTGGATCCGTTATTCAAAAATGGCTCGCATGCCGAACTACAGAAACGCTATACACAATTTGGGCTGAAATACAACATCTTGCATCAGTGCTTGTTGGCAGTACAGACAGCAGTGCAACATAACAATACTGCTTTATAACTTACAGCCAAATAATATCTAGCCTGTGGCTGTTCAGGACCACAGAGGGCTTCATCTTATCAGTCAATCAACAAACATGGTAATTTATACTTTACAGCCTCTTCTCTACCCTTGACTGATGCTTTAGACAATAAGTGTGACCTAATTCAGGCCAGACACTGCACTGCAAAGTGTACATGTCTGAGTGGTGCATCATATTACCTGGCTTGCCTGTTGTCTCTTCATTCTCCCCAAATGACCTCCAAATGGGCTGTTCTGGAAGCAAGCCAGAAACTCTGGCACTAACACAGCAGGGACAATCAACTGGTAGCTGAATCCACCATACTTTCTTCACTTTCACTGGTGTGCATCAGTCACTGATTACAGGGGAGTTAATGCTCAAACACACCATGATGCACAGGTGCACTGGTGATACATGCAAACGGTATTGGGCACTTTAGCTCTCTGAATCTCCATAGCAGGTACTTGCAGGTGGTCATGGATGAAGACAGCAGACAGAAGACAGCTATGATCACCCACCTAGGCCTTATGCAGTTTAAAGTAATGCTGTCTGGCTGGCACCACCTTCCAACATTTTTTCCTACATTGACGACATCATCGTCTTCTTCAGGACTCAGGAGCAAAGTCAGCAGGACGTAGAGATGGTGTTCTACACCCATCGGACCCACAATGTCAAGAAATGCTGTTCTACGGTGTCAACACACCTGCCTTGGGGATGTAGTCTCAGGTAAAGAAGAAGTAAAAGTGGACCCAGCAAAGATTGATGCAGTCATGCCCTACATATTCCAAAGGTCTCCTGGGTTGGTGGGCTGGTATCACAAGTTCATTCCTAGGCTAGAAATCAGTTTTTTTTTCCCAATGTAAGTGTTCTAGTTTTACCAGCAGGAGACCACTTATCTATGAAGTGATTTGGGGGACAGTACAGTGTATAAGAGTGCATTTATTGAATATTTTTGGAGTAGCTCTCTTTTCAGTGTTGCTCTCTGTAGATGGTCTAGTGCTTTTCCATCCTCCCATTAGCAGCGTTTCAGCATATAGGCTCAAAAGAAAGCATCTCTAGGATATACTGTGTAGTATAACATTTTATATGGAGTTGTACAATACGTTTGTAGACTATGGTACTAAAACACAATCAGGACCGCTATATTATAAAAATATGATCTGTAATATGATTATAAACATAAAAAAGGTTGTACAATACTGTACATGATTTTAAATACAATAGAGTGTAAGCACAAGTAAGATAATGAAATGATGTATTATTGTGAATGGTTGACACTGTAATGTTTGAGTGGAGCAGAAGTGAAGATGTGTGGCAACACCTGCCATATGTGTGACTATAAAAAAGGATGTTTTGAGCTTAGAAATCAAGTTCCTTTTATAAACGGACTTGGCTTTACTTGTCTGTGAAAAGAAGAAAACTCTACTGCATTCGACTCTGGAGCTCTCTGGTGTGTTTTCTGAAGATCGAATTGAATTTTTGAACAAATGTTGCAAGAGTCTGGACAGTGTTTGGCTCAAGAAGTAGACAGATCCACAACAACTGCAAAAGTAGAGAACAACAGTGGGTAGGCCAGATATTCACGCTCAACAGTAAGTAACCACAGCTAGCGTTGCGTGTGTAAATGATTTGTTTGCATTTAATCACAATGCACAAATGCAACATCATTTCCTTTTGTTGATGCGTGTCAGTCTTATTCCAAAAATGAATATATATCTCTCAGTCTCAGCTTGTTTCCGCTGTGCTCGGGATGTCATACAGTATGATGGGGGCTGACGAAGTCTGAGGGTAATTGGCTTTGTAAAATCTTAGTCAGGATGCAAATTTGTGTCAACATTTTCGCAGGTGTTTCTACTTTTATCGAAGAACTTGGAACAAGAGACTACAAACACACTGCAACTCCTGACAGGTCTATAAATAATATTCATGCACACCGAGAAAACAGCTGAATTACTGATTGCAATCATTAAAACCCATTAATGACGAACTGCATATACAGTATGTCTCGTTTGGATCCGAGTTTTTAGTATCGCACAAAGGAAATGTTTCTATGTGTAATGTGGAATCTATACAGCAAATATCCTGTGGCATTTCAGTGCAAGTACTGTTTGTCCAAACCAAGAGAAAGAGGAGGACACGCTAGTTAGAGGAACAGTGTGCTGCACTGTGCTAGGCTTAATTGTTTTGTTCAAACAAGGCCACAGTCCATGATGAACTGAAGTTTCCCTTTCCGCAGCTTGCATATGCAATCTGCCAGTAGTGATATAAAGAGTATCTATCTATCTATCTATCTATCTATCTATCTATCTATCTATCTATCTATCTATCTATCTATCTATCTATCTATCTATCTATCTATCTATCTGTCGCGTCCATAAATCATAAATAATTAACTTTGCATCAGTTGGCTAGAAATCAGAAACTAGCATTCAGAAATTACAGCCTAATGAGCCTGTGGCTAACATTATAAACACGACTAGCTCCTGATTCACTCCACTGTGTCAAATTTAATTAATAGTGAAAAATAAGTATTTGCAAACATATCACACACAGTAAGTAACTAATGCTGGGCTTTGACTAGCTGACTCATTAATCAGTCCTGGGTTTTCTTAGTCCTTTCCTGTTCATCTTTCTCCATCTTTCATCTGAGGCAAATATGCAGTCAAGTTAATTCCCAACTGTATTTATTGTAATTCTATCCAAATACCATAAATCAGCAAGCGGTGCTTTATTACTTATGCTCTCAGCAGTAATAAAGCATTAATTGGTTATTTGGGGGCAAGTCTATCAATCATAAATGGAACAGTACCAGCTAATATGTCTCATTGCAAAAAATAAAAAATAAAAATGGCCCCAACAGACACTTGAATGAGCCGTATGTTGTGTTTCTGACCAAGGAGGTCCACTGATGGTGATGGTGCAATATGACTGTAATGAACTGCCAAATGTTTTGGGATTTATGCATAAATTTAGCAATCAAGTCATGTGGTATTTCACAGCTTCCTGTGTCCAGTTTCTGTCTCTGGCGTTCATGCGGGATGATTAGCTCGCCATGTGAATGGTGCTTTTAAAAGAAAATGAGATCTTGACTGTAGGCAACTGCGTCTCACACGTTCAATACCAAATGCAGCACAGAGACTAAGAGACTAACATGTTTATAAATGGCTCATTAGTACTTCTGCATAAATATAAAGCACATGGGGGTTTATGTCGCCTGCCACTAAAAGCCAGCACTGTGATTGAGTCAGTTGGTGTTTCTGCAGTGCTGTTACAATCTGCTCTGACTCTCTACCCAGTCCACCCAGTCTACCCACATCTCATATGCATGTGGGCAGTTTTTCTCCCCGTCTTTACAGCCCTCTCTTCCTCTTCTCTGACAATATTCATTTTCAGCAATTGAGTAACATCTGCTCATCAGCAACACAATGCTCTGTTTTACATCCAAACGTCTCCAAAAAAAAAACACGCGCACCGGAGCCCATATGGCTCCACCTGCCCCTCACAAACACACACACACACACACACACACACACACCCTCCCTCCACCTCTGTCCCTGTAGTTATCACGCCTGCCTGTCCCCCTGTGGACTGTTTTCTCTGAGTACTGCAGCAACACCGAACTGGCTATAAATCACATTGCATTATCGCCGCGCCGCGCTTCGCATGGCGCTTTGCCCGCCCAGTGCGCGCATGCGATTGGGCGGTGAGGTTCCTTGGTCGGCCTCTCCGAGCGGGACATCGGTGCAATCGTAAATCCCGCCTCCTTCCTTGGGACCGGTGATTGGGAAAGGGGCTCTCCTTGAACTGTCAATCATGCTCTTTCTTGTGCGTCTCGCATCCAGTGCTGTTCCCTGCGACTCGCTGAGTGCGGAGCGACGAGACGCGCTGCATACCAACAGAGACGTACGGGAGCAGGTTAATTAAGGCTGAAGTGGAGACTTGCGACTGATCGGGACACACAGACTGATCTCTGACAAAAAAAAAAAAAAAACATATTTATGTCAAGTCACTGGACAGTTTCTATTTTATCTTTTCTAAGATATATTCTCTTTCCTTCAAGGCACCGAGAGCCAAACTAAGTATCTGGGATATTTGTTTTTTTTTTTCTGCTCTGATATTTTTCTGGTTGAGAGATTCTTCCACACAGAAGACAAACAACACCTCTCCATCTCTCTCCGACATCCTAAGGAAAAGTGGACAAGACTGATGTTTTCGTGCAGTCACATGTAGAAGCGTTGGACTATTGCTGTTGACATTCATTGAGTGGGTCGTTTTTTTATATATATATAAATATATATATAGACACACAGAATCCCCACAACGGTACCTTAAAAAGGAGGAATACCACCAGGCTGCGAAAACAAGCAGAAAAATCAATCAGAACTCCATCATGGGCTGCCCCCTCTTGCGGAACGTGTTTGCTGGTTTGATCCTGGTTCTGCTGTCGAAAGGTAAGTTCTTATGAGCTACTTTAAGCGATGTGCTGACGGTTCTGTGCCGCTGCGCCTCTATACGCATCTTTGTATTTGATTTTTTTTTGAAAACGGCTGTGGAGGTGAATACTAATGACGAGGATGAGGAGGAAGAGATGGAGGAGGAGGAAGGGGAGGAAGGGGAGGGGGGGGTCTCTACCTGCCTGTAAATCACGCGTGAATTCTGTGCACTCAATTTGCTCGCACACAGATATACTAAATGTAGTGGGGATGGCGTGTATTGGTGTGTGCGTGTGTGTGTGTGTGTGTGTGTGTGTGTGCGTGCGCGCATGAGAGAGAGCGAGAGCGTGCGTGTGAGCGCAGAGGCAGGTTCGTCTCCAAGCCAACCTCGTGGTTCAGTGTAAGCAACGAGTGATGCATGTTAAGATGTTTACTATGGAAAAAAAAAGAAAAGAAAAAATAGACCCCCATCCGCTGTCGTCTGTGGACATTCCTTTACGTGACATGAATGGCCTGGTATCCCACGCACATGACGCACCATCAGTGCAAAGAGAGGGGGGGTGGTGGTGCGTGTGTGTGTGTGTGTGTGTGTGTGTGTGTGTGGGGGGGGGTTAACATAAGTAGGGATAGAAGCAATGCAGAGAGACTCAGGGAGGGAAAGACAGTGTTTTGTTCCACGTCTTCAAACCCAAGGTCGAGAGAGACAGAGAGAAATAAATGGTGAAGGATGGACAGTCATGGGTAAGAGGTGGGGAGGGAGGGAGGCTTAGGGGGGGTCAACCATGTAGTGGGGTAGTCAAGCCTATTTCCTCTTTTTTTTTTTTTTATCACTGGCATAAACCATCTTCCCCACCAGCTCCACAAAAACAGACACAATTCAATCATCTGCACAAAAAAAATTCCTGCAGTCAGAAACATTTCTCGGAGAGAAAACTTGCAGAAGATTCAGGTGGCATCTTAAACTGCTTCATTATGCAAACACAAACAGACAGTGTTGTAATATTGTTGTTGTCGTCCACCGGGGAACGCTAACCAGGGAATATTTCAAATCCTCTTACATTTTTCATCATGCCATCCTCTAATGTTCTCACCACGCTATGGGATGTCCCACCATATATTACGGCGTTCTCACCATGTGCTCTAATTTCCCCCCCTGCCCATCTAGCATTAACACAGACACACACACACACACCTGGCTCAATTAGCCCTGCTTTCATCTCATGGGAAATCAGTATATAAATAAATTACTCTGGCCCTTAATAACAATAATTGACGTGTCAGTGCAATAAGATGTGAGGTTAACAACCTGCAGATGCAGACGGGCTATAGCCTCCTGCTCCTGAGCTCCTTGTGGGCAGGAGAGCCCAGCTGGTCATGGTTGGCTTGCCACAGCAAGCCCCTTCACCACACCAGGCAGAGAGCAGACGGACAGCCCTGCAGGACACACACACAGCACACAAACACAATGGACTCAGCGCCGCGCAAAACCAACTCTACAACCCTACAACCATACTGAGTCTCATTTCAGCGTTTCAGCCTTCTGAATCCGTAACCTGTGGGTTTTTCGGGGATGTGAAGGTGTGACGAATCATGTAAGCCACAGTGGAGGAATGATTGGATATTGATGTGAGTTGTGCGCATCGCACATGTGAATCAGATTCATCTCAGACAGGGGATCCCGCCTGCTGCTCTGAGTTGCTCTAGGTCCACAATACGTCCATCTTTTAAGGTAGAAAGCATGCATTATAAAAGAAGAACATGACTGTTAAAAGGGCACTGTCCGCTGCTTGATAAATCATGCAGTAGTGGAATAATCCTGTTTATCTCTTCCCTCTTAGAGTCGGGCCTAGTGTGTTATGTGGTTGCTTAAATGCTTCACCACCACTGTGAAGCAGATTGCGTGTGAGTTATTATTGCCAGGTTAATATTGCATAAGGCGAATTTGTCTGAAAGACTTTATGACTTTATTCATCTGAAGATATTTCTACCTCTTGACAGAGATGATCACTCATTTAGCCACTTTACATTATACATGGTAACTATTTATTATGAGGGAATACCATTTTATCATTCATACTCTCAGAAACAGCAAATAAAATGTGTTCTCGACTTGTTTAATGACATGCCAACCAGGCTGAAAAAGAGCTTTTTCTTTGCTGCAAAACATAATTATGCTATTCAAAGGTTTCCGACTGGCCTGGCATGTGAATGCACAGACCACTCACATGGGTGTGATGGCCAGCTCTTGGCATGTCATGCCTTTCCCTTCACCCGTTATTCTCCCTTTTCTTCCACTGAGAATCATAACTCTATTAAGGTGGATGGCCAATCGCCCAGTCATACATACGGTAAAATATCTACATATTTCTGGCACACAAGCTGTCTGCAATTAATCCAAACCTGTTTCATCTATGAGACCAGACAGCGTGAGGCTTTGTTGTTTTCCAAACGATGGAAAATTAAGGCTGCGAACGTATCCACACACACCTCCACTCGAAATTAAACAATTTACCCTACGCTCAAAGGATTTCTGTTATGACAGAAACCTGCAAGATCTGATAATGAGAATAATGCCATCATTGATTCAGTGAAAAGTGAAGATGACAAGAGAAATTGCTTCTGCTTACGGTGGTACATTAGGTCACAGCAGAGGACGTCTAAGGTTATATATCAAAGGATATTATTTCAATTCTATATTTAGATACTCTAGAGACAGATTTCTTGCTTACAGACACCCATTAATGTAATTTACACTTACACACTGTGCTGTGTACTGTACATATATGACCAACAGTCCAACAGATGGGTCTTCCCACCCACCATGCACTGCTGTGATGGCAGCTCTAGTGAGAGGAAGTGTACAGAGCAGAAACACAGGTGAAAACAGGAGGGGTTGCTTTGTAGCCCGCCATCCTTCTTGTTTCAGCAACATATGGGGGCCAAGTGGGGTCAATGCGCATTGCACATGTTAGCACGTAGCCACCGTTCTTTCCTGCCCCCTCACACATACACACACACACACACACACACGCATGCGCGCGTACACACACTCACGCACACTCGACTGGATCACCAGTCTTGGCTTGGAGATGAAGAGAACGGCGATGCCAGCATCAACAGATGCCTTGCGCTCATATTCTGGAGGGGCCTCTGCTTTTTCTCTCCCCCTTTGAAATCCATGGTTTCTGTGTGCAGTTGTTTTCCTTGTTTGGCTTACAAATGCTCTGCCATTTTGGCAGGTTTTATTTATCTGCAAGTGTTGGAGTGAGAGGGCCTGGATTTGGTCTCAAGAGCCTTAGGGACATGGGTTGGAGGTTTAACCAGCCTGGAGTGGGTCTGCAGTCTGAATGTTTCTCCCTTGGGTATCACTTCACTATCACTCTTGTTACTCTGTGGCGGCCTATGGTGCTGTGAATCCAACATCTTCCACTGAATCTAGTACCTTAAATTAGTACCTTAAGAACCATCTTGCCTCCAGCTGTGTTTTGACCCATTGGCAGAGACAGATGCTGTGACGGAAAATGAATATGTGCGTTTGGTGTTGTATGGAAACTTGATTGTTGAGAGTTGATATTTCGGACGGTTTGGAGAATAAAGTATGGTGTGCTGGGAAATACATTGATATATTCCTTTGTTGTTGGGTATGGCAATGTTAGGTAAGACTTAGGTAAGAGTTAGAAAACTTTTTTTCTAGGTTTAAAGCAGCGTGATTTTTTGAAAATGTACCAGAAGTTACTGTAAAAAGAGAAATACTACCCAGTGATGATTTAGTAGAATAAGTGAAACAACTATAGTGACTTTATCCTTCATGAATCATGTCATAGTTAGCTACCACTGACAGTATTTTTGATTGAATTTCAAGGTGAAACACATCAAGGACTGCAAAATATAATTAGTTCAGTTCAGTCTTTTTGTGTCACATGGGGGAAAAAACTATGATTTTTAAATGGAGGAACACACAATGACAAAGGTAAATAAATGAAAAGTAAAAGTAAAAACAAGTTAATTCACAACCTTGGTAGACAGAACCTGATTTATTGTGAAATATAGTTTTTTTACGTGATCTTATTTCACACACTAAAAAGAAATGTTTGAATCTATTGCACCTGACCCTGGGGAGTCTTTACTTCCACCTTAAAGCAGCCAGCTCAAACTCTTTATTTTAGGGGTGGCAGCTATCAGTATCAATACGAAGTGACCAGAACAGAGAGGAATGGTGAATTGTATTCACTAGCATGCCCACACTACGTGGGTTTTGCAACATTTCCAATTACAGGCGAGACAGAGATGAATAACCCCTGAGCTGTTGACCCTGTCGACCTGCCAGGTTGTAGCTGAACTCCGCATCTCGTAGTGTTAGCAGCTATCTGGCCAGAGCGGTGACTGCGAGGTCACAGGTTCGAGTCCTTTGAGGATGGTTAGCTACATTGTTGCCGTGGACGATAGGCGCGTGCAACCCCACCTCGCTGCCCTTGAGATTTCTCCTGTCGGTTTTGATAAACACTTCACTGGGCCTCAGATATTGGTTTGCGGGGTTGGCAATTACACATAGTGTCAGTGTCATAAATAATGATTACAGCGAGGCTTGTTTGCAATTATAATTACAGTTATAATATATGGAGTTCAGTGTAATGGAAAGGAACTAGGACCGCTTTCAGCTCAGGACAGGTAGTTATACTGTGTTTAATTACTGTAGTAATTCGCTTCGTTACAACCTCCCCTCGCCCTCCCTCTGTCCCAGTCCCAGCTTAAAGACCTGCGTCGGTCCGAGTGTGAATATGAACATTAGCTGCGGGTTCTCGCTGTGGCAAATGAAAGAGGGCTATGTATTATTTAGTGCATGGGAAGGATCATTCAAGAGGGAGCAGAGTGGCTGTAGAAGCAAGAATAAGTGGTGGCTCATGTGCTCATATCAAACCACTGCCTACGCTAACACACACACACACACACACACACACACACACACACACACACCTACACATGTTCTGAGAAATAAACGTATGCGTGCACACACTGTGAAATATCTTCTTTACTTGGACCACTGGGAAGATGAATTTCAACAATTCCGCGACTAAAGGTGTGAACAGTAAATCAATGAAAAGGCAATGGAGCCCAGCCATGAGGGAAACAGGGGGCATATATATATAATATAGATATTATGATATATATATATAGATATAATATATAGTATATTAATATATATATAATATATATATATATATATATCACAACAAACTCAGCAGGGATAATTAATAACTCTTATTGATCTTTGTTCAATAGCGTTCATATAGAGCAAATCGAATAAGACTCAGCACTGTGCAAATTTCTCCTCTTTGATTTTAAAGTCTTTAGTCTACACTGCAGATTTAGCTGTCTGCAGGGGGAAGAGAGAGACGGAAGAAAAAGAGATGTTTTCTTGTTTGGTGATGTGCAGATGTTACATATTTAAGAGGAATGAATACTCTTAGAGGGCGAGAGAGAGCGCTGTGTGATTTTCTTCCCTCCATCCCTCTTCCTTCTAGTCTTTTTTTTTTTGTGCCAGGGAGTTAGCATCATTGGAAACACAATTCAGATTAGTGCAGGCGGCTTGTCCTGGGGGAGCCGAGAGGGACGAGGGTCCCGCTTCTCTCCCTGTCCTCATTACCAAAAGACAAGGAGCTCGCCGGCAAATCAATGGAAAAGGCTTAGGCACTAATGCAGGCCATGCCTGGTATTGGGACTTAGCTGTGTGTGTATGTGTGTGTGTGTGTGCGTCACTGTGTTCGTGTGTTTATGTGTGTGATCTTTCTCTTGTGCGTGCACGGATGTGTGTGTGTGTGTGTGTGTGTGTGTGTGTGTGTGTGTGTGTGTGTGTGTGTAAGTTTAATCATTTGGTGCTACAACAGAAGGCTGGAGAAAAAAAAAAACATTAGTTTCAAACGACTGCTGAATTGCTCGCCGTTGGAGTAACCTCAAAACTCCCGGTTAACTGCGCTGATATTTACCACGGGGACGCGCGATAACATGGAAGCCCTTTAATTACGCAGAGATAACGTCAGATTCATCAGCGAATCCATTTAGTCCAGTACCAACACTGTTACCATTGTAATTATAATTGCATTGTTGCCATGACTACTGCTTCAATAGCCCGCAGTTGTATACAACTTCCTTTACACTGACAAAAAAAGCACCTTGGTGTTTCCTGTCAGCAATGGTGGCATCGAAGTACCCCGAACAATCCACCTGTCTCACGGCTCAATCTGTTTTTGCAGCCGAAGCCGCTGTTGTTCTCACATTTGCCTTCATCCCACACTCGTGCCTTTTGTTTTGTTTACACAGGTAAAACTACTGGGTGCAACAAATGCTAAATAATGGTTTCATGTTGTGGATTTTCAGGCCCTTCGCCGCCGCTGACATCTCATGGCGCTGGAGGTGTTTCTGGGTCTGTGCAGAGGGGAGAAGGGAGGGCAAGAGGGAAGAGAGGGAAATAAATAAAACTGAGGAAAACAGATCAATAAATATTTCAGCAGCTGCTCCCTTCACAGACTTCTCCTGAAGCTATAAGAGGTGGAGAGAGAGCCGGAGAGAGAGAGAGGGAGGGAGGGATGGATGGATGGATAAAGTGCAAGAAAGAGAGAGAGAACAGGGGTAATTGTGTTCCAGACTCTCATTCACAGTGAGCGAGAGAGATGGAGGGTGAAAGAGAGAGACAGAGAATGGGGATAATTGTGTCCCAGACTTTAATAGACAGAGAGAGAAGGCATGAGTGAGGGGTGGAAAAGCGACACAGGGTGTGCTAATGAGCACTGCATACCAACATTGTCTCCTATGGGAACAAAAAGAGGCATATAAGAGGCTGGGTCCCCGGACTTTGGCACTACATAATAGTAACTGTAAGAATCTCTCTCGTCCTGACTTTCACATAATTCTAATTCCTGTCAGGAGTTAGCGACAGACCGTGTGGGTGTGTAGTTTGTGCAGCGAGCAGTTCTAAATGATAATGAGCCGGTCAGCAGCTGAAGACGGCTAACGTGTTGCTGTGAATCAAGTGTGGCCCGGCGTCGGTGCCACCTTTCTAACAGCAATTAGCTGATATGTTCCAGCATTGGCATGAAATTTGCACACACACACACACACACACACAAAAAAAAGCACATTAACATGCAGCATGTGCAGTGTGCTATGTATGTTTTATGCGGAGAGCGAGAAACAGCGGAGGGGAAAAGACAGAGGGAGCTTATGAGGGTGGACAGGCTGGAGAGATAGAGGAGTTATGAAAAAATGATTGAAAGAGGGCTGCTGGGAGGAAGCAAGGAAAGAGAGACAGATGGTGTGAGCGAAGAAGGGGGAGGAGGGATTCAAAGACCCGCAACAGGCAGTGATCGAGATGGATTGATTTTGCAGGCAGATGATTAGGCGGAATAAAAAAACATGGCAGGTTTATCCTGCCAACCAAAACTGTGTTTGGGTGATATCGCCATGAGTGGGAGTAGTAAAATTGTTTCAGGGTCACTTGCTGTGTGATATTGCGGCATTAAGGAGCTGCTGCTAATGTGATACGCCACTGGTTAGGGAGTCATTCCAGCGAGACAGCACACCTCTAATAAGACCCTCATGCAGTGCGCCCACATCATAATAAGTAGTTTGAGGCTTGTCAAGAATTCACAGGTTACATAAAATATTATATTTAGACACTCTTTAAAATTGCCAGCACACACAGCAATCAAATACTAACATTACATGTTCCGGCTGCTGTTTTAGAAAAGTATATAATTGGGGGAAAAACAAACCATGCCAATGCCTGGTGGAACTCGGCGCTCGGCGGAGTCGTTGCCCTTCTCTTTAGAGCTTATGCTGTGATTTAGAGATACGCCACGATTCTTCCTGCTGTTTAAGTTTGGCGCGTGGCCCCAACTGCAGCTGTGAAGGTGCCAGTGGGATTTTCTTGTAATAAAGTGTCCATATTAGACTGACATCCTGACAGTAAGACTCAGTTAAAGGGAATTTTAACAAGGATTTGTCTTTGACAGCCCGTAAATGGACTGGGAATGTTCCGCGGTGTCTTGAAGGATTTTAATTCTCCGTGTCCTCTGGGTAATCGGAGTAAAAAAATAATCGTCTCACACATTCTGAAGCAAAAGATCACAGGAACATTTTTCACAAACTATATATTTGTGATATTATGGTGGTATTGTGGTAATTGGGATGTTAGGTGAGATTTCATCAAACATTTGCACTGCGATAGACCATTAATTGGGTTTGGGAGAAGACGCTGCTGTGTTATTGTATTATGATATTTCACTAATTAGATGTGCGGATGGATAACGCTAAAAGCCTGTGCTGCTTTTCCCAGTTTTATAATGCAGAGAGTGAAATTCCATTAGTGCTCGGACCTGCATGAGGGAGGTCGTGAGTGCAGTATTGGACTCAGACGTTATTTAAGTAATTTCCAAGGTATTTTGTGCTTTTTAATTGTGCTTCAATCACATTTTGGTCCTTTACTCACTGAGGGATGTGGGTGAATACCATATCTAATATCTAATTTGTTGTGTAATATCCGGTGCCAGTGTGTTTTCCAATTACTGGTCAAAAATATTTTTCTTTACACATTTCAAAGCTGGCTTTCTTTAAAAAAAATAAATAAATAAAAACTGTGTCAGTTTACTTTTACCCTTCTGTTAGAGCAGCATTAAAAATGGAAGAAATTTTCCTAAAATGTAATCATTATAATGCATAGCATTCCTGAGATAAAAGTCAAATTTCTAATTAAAATTCTTCTTCATTCTGTCCTTGCTGAGCTGCTGTTTACTACCAACTTGCAGCGGTTATTGCAATACTAGAGGACACATAAAATCTGTCAATAAAAATGAATGCCAGAACCCAATATTCTCTGTCATCTAAAGTACTCTTTGTTAATGTTTGATATATTGATCAAATATAGTGCTGGAAATGGCAGATAGATTTAGTACATAAAAACAAAAACAAACATTTGAGCAAATCGCCTTTTTTTAAATGACTCTGTGAGATCATTTTGTCACAGCAGCAAAACATCACGCTCTCTCCCCATCGCCGGGGTACAGACTGTATCGATGTGACCTTTCTCTAGCCAGCAGACCTACAATTCCATTAAGAAATAATGAAGGTGTCAGAAAAGGGCAATTAGCTGCTTAATGTTGGACAACAGTACTCCAGTACAACATATTTCTGCTGACAAGTCAATATCTATACCTGACAACGGCTATACTTTGAGACATGACAAGAGTTATTGGAACCGTTGACATTATAGAAGTGAAATTGTTGATTGAGGGTCCGCTGAGCCTGTTTTCACTGTCGCTTTAAAAACTGCTGTGCATATCTGCTGCGATCGACTAGATGAGAAAAAAAAAAAATCAGTGATAAAGACGACTTCAAACGATACATCAAAATGGAAAATCTATGCTTCAGATAAAAATACTGAAGTTTTGCAAAACAGCAAAACACAATCCGTATCAAGATGATGTCAGAACAAGATCCACAGTATTGAAGATTTAAATCAGATGATATCTGAACCATGAGAAGATAAACAATCCAATTCAGCACTTGTTATTAGGCTTCATGTTGGCCTATTTATTGTAAATACCTGCTTTATCAAACCTGCACTTACCTTTGTTTGTTATTTTGGGTTTGACAGCTGTAATCAGAATTGATCTGTATACTGCAGGGAGGCAGCTAAATCAGACATGACAAATGTGGGGCAGACAGTGCAGGTGTTTTCTCAATCAGGCCGACATGATTGATCCTCTCTTGAATCCATCATGATCAAGGCTTATTGACATTGGGCTCCAATTACGTTTTTTTTTTTCTTCTTTTTCTCTTTGACCGGAGAGAGAAAAAAAGGAAGATAGCAGCTGATCGACTACATTGCGCAAAGTTTCAGAAAGAGAGAGAGAAAAAAAATTACATTTCAATTCAGCCACTGCCGAGCGTTTATAAATCCAAAAAATGTTGGAAGGAATTCTGCTGGTGCTATTGATTTCCCTTTAATTAGATTTTTTTTTTCACCAGACTGGTTTTGTGTGGTGAGAGTTAAGTTGGCAGGAGAAAACTTCCCTTAAGGTTCAATTATTTCAGACAGTGAAAACAATGACATCACACGTGTAATGGATTGCATTTGATTAAACATGCCTTGTCTCTGAAATTTGGGACGAAGGGTTTAATGTGATGCACTTAAGCAAATACGTTTGATATCACGTGCTGAATAAGAAACGCCTGCCATTTAATGCCTCATTTCCGCTCCCTTCATCACAGTGAGCCTTTTATTCTCCAGTATATAGATGTCCGTTGTCAGCTTTTTGACAGTGCAGTTTGATGTAGAGCAGTGATTTCTTTTTTTTCTTAAAGCAACGACTTCTAAGTGAGCAGAGATTCTCTTTTATACAAGTGTGCAGCTCAGGCTGAAAGCAAAGATGGCACAACACAAGTTGTCAAGCCATATAGACTGAATAGCTTTGAAGTACTGTGTCTTTGAAACTGCAACATTTCAATTCAGAGGACAGCAATTACACAGTCAAACATGGAAGTGGATAGAATTGCATTACAGTAGCGCTGAATTTATTATAATGTAAAACCCCAGCCAGTTTGTGTTCTATAAGTTCTGCTTTGGTGCTCAGCCCCGGGGACCCCCTGGCCTTCCAACTGTGCCCACTCACCCGTTACTTCTTCCTGCTCTCAGCTCACACTTGAAGACACAAGCGCACAACCTAAGGCCATCTGTTTGCTTTTTTTTCTGGGGCAACTTGGTGCCTACAGAGTAATGGACATATGTGATTAAAAAAAAAGAAAAAAAAAAGTAGAATCAGAGTTGTCAACCTTCTGCGTAAGCCCCGATCACCTGGGGAACGCCACATCTTCACAACTTATAATCAAAGCTGTGCCTCCCCTGCTGCGGTGCCCCCTGTAATGTACTCCCTTTGCAGCAAGTTTAATAGGAATGCTCGCTGTTATTACTAATTTAATTCATGCTCCATGCTTGTTAAAGGATGATACTGTCTAATAGACTAACAAAATGGTATATCACAGCAGATGTTGGTGAATATACTCCCCGCGATGACAGGCTGACATCCTCTGGAGTGGTGAAATGTGGCTGTTCTCTTCATCTCTTTGTCTTAATATGAAAAAAGTTTCCTATGAGCTAATCACATTCTATTACTCTATGAATTAGAAGACAAAAGTTAATACAATACATACAAATTACACTTGACCTCTAGTGCAAACATGAACAGGATTGGCATTTGATTTGGGGTTTTGATGATTATCAGAACTTTATTACAACAAAGTCACATTTCTTATTATTATAGTTGTTGTTATTGTTACTGTTATTGTTGCTGTGCATCTTTGCCTCTCTGTCCTCCCCCTTTCCCTCTCTAAACCCAGTCATTCGTGGCAGATGACTGTTCACAACGAGCCGTGTTATGCCCAAGTTTTTCCACGCCAATGTCAGCAAGTGTTTGCTCATGGTGGTCATTGTTGGATCTCTGTATATAATATTATAAAGAGCGCAGTCTTGCTCCATATGAAAAGTGTCCTGAGATCACTTCTGATATGATTTGGGGTATTATCTCTAACTAAACATTTAAGACAACCATTTCAAAGATACAAATTTGATCCCTGATTCCAGCTCGAGCAGATTTATTACAGGAGACCTATCGTCTACTCCTTTCTCAGGGCAAAACAGGGAGTTGGCAGTGGCAATGACTATGTAACAAGGACAATTTGCCATTCCAAGAACTGCATAAATAAAATTTGTCATTTCACATTTGTAAATAGTTTCATAGACACACCCCATGGTGGCCCCCAACCTCGCGTTACAAACTGCTGACGTTGGGGTGACATTGAATGGATCCTGGTAAACTGATGAATCTGGTTTGAAAGAAGGTCAAAGAGGAGGTAGCACCTGTAATGGCTTCTGCTTGTATGGAAGTGTTAGGTGAGAAGAATGCTGCATTACAGGAGCTAATTGGCTGGGCTGGAAAGGGTAAGGCCACTCCTGGGATGGACTGTGCTTTGCACAAAGGATGGATGAGCCAGATAGAGTTGGTTCAGACAGAAGCACACCATATGGAGGGCTGTGCCTTGCTGTGGCTGGTTGTTTTATTTATTAGCTCTGCCAGGTTGCTTGCCACATTCATTTCATGCCTGTGTTACTCCACCTGCAACTTTGGTTAAAGCTGCTGATTTTAAATAGCTCCATAATCACAGAACACTTGCTTTTCACTCAAAATGCAAAAAAACTAATAAAGCCATACAAATGTGCTGTTCATTGTAATTACATGTGATTAATAATTTGTTTAATTTTTCCTTTTAGCTTCAGGCTTTTGATCTCGTACACACACTTGCCTTTTTGATCTCATATACTCCCTTTTTCAGATATTCTGGGGTGTATTCTTGAATACTGATGTCCTTTGATATAACCACAAAATCGTGATATGAGTAGCTGAAGAGTCACAACATAACTAAATGTGACAAATCAACTCAGCAGTGCTGCACTGATTAATATTACATCATGTTCCCCGGCATGTTCGCTTTACTGCCATTTCTCACCAGTGTTCCTTGCAGTCACTCATCATAATGTCAATCACCTGTGAGTCACTGATTGATTGAAGATGAATTTCTTTTTCATTTCATTTTCGGACGAAATATATTGAATATGACAGCCACACCTTTTCCAAAATAAAACACACAAAAATATACCAGTGTATTTGAGCTGAATACAAATAAGTCATTGCAAATTCAGCCCTGACCAGAGAGGTGAGTCATTTGTAAATTCCCAGCAACAAACCAAACTTAAGGATGGTGGAGTCTAGTGGCTCAAGAGAGTGTAGAGGAGTGAAGTGAGGGATCTGACCTCTTGGCCAATCAGTGAGGATCAGTTTAGAGGTGAGAAGAGGCTCTCAGGTGAAAGCTTCGTCTCTTACATTGAAAACAAACCACAAACAAAGAAATAAGCCTAGCCTCGAGCATCCAAAAAATAAATCATACCCAAAGATTTGACACAAACATTAAATCTGGATGAGAAATCTGTTGTTTCTCCTTTGCAGGTTACCATAAGACAAACAGCAACAAGTGCGTCTGAGAACTGAATCCCCGCTTGGCCTGTCTGCAACAGGATGACCTACCTGTCCAAAAGATTGTCTGGGTCCATGATCTAGGTGCTCAACCCTAGTCTCGTCTCATGGTCCGTCAAAACCCACTAGGGAACCGGCTCTCCCTTCCCTTTTTTTTTCTCTTAGTCCATTCCCCCATATCAAGCAGACAGCCACTACTAAAAGATTCATGCATGTGGACTTTGGGTCATTAAAGAATGATCCACAGCAAAGCTGTTTTTCGCCCTCATAATGAAATCCAATATTCATGAAATGGATTTTCCTCTCTGCTCTCCTACTCACTCTAGCCCGAGATGTGTGTTTGCTGGTGTATTTAGTCTGTGTTTGCACAGCCTTGTTAGGCTGGTACGGGTTAATGGTATCCTAAAGGCGCATTTTCAGGCCACCAAGTTAATTACACAGGGTTGACGGATGACCTTGCCATATGTTACCTGTGTAAAGCCACGCACAGTTAGGGCATATCTGCGTTTTTTTCTAAGATTGGGGTCAGAGTAAAGACCAGTTAATCAAAGGTTTGTTTATGTAAGTGCGGTACTAACCATACAGGGCGTCCAGTTAGAGACACCTCATCAGTCTGTTTCTCTGTCCTGGCCATCTATAGAACTGTTTCCTGTTTATTCATGTGCATTTTCAATTTTGTACTCTAGTGGATGTTGTGTTTAAAATTAATAATAGTAATAGAATATGTTAAAAACAAAACAGAAAAGAGAGACAAAACAAATAAAAGATATCAAAAATTGAATAAATTAGTACTAATTAATACTATGGGCAAAGTAAAGTTGTGGGTGGATGAAGTCTGCATGTCATCCTCTGATGGTTTATAACTTTTCATGTGAAGAAATGAAATGAAGCAGAGTACAGGATGTGAAACTTAAATCCACTGAGCGATGACTTGTCAGTCAGCTGTTGTCTTATCACTTTTATTTCTTTGTGACTTGATTGTTTTTGGCACCTCGACCTGCCATCTGATTACCCTCAGATCATATTTTCAAATGTAATTATTCCTCATGTTGCCTTTAACCTCTGTATCAGCCCTCCCTCACCTTCACGGATGCAGCTCCAGCTTGTTAAAACAGGTTTATACACGGTAAAAATTTGATTTCCTGCATGTATGAGGATCAAATAATCATGACTCAGATGTTAACAGACACAAGTTCACCCCCTCTCATAACATTTGATATCCTCAATCCAGACACGCAATGTAATAACTCTCCTGTAATACCAAGGGAGTCACATAAAGATCCTTCTCCTAATCACCAGTAATACAGTCTGGCACTGGAGTTGTTCTGTATGTGACCACTGGATGGCATTAGCTTAAAAATGTAACTACTTTTTTACAGTGGTGGAAAGAGTACTGAAAATTGACTCAGTACAAAATATTCTTCCCAAAAACGACTTATTACTTTTTAACCCTTGATGTTTAATGCATTACCAAAAGCAGGCAGAGAGGAGGGGATCCATGTAAGCCTTAACCCATAACCCTAATTAGTATAAACTTCTCCCAATGCACAGCAAACAAACAGCCAGTAAACAACCTCATCTGTCACCATTTGGTTTCTGTTTCTCCAGACTGTTCCCTCCTAACTCCAGCTCTCTAATCTTGTACCTGTTGTAGCATTTTTTTTTTTTTTTAAATGGTTTTCATTGGTCCACAGTATGTTTTTGTGCCAGATTTGCTTGTGGCAAACTGAAACTATTGCTACAAATCATAAGCCGGCTGTGGGGCAGCTATTGGCAAGGTATTCTTGCCGCATCGCAATGTTTTGCAGGTCTACTGTGTGTCCCTGGCAATTGGCTACAAATATGTAGATGAAAGGTTTGGATACAGTTCAAATTGTAGGCTCAGTAGCAAATAATGATTTAAAAGTAGTGAAATAAATGACATGGTGTAACTTAATTACAGTAATGTGAGTAGTTGTCATTAGTTACTTCCCTGCTGGCTTTTTTGGCATTTGGGCTAAACGTACAGGTACAAAAACTCATTTATAAATTTATCTATGTATCGGATTTCCATTTTCCTGTTCTTCCACACCTGTACTGGCATTTATGGATGCTGGCTACCTCAGCCTCAGGCTAGGTGGTGGACAGCTCATCAGTATGGATGACAAGAGGCGGGGTGGGACCTTCACCAACTGAGAGGAAAAGAGGGTGGACAAGCTTAAAAGCTTAAAGTTAATTAAATTAAAAATAATTTGCTTCTGTAGGTATGAAAAGGCCATGTATCCCTGATTTCATTTTTAGGGTTAGCAGTCATACTAGTTTTAAAAATAAAAGCAAGTGAGTGACACCAGTGTTGATACCCCAGGGCAGTATTTGTGGTTGAATATTCATGAAGTCATACGAGGGGGGGATTGGGTTCTAAAGTGCAAAAAACCAAAGGGAATTATTTGATGCAAAACAGCCTTCCCGCTATACCGAATTATGGCAGAATATGTAAAAATCTCTGTGATTAAAATTGTGCCAACAAAATACCACTATCATCACTGGCATCAGTGGCAATTTTAATCAAGTCATCTTTTTTTTGTCATATCATCGAGACATTATGCCACGTTTAATCCTCACCACCTTCATTATGATAACCACCAACACTGTTATCATCAACTCTGATAATCAGCCGAATCTTTCCTCCCAATCCTCCTCACTGTTATCTCCATCTTCATCACTGCTGCTAATTCCCAGCATCACACTCACGGCTCTCTGCGGCACAATTGTGTTTTTGTTGTCACAGCGAGTCAGTGTTTTTTTTTAACCACAATTACATACTCCACTGAAGCAAAGGAGTTAATCCTTTCTCGCACTGTCTTTGATTATTTTTCATCGCGCTCATTCTTCAGCCCCCTTTTTCAGCTACCTCCAGATGTGAAAATCTGTCCTGCCCACTTTTTGTCAATCTGCTTTTCATCTACATCGGTGTACGTCTTCTTTAAAACATGTTTGCTTGTTTGTCTCTCTCAGTTTCTCTTGTCAAGTCTCTTTTCTATGCCTTTTGGGTGTTCCTATCTCAACCCATCTGCTCCCCATTTCTTTTTCATTTAATTTGCCCCCCATTCTTATGAGTGGGACCTATGTCGCTCTTCCTCTCTCACTGTGTCATAAACTGTGAGATTGCTGTGTGTAACACCGGGTGTATTGCTCTGCATGGAAGCTGCTTGGGGGCGCTTGAAAATTCGAGGGTGTGTTTGTGCACTTTTGCACGCACGTGCACATTTGATAACCGCTAAGATCTCGGTGAATCCAGAATCCTGGAAGAATGACTGATATGACGGGGGCGGTGATTATACACACCCACTGGAGTGTGTGTGTGTTTGTGTGTGTGTGTGTGTTCATAGCTGCATAGGCACGTGTGTGTCTGTGTGACAAGAGAAAGATGGGTCACGTCTGTGATGCCTGAGGCTTTAAGCACAGGAGGATGCAGGGTTAAAAGGTCATCACGGGGGCAAGCGCTCCTCCCCCATAAATCATGAGTCACCACAGGATGTGGAAGTCAGCGGAGGGTCCAGTGCAATGTGCACTCACTCCCCTCCCCACCATCGGAAGAGACCTCCACCCACGGGGACAAACACCTCGTTATCTCCTTCATCGTTATCTCTGTTACTGTCGTCCACACCTCGGTCGCTGTCACTACGAGGGAGCATAGAGTCATCACACTCCCACACAACCCACGCGGCAGCAGAAAGCCGAGCGCTTGCTCTATTAACAAGTGTTTTCTAATTGGCTCTGAGCGCTGACAGACAGCCACGGCGCTGTGCAAGAACGAGAGCTTTCTATAAATACAGTCTTGCTTTGCTCCAATGTGAAGTGTACTGAGAGAAATGCACACCTGCCTTCACAGAGGCACACACACACACACACACACACGTATACGCAAAGCACAAGTTAGACAAACAAGTGAATAAATCAGAGCCTGAATAAATCGGCTGATCTGGATATGTATTTTTTCCCCCTCTTTTCTTTTGCCTCATCCGTTCCTGCCTTCTGCTTGATCTTTCAGCCTCAACAGGAAAAGAGAAATTGAATTAAAAAGTGCTTTTGATATCTCCTTCCTTGCTGCAGATAAATAAAATGATCAGACTCTGTCAGCAGGATGACTTTCCGTCCCTGTTTCACCCTCCTCCTTCCATCTCTTCACCCCCACCCCCTATCCCACCCCTCTCCTCTGATTGGAATCTGGAAACCCATTTGCTGTCTCGCTCTCAGACCCAACTCACGCCGTGTCAGGTAGTCTGCGCACGTCCCCCCTCAGTTCTTCTCCCCTCGTTCCCCTCCCTCTCTCTCTCTCTTTCCTTTCCCTTTTTTTCTCTCTTATTGCTCTCTCCTTTCGTCTTTATCCCCCCGCCGTCTGCTGCAGGCTCTGTGGAGAATTTGCCCAAATTACCTGTCATACTGGCAGCTACGTGTAAATAAGCCCGGAAAGTGTGTCGCTTTTGCTATGTCCCCCCCCCCCCTCCCCTCCTCTCTCCCCTTTACTCCCCCCCTACCTCTTGACGGTATCTCATCTCACTTCAAAAACCAACCTTCTCCTTCTTTTCAATCCATCACATCTTTTCCCCATTTTTATTTTTTTTTTCTTCTTGCCCTCAACCTCAATCTCCCCTTGGTGGTTATACCTACTTCTCTCTTCCGTCGTCTCCGCTCTCTCAGTTCAACCAACAAAGTCTTTGTGATTTTTTTCCTAGTGGAGGAAAATGAGTTTGTTACCGACTGTGTGGGAGATATCACATGCAGAGAAACAAGACATTGACTTCCCGTAATTTAGCCTCAGGACTTAGTGAATTAGAAATTGCAGCCTTTGGTCCAATGTCCTGCTAGCTCCAAACAGCTTCAGGTGGTGGAGATTGGGAGGCAGAAGGGAGGTGATGTGTTGCATGTTCTTATCAATGAACAAAGGGCAGGCCACTGGCGTGAATATCTGCGGTGCATACACAAGGATCAGGAACAGTAGAGCTGAACTCACTTAACTTTTTCAATTACTGTATGTTCTTATCACTGCAGATGTAAAGGATTTTGGTGCCGTTGTTTTCCCCTTTTGGATAAACGCCCTGTTTCAATTCAACTTTTATTTAATACATTTTATTGTGGATCTTTGGCCTAACTTTCAAAATATAAGTAATAATTTAATGCTTCATATTTATAGCTTATTGCAATCTGCTGCTAGATGCCACTAAATCCTGCACACGAGTCCTTTAAGTTATGTTGACTCAGCATTGACTGGTTCTAACTCGGTCTGCAGGATGGGGCGTCCGTGCAGGTGCACCAGAAAAAAATTCTTCCATCATGGCCAGTCACATATGTGTTAACGCGTCTGTTAAGATGTGCCGACATGATGCTTAATTTATATGTACTTTGCACAGCAAATGGTCATTTTTTAACTCTGGATGATTTACACCGTGTTTAATGGTTGTCGGTTTTGGTGGTTACGCATGTTTTTAGTCATGGTGGGTGGAGGAGGAGGTGTGTGAGTGAGGTCAGGCCAAGCTCTCAGTTCAATTTCTGCTTCGAAAGGTGTAATCATCTCTCACCCAGGGGTTACAGGTGCAAAGACTGTGATTTGGAGGGAGGGAGGGAAGTGGAGGCAAAACGTGGAGGAGGATGTTGTAGTGCAGTGGAGAGCGATAAGAAGGAGGACATGGAGACAGGGAGCTCTTAAACCTTGTCCAGGTAACAGAGCCGGGCTCCCACAAGCCATCTTGTAAGATTTATCGAGTGCCCCACCCTCTTAAAATTATAAGCCAATAGAGACGTGTCATCCTGATAAATGAAGAGTATTCTGGGTTATTTCTGGGCTTTTTAAAGGAGCCTGTTGGGAGCAAACACTCTCAAACCCGTCTAAATTCAAGGACAGTGGTTTTTAAAAGCCGGACTACTTCATTCATCACAATGCTGTGTCGATTTCATGTCTTCTGACTGATTCAGTGCGGGCCAACAGAGCTGGAAATCATCAACGCTTTGCCTACACAAATCCAGGAAACCACCACCTCAGCTTCAAGAAATCCAGCGCTTCTTTTTTTTTCTCCTATCCTGAAGTCCAAAAGCCCGCTTTCAATTATGATTCAGTCTGGGATTTCACGCTGCGCCTCTCTTTGTGATCAGATAATTTATACATTTGTTCTTCTTTTACACATTTTTGTGGACACTATGAGGGTGAGGTACCGGCAAAGGTTTGCAGAGATGATAGCACCTGTTAGTTAAAGAGGGCTCAATCATGAGCAGTCACGCATCACCTCACTGTGATCCCACCATGTGGGAAAGAGGGCAAGATATGCACACTGGGCCCAAGCTGAGGTGGTAGACGAGCGGAGCTCTCCTAATTGGAGATGGCCTGCAGCTCTGGTAATATATATATATATATATACAGAAGAAGAAGAAGGGGGCAAAAAAAACACGCGAGCAGGTAGATCAAGACCTCAGAGCGTCTTTCACTGGTATGTGTTTCTCCGAGGGTATGCAACATTTAACTTCTGAGCGCACATACAAAAGGAAAGCGCATACAGTATATACCCTCCCACAAACACATGCACAGTAATGTAATATATGCATAGCAGTCCCCTGAGGTGTGGCACATCCATGAGGAAAGAAAGCTAAGAGAGAAATTCCTCCTTCGAGTGAACCTGATTTGCATACCTGTTGGAACGATGCACCTCAGGGCCTTTATTTTTTCACGTGTGTGCAGTTTCCTCAGACGTGGAGGAGGGAGCAGATAGAGGTGGGTGAGCATGTGTGGAGAAAACAACAGGAACTGTTCCCCCACTGGACTGTCTCTTACCTGTGAAGCTTTTTTTTTCTCTGAACTTAAAAGACAGCACTGGATCTTAAAGGCAACATGTGAGGTACGGGGGGTGGGGGTTGTGAATTTCAACCTGCTGCACCTCTAGACTCCCACACACACAATGATTGCATTTAATAGTCTGTTGCGGGCAGTGTCTTCAGATTTTTCTTTTGGGGCTATCCTCTGTTCACATTAGTTCAGTAGCTCTGCCAGTCAGTCAGTCAGTCAGCCAGGCAGGCAGGCAGGCTGGATAGAGAAGCAACAGAGAGGACGTTAGAAGCTGTGACAGCAAACTGAGATAGACGCCTTTGATCAGGGCAGCTTTGTGACTCCACACAGCCCTATTTACTCTGGTCTCACTGACACACAGCTGCCCTATTGTCAGAAAGCAGGGAGAGGCCTCAGGACCCTCTTCCTCACCTCTTCTAAGGCCCACTGTTACTCTGACAAGCTGAAGCCAGGCTTGATTTCTCCCACGGCTAGTGTGCCAAAGAATATCCGCAGAACAAACAAAAGCCCAAACAAACATTCCCAATTAAAAAAGCATTCATGAAAATGTAGGAGTGAGACATTTAATAAAAAGAAAAAAAATTCTATCAGCATATTGTGCATCATTACGATGCACCAATAATGAAACAGCTCAGGATAAAATTCCCCACCAGGCCATGTTGGCTTTTCATGGCTTGATTTCACATCCATTTATCCACCCCCTCACAGCAAATGGGCTTGAGAATTTATGCTTTCCTACAACAGTGGTGCCATCAAAGCGGAAAGCTGCCTTTGGATGGGAGAAGAGATAATAAAAAGGGTTGTACGCCTGGATCAATAGCACAGCGCTCGCTTGTGTTCAGCCAACAGCATAAAGGTGTAACAGAGATTGAAGAGCTTGAGCCAAATGGCAAGAGGACATGGTCTTGTAAAAAAGTTTTGTAGGTTTAATTTTGTTTCCCTTTCCTGAAAGAGTAATTTAGGTGCCCGCGGCGAAGACATCCTTGGCTTTTTTTTTTTGAAAAGACATTGCATTTTGTTTACGCTCTGATGCTGTTTGGTTGAATGTCTTAATTTTTTCCCTCCACCTTTTGATCTTTTCTTTGTTTGTTTGTTTGTTTAGTTCCTTTGCACTCGTGTTAGAGACACCGAGGCGAAGCTGGATCACACACAGCTCCGGGTCTCCAAAGCTGATTGAATTCCTAAGCCCATTTTCCATTCAGAAAGGGAACGAGAGAAAGCAAAAGAAAAAAATTATGCATCTCTCAGATTTTTTGGAGATCATCTGCCGTTTTTTTTTATTCTCTTCCCAGCCTGTGTAACAAAATCCAAAACTCAGATTAGATAATATAACCTTATGATTCACTTAAGATAAACAGAAGCCCTATTTTTTTTTTTATGCCGTGAGAGTACAAATAAAACTTTCATTTAATTTCTTCTGTAAACCTAATTTTCTTCTTAAAAAGGATGAGCTGAGAGAGAGAGAGCAGGGGTTTGAGTTATTGATTTCTGCATATTTCCTCGAAGGGGATGCTTTGCAGCTGTACAAATGAGCACATAATGATATCCCCATGATGCATTTTGATTGGATTACTCCAGTATCCAGGAAGAAGTCTGCTCAATATGTTGGCAGTGCGGTGAGAAGAGCCTAAGTGGACATGCTCAGATTGGGATTGATTTGGCAACCCGCATCACTTGGGCACTTGTTACTCACCAGTGTTTCCCTGGCCGCCAAATTACCCTGAAAAAACCCAGACAAATTAAGAGCTCGACTGGGTGTTTGTGCAGCACTGTCCAACAAATGCGTCATCGATGGTGACCTGTGGCGGAATTCTGGGAGAAGTCATAGTTGCTGTCAGCTAGGCCATTTAATGACAGTGAATCTCTTACATGGAGTACATCTGCAAGGACTATTAGTCATGACTATTTTCTTTTTTTTTTTTACAAATGACACATAAAAGCAATTCTATTTGATGTGATTCCCCGGGCGGATTAGCGCTGCAGCTCAGTGGGAGACCAAAGCCTGCCACTGTAGCCTTTCCTTTTCTACTAAAGGGGGTTGTGGACGTGCCACAGAGAATGGCTGCGGCCCTGTCAACTCCCTTACATTTTGTCGGGGAAGAAAACCGAGTGGGAGGAAGAGAAAAAATAAAGAGAGTGGATAACGCAGAGAAAGAAAGACAGAGGGAGAATAATAGGAGTATTTGTTGCAATGGAGACGAGAAGTCAAGTCGGTGTCAAGGGAAAATACTTCGCTGATGATGGAAACACTGAACAGTATTGTTAGCCTTGGTGGAGAGCAGTGCAAATGAGAGTTGGGGAAGAAAAAAAAAAAAAGATTGGCGGAGGGGGATAATGAGGTGGTCAGGGTTGAAAAGACACCCGCGTTTCGTACAGTGAGGATGAGAAAGAATCAGAGAAAAGGTGAGACACAGATACAGAAGCAAGCCCGACTCATGTATTATTGCTGACCATATTGATTGAGCTGGGAAAAAAGAGAACTACAGACTGTCTTGAAACCAAGTACTGATTGATGGGAGAATGACAACAGTGTTATACAGACGAATGAAGCGTTCAGTCTTCACGGTGAATGGCGTCTGAGAGCAGCGTTCATCCCAACTCTGTAAACGGCATCCCTTCATACGTAGGTTTACATAAGGGAGTCGATGTTATCCCTCCAGGTTAGAGGCAGATGATCTTCTAACAGAATAATTGTCATCAACACTCCCAGGGAGGGCAAACTGCATGTTTACCATCGCTGATTGTTTTTTGAACGACTAATACAGGCAAACACAAAATGGTTGTTGTTGTCTCTACCACTTTCCTCCCACAGGCCATAACCTCTCACTGAGGCAATTAGAAATCGAGCATGAACGTAGACATGAGAACAGAGGGGGTTGCACGTCTGGCTCCCACTTTCCCCTCGGGGGTAAAACCACTGTCTGTGACCTTGAGCAAGGTACGCAATTTTCAGTCAGTGAGCACACGACAAGTGAAGCAATTGCGTTGAACAGAGAGTCTTATCAACATGGGAGTCATCTCATCGAGCTGACGTGAAGATAATAATATGGCTGAAATATGAGAAAGACAAAATGTTTGGAAAGAACAGCTTTCGACTCAGCATGTCTGTCTCGTCCTTGGCCCCTGCTATGGTTTAGTGCATGTTTGCGTTGAATCTCTGTGATTGTGCGCGCCTTCGCCCCGTGCCCGACAATGTGTTTCGACTGTGTTTGCGTGCGTGCCTACATGAGCCTGCGCGTGAGTGATCTGTGGCCAGAGCCATCCCTCAGGTGTCTGATATCTGATCGCCTGGATTGATCGGTCCAAGGAGAGCGTGACATTCAGCTCGTACTATAATGCTGCAAGCACACCCAATAAGGCTGTGGAGCAACGGAGGTAGAGCCCTTTGTTACAGTTAATTAGGCCTGCTCGAAACACACAAGTAAAAAAAAAAAAAAAAAGAGAGAGAAAAGACAGGGTAGCTACTATGAGTCACTTTGATTTCCCAGCAGTGGAATGACTATACGTTGGAGCTTTCCACTGCTATGATGGAGAGGAGAGGAGGTGGGGGGGGCTGGGTTTCCCTCTTTCTGCTGTAAGGCGAGTCCCCGGGGATGCCAGCTCCGTCTTCAGACGAGACGCAGAGGCTTTTAGTGGGGCTCCAGGCAGCACAGGTGCTGCCCCTGTATACATTGATCTCTCAGTGCTTTTACTATAGGGAATGTCAAACCATGACAAAGGAATACACCCAGGCATGGCTATAAGATATGGTGCATTGTAACCACATAGTGGAAGCTGCCCACTCAATGTATTCTTGCACTTTATGCCAAATGAATATTGCATGAAATGGCTGACTTTACTACTTCTACATGGTCAAAAGATAATGTACCTTATTGAATGCATCACAGCAACCCGACATGACATGAGAACCAGTTTTCTGTGTGTTCCCATGATCCTGGAGTGAAATACATCGTTTGATGTTTAGACGTTTCATTTTGTCTTCTGGCCTTGACTGAAGGAAAATGGGCAATATGTAAGAAATGGCTACCTGTTGAATTCATACTCACTTTAACTACTACATGTAGTAGCTGTTAGCTAGTTAGCTCAGTTAGCTGTGCAGCTAGTGGTTTAGCTGTACTATATGGATGAGTTTTGAGCACAGTTGGTGCACAGGTGCTTTGGACCATTATGTTCTCAGGCCCAAGGTCGGAAGGACCCAATGGCAAGTGTTGTTCGAACCAGAGAAACTTGCTTTCAGGACCTGTTGTTACATGTGTTCTTTTTTCTTTCCTGACATTTTGTGAGTTCATGTTGTTCATTTGTTGGACTAAAAAACGTTTTTGTAGTGTAGCGAACTCACCACTTGCACAGGGTACGCCATAATGTTACTATCAGACTATTGCCTCTTGAGCTACGAAGTGAAATTATTAAACAAGGTTGGCCGAAACTAGCTATTTAGCATTTCAGTACATATTTGTAAATTGTAAAGCCCTCCGAGGCAAATGTACTTCGTGTATTTGTAAATTGTAAAGCCCTCCGAGGCAAATGTACTTCGTGACTTTGGGCTATACGAATAAAATCTGATTTTATTTTATTTTGATATTGCGGCAACACAACACATATAGATGTCTGTTATCTCAGTGATCATTTTAGTTCATTTTTGAATGTTTTAAACAAAACTTCTGACAGATTGCATCTTTAAGCACCCTTAAGCAGATCATTATTCATCCTACATCCTGAATTTCATACAGCATTTGTCATGTATGCTTTATTTCAGCACAAGACATATGCTGTACACTTGGCCTTGCCTCAAAAGGCAGTTCTGGTTTGTGTTACGGCTTGATGTGATATAATGTCCTTTTGTGTCTAAGGATGTATGATGACAGATGATCATGTTCAGGCCATCGATTCAATGAATGGTCTTTTCTTATGTGGTCCACAGAGCTTCTTTTTTTTTCCCAACAGAGGACTGGAACACCATGGCAGCTATCTCCTATTCAATCAAGCACTTCTATAAGATCCTTCTGACAAAAGGTTTCCCAGTAACTGCCAAATGGGAAAAGTTCTCCCTCTGCATATCCGAAAGGACCAATGCTCACATAACTAGACACAATAGATAATCATCCAATAGAAAAAAGGTTTTTTACCAAGAATTGAATTCTATTAAAGGCAAATTAATAGTAGGAGTTATCGAGAGCTCAAGAGCGGTGCCAGAAGTCGCAGTGGATCCCCCTGGATCTAGATCAAGAGTCCTTCTAGTGGAAGATCCCACAAGACATCATTAACATTATCTTGGCTGACTGGCTGGAGGGACATATTCTTTCTCTCTCTAATTCCTCTGCAACATCCTGAGTAATCCCCAGTTATGAAATCATCTTTAAAATGAGCAACCAAAGAGCAGTCATTACAGACTAAATGAGAGAACTCAAGGTTTGTAAAAGCAGACAAAGGATTTCATAGATAATTGATGAGGGATTATTCAGTTGGTGTGGTTCCACTGTGTTGTTATGTTGCCAGCAAGAGTAGTATTTTTCTAGCTGGCACTGGCTTGATACGGCTCATCTCTGCTGACATTGTAGTCTACGTTGTGTATTTGGTCTGGCCTGCAGCCATGGTCATCAGTGGCAGTTATGCCTGTCTTTGATCATCAGCTGGGAGGGCAGAGCCTCACACTTCACAGCACCTGGTTGCCTCACGCCCCAGCATACCGTACACCTACCTGTCTTTCCCTGCAGTCTGTTGTGTCCTTCCAAACTCCTTTAGCTACTGCTCCACTCCAGATGTCCACCGCAAACAGGATGGAGGAGAGGCGTGTTTTTTTTCGAAAGGGTTTAATTTCGGTCTATTCATGCAGCCACATTCTGCAAGACTTGATCAAGCCTACACGGAAACACTGTAACCTTGTGTCGTGTTGTTACAATTATTTCCACTTACATGAAAATCTCTGTTTCCTATTGAAAAAAAAAAAAAAGTTGTCTGAAGTATGCAAACTCTGTGTTCTGTGTGATTCTGATTAGTGGGTAAAAGAATGAACCACAGAGGCAGCAGGTTAGGAAAGAGATGAATAATTTTGTGGTGATGCAGACAGCCTGTGACACTATTGAACATGTGGCCTCGGAGGCGGCCCAGCTGATGTAACTGCATATTTTTAGTCACTACTTGTTTAGCTCTGAAAGATCAGAGGCCATAACCAACATTTTCTTAATGTGTGAGTGCATTTTCTGAGGTCAGTATGACCTCTTCTCACCAGACATTTTATGCAGGGCAGCTACTAAACCTTTCATAATTTGCTAATGTAGCGCTTTGGTTCTGAGGTCAGCTGTAATAACACATTTCTCTGAACATTTAGCCTTATCCGGGGTTTTTTTGCTCAGAAAGCACTATTAATGCTCCATTCCAATTTGTTATTGGTAAACACTGTGAAATTGCATGAGTCAACAGCTTCACTGTGGACCTGATTTGCATGAGTATGCCTTTTGAAGCAACATCCTCCCTCTTAAAGTATGTTTTAGTCTGTGCCATCTGGTCCTTAGTTCTGTGCTGTGTCAAGCACTGAATAGTCATTCTCCCATCACGATGGGCGTTTGTAGCATTGAGCGTCAAAAGCAAAAAGAGTAAATTACATGATGTGGGACTGTTTTTCATCTGCTGTGCTGAGTAAATGCTAATGACTATTTTGTGGATGGACTAACATCTGTCTTCCCTGTAGATCTCTGATTTGTCTTTTGGTTCTTGCCGTGAAAAGTATTTATTTTTCTCATCCTGAGACACTCCATAAGATTCTCTGCTGCTACATAGCAGTGGCAGTGAATGTATCTAATGTGTATTTTTATCACGCCTTTGAAAATGGGTGGCTGCCAAGTGGAAGGATAATAAGATGTGGAACGTGCGGGTGAATTTTAAAACAATTCCAATTTTGCCCTCCGTTTCCATTATCATAATCTTCAAAGATGCTTGTCTTGTTCATTTTGCTCATGACCCTGGCAAGTAAGTCATTGAATTTCCTGAAATAACTGCAAATAAGAGAGCCATCATTAAGATCCCCAGCGTGTAGGAGTGATAGGACAGCAGAGACTGTGGATATGAAAGGACATCCAGTTGATGGCTTTGCAAATGATCTGAACTCCACTCATGACATGAATGCAAATCTGTCAAGTCTTCCTCTTCCTTCTGCAGTACTGACTGACCCCCATAATTAGATGAGTGCTGAGAGATGTGTTTAGCTTGTGGCCGTGCTGATGTGAAAAAGAGGGAAAGGTTTTTTTATACATGGTTTAAAGGTTGTAATACACAGGGCAACTGTGATACGTAACATTGTACCTTGACTCAGCACAGTTGTTCTAATCTCATAGGAATATTTTATTAATAGGAACTATTTGACTTCTGTTGTAATATATTTTTGGGCTGTTTTTACACTTTGATACATGATGCCAGGGTTGTACTCGCTGAAAAATGTTTTCAATTTTCCTGCGTCAGTGCCAACAATACCAGAGTTTTTGTGCCAATACTATAACAATGTACTTCCGCTGCTTCAGACATTTCTACTACAAAGACCTTTTGTTGATATAACTAAATATGCCAACCTTTACAATGTATCGGTTTTTTATGACATTTTAATACAAGCAACAGAGACAGAGGCAAAGGCTTTTCCCAAATTACATATTCTATAACAGCAACATTCTTCTGAGTTCTTGATATAATATCTGGAAACATTTGATCAAAGAAATAAGTAAATAAGACAAAGAATCAGGCTAAGAATTGGAGGCTTACTTTTGAAACGTGATAGTTTTCAAAACTCAGTGCTTCAGACACATTCAGAGCTTTGATACCCTGCCAAACCCAAGAAACAGCAATTAGGAGTGTTTTTGTGGAGTTCTGGTAGGGGCAGCGTAAAATCAAAAGCAAAACCGAGCCAAGGGTGTCGTTTAGCTCAGTGGGTAGAGTGTCTGCCCTGTGTGCAGGGGCTCAGTCCTTGCCGCGGAGGCCCAGGGCTCGAATCCGACCTGTGGCACTTTACCGCGTGCCATTCCCCATCTCTCTCTTCCCACATTTCCTGTCACTCTTCAAGCTGTCTCTGTCAAATAAAGGCCAAAATAATATATATAAAAAAGAGCAAGTAAGGTTACATCGAGGTTTACTTGGTCAATATTCAGAAAAGGGGTCAGCAACAGGCAGGCCAGGCAGCCAGCGAGGTTCAGATAAGTCAAAAAAAGCTAGAAGTCACCGTCCAGTCCATGCCCTGAAAAACAAACCACTGCATAAATAAGTGCCAAAGCACCAAGACAGACAAAATCCTCTTGCTAGAGATTGAGACGACTTTGCTATTTTTATTCCAAAAATAAGGAACATTTCAAGATTTCTGTATTACAATGATCAAACACTTTCCCAAAGGTCCCCAATAGACACTCAAGTACTTCCACTGTGGATATATTTAAACATTCAAAGCACTCAAACATTTATATATTGTCAACTCCATTACTGTTTCAGCTCAAGGGGCACCCAGATCTTTCCCAAACAGCTGATTTAAAGAGTACAGGTGGCTCTTCCTGCACCAGCGTTATATTTTTGCACTCACTGACTGACTTGCACATTCAGCTTGTTGTTGGATCAATCTTCATATCGCGTGAATCTCATACTAGAACCCCCATATCACTACAATTTGGCACAAATACACAAAACATGACAGCCTCAGGCAAGGACTGAAAAGTTCCATCAATAAAGGACCTAGAAGAAGAAGAAGAAGACTGAGAGGTCTGAGACTCAAGGGACAGACAAGGTGAATCCAAATGTCAACCTTCTGGATTTATTGAGCCCTCGTGGACTTCGATCACACATATCATGACATGTTCACTGTCATCACATGTCACAAGTCTGTGAGGGTGCTGGACCACAGGGGGATAAAATGTGCTTTGATATGGAATCCAAGACTTCAAAGATCAAATCAAATTCCTGACTCTGTAACTTAGATGTTAGGAATGCTCAGTGAAGTGTTCCCTTTGATAGATTCTTCAAATACTATATTCACATTAAACCCTCAACTGAGGTTCTTATGCCATCACACCATAGATGGATGGATGAAATCTAACATGGCAGATTAGACTATAACAAATCCAAATTATTCAGCCTCTACTGAATATTGTATTTATTGGTATTATAATATAATATTATATTAAATTGTCACATCACATCCATATTTCTGAGAATTATGGGGAATTTTCTGAGCAATCTTTAGTGGAATATGCATCACAAGCGAACTCTCTGGAAGTCCGCAGAAAGTCGGCTTGAGGCCTCTTATGGATTTATAGAATTGTGGATTTGGACAGCCCTCAAGCACTCGCCGGCTTTCCGGGAATGTGGCTGCTAAGTCTGCAAGTCTAGAAGTCCGGTTAAGTCCGCATATTTGGATTTAGCCACAGACAACTTGTCCTCATGACAATAGAGCATGTGAATTTCCTCTCCGGGGAAGTCGGTATTCGAAACTTTAAAAATGCCCAAAGTTCATCGTTGAGCTGGTGGCACCCTGACCACAGAAACCCTGTACTATTTTTACAGCTAGAGGAGACAATATATAACTAGTTTTGCATTTTGGATCATTATGAGTGGATCATTAGGAAAGGATCATTTCAGACCATCAGATCATCAGGGGGAACTGGCCAATGAACCAAGCTAAAGCTGTTCCACTTGGAAATAAATTAATGATAATACTCATAGTTTCATTGTGTTTTTGTATAATTTGCTGATTGTGTTGCCGTAGTCGACAGGCAGGATTTAAACCATTGAAATGTTAGATGAATCGGTGGATGTGTGAATCACATTTTGTCTTAATATTGACTCATTAGATTCAATTATTTTCACTCTGTAGTAATATATTTAGAGAATGCTATCAGTAAAGTAAATATTGAGATAAAACAGGATAATAACAACCTCTGAAGCAGCTTTCCAATGGGAATATGATTATGGTAATTGCATTGTTCACTTTTAGTCACATTTGTTCAACAGTTTATTCAGAATTAAGAATCACTGTTTGCTTTTTTGCATCATATACATACTGTATATTTGCATGGTATCGCTCATTTTCTGCTACATTTCTATGTTGCGTAAACGTTACAACTCCAAGACTTTGTTTCTGTTGAGGATAGGGGATCTTTGGCAGTCCTGGGGCTTCCTTTGCTCAGTTTTATGAGCTTCCACCAAAACTCACTGAGCCCCAAGGTGAGCGGGAGCATCCACACATGACCTACTTAGCTGAACCTTTCTCGTTTTTCTGCTTTTCTGCTCATCATATTATCAGAACATAGTGTTATTCTTTACTTTTATGTTTGATTTTTTTATTTTTTCTTATATTTTAAGATGTGGTAGCATTTTTACCGTGAACCAGCACCAAATTATCATAATCATTTCGTGATTGATGGACAATAAAGACTTTCATGGTCCTATGAATAAGTGGGCTGCAGTAAAACATATTTCAAATCATGAAGACAAAAAGCCTCATTTGTGAGCCAAACTAAGAAATGGCAATCAGTGATATATTACCTGTTGAGTACTAAATGATACTTTGGGGTCTCTGCTCTAATTAGCTAACCTACTAGTCTCTATTTTGAGAATTACCTTTATTATTTTTGTCAGCTGTAGGCCACCAGAAGCTGTGACAGAAACATCTTTGTTTTTTTTAACAACTCCTTAGTGACTTGTTAAATTTATTAAACGATGAAGTATGCTGTCGTTGTCCAATGTCCGAAGATAATTATTTTCAGGAGGATGAAAAAAACCGATTTTCTCAGAAACTAGCTCATAATTAAAAATAAAAAAAACTCAGTTAGTAAACCATCATTAGCAAGGCTGCCCTACATGTTTCCACATCGCACATTGGCAAAGCTATTTTGTTACTTTAGAACAGAAATCAGCATAATTAAGGATAATAGCCATCTGACACTGGCGTGCATCAGTCTGACTGGGTTCAATGAGATCACAGAGCTTGTCGTCTTTCCTTGCATCGAAACCCAAAACGTTATTTATCCAAAGATATCGTCCTTCTATCTATCCTACATACGTGATGTACCTAAACATCTTTTCATTGGTCAACAGGATTTTAAAGTGCTGACTACAGACAGAAGAGAATATGCACATTCCATATATAGAAAAGCTAAATCATCAAAAGTGCACATATGCGTTTGATCTTTTTAAAACTTTTTCATGCACTGATGAAGTGTCACTGTATACCATCTGCAGCTGAGCCTATAATGTCATATGTATAGTTTGTACTGTTTCTCCTTGCACTACCGGTGTCCTTGTTCTATAGAACATGTACAGAGACAAAGAGCTGGTGTAGCGGTGTATCACTTACATAAACAATTTTCGTGTCCTTACACAACCCGGACAAACTTCAGTGCTGCTTTGAAAGAGTGCACAAGAACTGATTTTATTCATTAGTATTAATCTGACAGAATTACTTGCTGCAGCTGTAACCCTGAGGTGAGGGCTACAGGGTCGACGAGGGCTGTATAAAAAGGCTCAAATTTGTTTTGAAGCCAATCTTGCGCTTACTTTCAAGGTCCCTTGCTGTAAGACTTGGTGCATAGCAGTGTGGGATTAAGGGACACAGCTGGGGACAAAGAAAACTGAGTTTGCTATGATTTGCTGTGTTATATACATACCAAGCACAGTTCTACCTGGCACTGCAGAAAACTAAAAGCGGTGAGAAGAAAAATGCAATGCAGCACTTTGATCCATTTTCAGGTGTGTCTCGGCCACATGGTGCTACTGTGATATAAATTGCTGTAGTGCTACAGTAAATAAATAAAAAACAAAGTCGGCAGACCAGATTTGAGGTTATAGGATTGTAATTTAACTCAATATTCACACAGAGGACAAGGTAACAAGCATAAAATCCCCTACACCTGGCTGTGGCGCGTGTCCAACTGGCTGTCGGCAGCGTGGAGCCGGCAGCAGCAGGACTGGGGACTAAAGCGACATGCCACGTGCTTTTTTTTCTCTGCTGGTGCTACTCCCATTGAGACTTATTGTTTTATTCTGTCACTTATTCGCTTCATGGCTGCCTTAATCTAATGCAATTTAAGCCACTTACATTTTTCATACAGTGCACATTAACGAGTTAGTACTGCCTGAGTGGGCCAGGTTAAGGACCTTCCTGAAGGGCATTGTCACTGTTATATATTCCCTCATCTCTGGACTTATCCGTTGTCTTATGCTCTTTCTCTCTCTCTCTTTCTCCCCTCACCAAGTGTGGAGTGGATGCAAGGGTTACTTCACACTGCTGCTGCTCAATAGGTGGCTCAAAACACATTTGCAGGCTTGAATGGTCTGGTTCTAGTCCAAAATACAGCCTTTTGTTTTCATGTCTTTTATTGACTGGACAGTATATCACACTGCATGAGAGGAAAGGCCCAGAGTGAGGCGGTAGTGGAAATAAAGACAAACGTAAATCTCTCAGTGGCTCACCTAAGCCAGAGCATAATGCTATCTAGTAAATGACAGAGTTGTGGCTTAACATTAACATCACATATACAGTAGCTGGCAGAACGGAGATAATGAATTGCGAGGTGCCTTTATTTGTCTGTGTTTATGAGCATGTTCAGCCCTGATGAGCATGTTCAACCTTGTACAAAGACCTTCCCCATGCTCACTTAATACAGCTTGTTAACTTATTGGGTTGCAGTCCAAGGCCAGACCTTAGTTTACATTCAGTATTCATGGTTACATAATAGTTATGCTTTACTCATGAAGCTGCATGTAGACCGGGTGAGATAAATCTATCAGGCACAAGGCATGGAGTGCATTAATTTTGAGTGCAAAGGTGGTTTATGGCGTTGTGCTTTATCATTCTTTTCCCTTGTTTTTGCTGCCTCCATCCTTCTCCTCCATCCCACTCTTCTATCACGCCATCGGTGGCGGTTGTCAGAGATGGAGGAGAGTATTCTGGCTATAGAAACTCACATCGATCCGTTCACCCGCAGTCCACACCCAAACATGCTGACTCCCGGCAGAAAATAAAGGGAGACCAAAAAAAAAAAAAAAAAAGTGAACCCTCAGCTCTTTTCTTCTCTCTCCATCCCCCCCCCTGTTATCACAGTCATCAACAATACTGGTCACTCCTTCGCTCTTTGGTCCCTCTTCCCTCCTCACGATCAGACCTGCCATTTTCCATCTCACCCTTTTCTCTTCCAACAACACTTCCCCTATATCAGATGTGACTTTCCTGCGTGTTTGCTCCCCTGTTCAGCATTTTTTCCATCCTGGGATCCAATTTTCCAAGTCCCCTCCCCATCTCTCATATTTCTACCTCCTGCCCATCTATCTTTCACCCTCTCCTCTTTGCATCTGCTCCTTTCTGCCTCCCTCTGCACATCTATTGCTCTGTGTACACAAAGTGATCAAACACACACACTCATACACATCCATTTCTCTCTTTCTTCACTCCCCCCTGCTGTTTGCAGCCCATATTGGAGGCTCAGTCATAGGGGATTAGCCACAGACTTGATCAGAGTCTCTGTGGTTGCCGAGGTTGAATCCATGGCAATAAGATCTACAGCAGACACTTAATAACACACATGTTGGGGTCTTGAGCCTCTGATGTCTTTATAGGGCAGGCTGAACTTCTTATTGCGTGCTCGTCTTTAAATGAGTCTTTTTTTAAGACATTTTAGTAATGGGGGGGGCAGTAGCTCAGTCCATAGGGACGGCTTGGGAACCGGAGGGTGGCCGGTTCAAGTCCCACATGGACCAAAAATATGGAAGGTGGACTGGTAGCTGGAGAGGTGCCAGTTCACCTCCCTAACTGCTCGCTGGGCGCTCCTCAGGGGGGCTGCCCATCACTCCACCATCTCTCTCCACATTTGCATGTCTATGAGCCCTTGTACTGCATGTGTGTGTGTGTCCGGGTTAAAATGCATGTAAAAAAATAAAATAGAGTGAAAAAAGAATTTCCCCATCGACGGATTAATAAAGTATATCTTCTATTTAATGAGAGCCAGGCACATCACACATCATCTCTGAAACACGAGTAAAATACTTCCACCTGAATATGTTTTGTCACTACCCGATCCCCCTCATATTTCATTACCTGGTGCCCTCCAGTTGTCACATTATTTAAGTCAGTAGGTACAAGTTACAAAAATACTCAAATTCAGGGAATAAGTAAATAATCTCACTACAAAAGAGATATCTGTCATCTGTCAAAAAATACAAAAAATAAAAATAAAAATCAAGGTCTTTTTGAAGATGATAACACTGTACCGCACTGCACCCTTGGTATTTCATTTAATCATAAGATTCAGACAGTTATTTGCTCATTCAAAATGGGTAACACTTTGGGATAGAACTCTTCAAATATTAACTGATGAAGGATTTTCAAAGAGAAAGTGGAAATGTGCAATTTTTCTTTTTTCAATTAAAGATACGGGCAGAGCGAACCCTCTGCTGTGCACACTGTGTGCACATGTGCTCCAGAATTTTTCATTTCCCTGATTGGTTAGTCAATATGCTCCGTTTTTCACCAATCAGGAATTACGTCGGAGTTGTAAAGTCGTTCTCAATGACCCTCTCGCCTCTTTTTGAGCATTAATACAGAAGCCTTGTGATTTGATGCATTGCATATTCACTGTTCAATAAGCAAGGCGGGGGCACATTACACATTCAGTTTTCCATCATGCAGTCCTAATTTATAGAGCGTTTTCATCAAAAGCCTGTGCCAAGCTGCAAGATTAATGGGTGTCATGTCTTCTGATGTAGATGGATACTGGACGACAGGAGAATCAGTAACAATTCGGGTCTGTTTACAGTTTGGTATGCAGCCGTGCTATTGCGATACAGCGGCTGCCAATGAGTTGACAGTCAGAAAGCTAAGAGCTTCCCTTCTCCCTACTGCGATAAGACAGATCCGATCCACTCCTTTGCTTGGCTGATGTCAGCAGTATCATTAGAATAAATGAATCACCATATTGCGCTGTCTCTGCTTGTGCGCTTCATGCATACAAGAGGAGGCGTTTATTGGCAGAAACCTGTGTACACGGCATGTTATTTTGTTTTTATTTACTGACCTCTGCGCAAGAACACACGCATTTTCAGCTCTACAGATGCAGTCCAAAAAAAAATCCCTGTTTATTTACACAAATGAGTGTCCGTGTTCCTCGTTAGGCATCCAAACAAGGTCTTAATTAGTTAATTGGCTTATTACGCCCATTGCTCCCAGGGCAGCCGGTGTGGGTTGGCTGTCATTCATCGGAGGCCTCCGCACACAGTACAGGAGGGAGAGTTGTCAGGACCAATGACAGACATAAAGGGGAGGGAACAGGAGTTAGCGCCATGAGAAAAATGTGGCGGTCACTGCTTGATTTAATAAAGTGTGGCAGTTCAGCGGCTCGCCATTCCAAAGTGGGACGGTCGTAATCTCTCAGTCTGCCCTCAATCTCACAGCAGAACAGTGGGTGAGGGGTGACTTTCAATTAGCAGAATGAGCCTAATTAATCAGCGAGGAGGTGATCTGTAATGGGAATCAGCAGCATCGCCCGTGCATCACCGAGACGGGGTGAGAGGTTTTTGCTGCTTCTGTCGCCATGTCGTGGTGACCTTCACTGCTACAGATGGGGAACCACGGAGCGCACACATGACAGCCCAGAATCACCATCACCCTCATTACCGAGCAATATGCTAGAAATTTCTTTCGTTGTCGTACATATTGCAAGTGACCTGCACGCGATGCTGTTGTCAGCTACAAGGCTTGGGAGCATGATAGGAACATTTCCGTCGCGTCCTCTGCGTTCAGGTTGACTCATCAGGTTGGCAAATTTGTCACAAAATTTGTGACGCACACATGGCGCTCTGAGTACCCAGAAAAAACACACTTTTAGTCAGTGTAAACTGGAGAATTATTTCCTTGTCGCTGTTGCTCTGCCCCAGCAGAGAGCTGCAAACATTTCTGATTGAAAGAGATTTATGTTGATTGACGGAGCCTTCTGGGGCTGTGACTTGGAAGGACTCAAGAAGAGTCTCAGAGCGGGAGACTTTATTAGAAAAAAATTTTGAGGTTATATTTTAGGTTAAGCCCAACATTTCTTTTTTTATATATATAATCCAAAGAAGCTGTCTTAAAAATATGAAGGCCTAAGGTCCTCCAGGCCTGTTTTGCTCTGCAGACCTGTCAGGCTGCTGAGAAAAACAACTGCACTGACCGTTTATTCAAATGGAAACCTATGTGTTCTCCCAACCTTATCCAAGTAGCCTTAGTACAGTTATCCATAACCATAGCTCAATAATACACCTGGCACATCACAAAATCTCATACGCTATGAGAAGTTTTTTTGGAAAAGATATTCTAAAGCACAGATAAATTACTTTTTTTGGTTAAGGTTGTGACGATGTGTCAAATATAGAGAAGGAACTCATTAAAACTGTCAGTTTTATTCAGAAACTGACCCTTAGATTTTCAA
The DNA here is from genome assembly GCF_000972845.2 of Larimichthys crocea. NCBI lineage: Eukaryota > Metazoa > Chordata > Actinopteri > Sciaenidae > Larimichthys > Larimichthys crocea. Next base: position 32,026,744 of record NC_040023.1, read on the forward strand.
GCAGCATAGTCTGATGCAGAGTTCGTCTGGTCTAGGGTGACGCAACGGACCTCAGTGCTAAAAAATGATATTTTATTCCATTATTTATATTGCCGCCTCGGCTTTGCACTGTAAGCTTTGACATGATGTGCTAATTACCCTGAATTTCTTTGCATGTTCCTTCAATGTAGGGGCAAGTGGGAACGAACATGAGAGCAAAGAAGCATTTACACATGAGTAAATATGTGTGAAGAGTTTGCTCTGTGTGTGTTTGTGCTCTTATGCGGTGTGTGCTTGAGTTACTGGAAATAGCGTGGGTGTTGATGGTGCATTCATATTGGCAGTGGACTCCCTCTTAAGGCTAAAATGTTTGCACTTGACTAAAAGCAGAACGCCCACACACGCCTAGGCTTTTCGTAACTAGCTGGCTGTTATACAAGTCGAATGCTGATGCTAGCAGCTCCATGGGATTTGTCCTTTTCTTTCTGTTTCTGCTTGTTTTTTTTTTTTTCTCTGTGGTTGATAACAGCATCACAGATCTCCTCAGAAGCGAAAGTTTCACAAATGGTGTTACAAGGGCACAAATTATCGTCAAATCCATTTGCTTTCTATTCATCACCGTAGCATTGTGTTTTGTTTAATTGACTGTGAACCTGCTGGTGTGCATCCAGCTCGTGTTCGGCAGACGCCAGGCCTCACAAATGAGTCTGGGGGGGCGGCGGCAACAAATTAGCCAATTCGCATGCGTGTCAGGGTGCCGCATTTAGGGAGACGGCGGAATGATGGACAGCTAAAAAAAGAGCAACAGAAAAAAACAACTACTGTGAGATGATCTAATGGCAGTAGCGTTTCTTCTTCACTGTCACCCAGGATCACTGTGCTGAGTGTCTCCCTCTCTTCTTGATGTTCTGCTCATCATGCCCTTTCCTGCCCAGACTTCCAAGAGGTACAAACTAATAAAAACATATCCAGTTGCATTTTAAATTATGCTCTTTGCGCCTAGAGAGGTGAACACTTGTGACATTAAAATTCATTTGACTGCAACGAGACTAGAAGGTCAGGAGACAATGAGTAAGCAAGAGAAGAGAAAGAAAACACCACATGAGTCACTGCAATTATTTAGGATCTCTTCACTTGATTTGACGGTAGCCCCCCCCAAGTAAAAGTCAGGGAACCCAAGAGTTTCTGTATATCTCAGAAAAGGCAACCAGTGACATGGAGTGGCAAGGAGGTCACAGATCACTGGGTTTAATTGCCCCTGATGGGCGGCACCCTGGGCGACACCGCTTTACTTGACTTGGTCAATATGTGCTTGTAGTGTCTGTGCCAGTGTGTGTCTGCATGTATGTGAGTAAGACAGTAAGAAAGACAGAGAGAAAGAGATAGAGAGTGAGTGGCGTTTCCCTCCTACTTGCTTTCTGTTCTAACTCTCATCCCATCAAATGTCCCATCACGTTACCGTCACTTTGTCACTCCCTCCACGGCACAACTCCAGGGCCTGTTTCATTAGCTGCTATTTTCAGCTGCAGTCCTTGCTGTCTTCCTTAAATTATACTTAGTTATGAGTTATGAGCTTGCCTGACTTCAAGAATCCTGTCAGGATTTCAGTCTCATTTGACCCTTTCCCCAGAAGGTGGTTTTCGGAGTGCAATCATGCGTCGGCTCTGGCTTGCCGGCTGTCGCTCATGTTGACAGTTTTTTATTTTTTTTTATTCATATCCTCACACTGAGCGCCAAGCCACCATGCATTTATATCCCCCTATCAAATGTAAATGAGCGTTGATATACGCATCTGAATGACATTAAAAAGTTTACAAGTGTGACTTGACCCGGCAGGGTAGATGCACTAAAAGCCAGCTCAGGACCTCTTTTGACAGTGACGAACACACACGGCTTCTTACTTCAGCACTCATGTTTTCAGGAAGCTGTATGAGTGGCCCTGCCTGTTCTGATAATTAGCAAATCAAGTGGTTTCTCTATATGAGTCAGTAAGCCCATCATGTTTGACTCCTAGCAAGCTGATACTGACAGGCATGCATTTAATAACTATAATTAGCATTATCCTCTTTCCCCTTATTCTGACAAGAGTTCATCAGCACGCAAAAAAGGATTGTTGTGTAAAGATTTATGTCCAAGCTAATGTGTTTCTTTGCAGTGCAGGAAATTCCCATTATCCACAAATATGGCGGAGCTTATCAGAGCAACACTGTATTCATTCATTTTCTTACAAATTGGCTATTAATTACACAGAAGTGCTAATTATACACTGTAATATCATAGCGTCAATAACTCTGATTCGTAATTACTGACTTTAAGAAACACGTGTGTACACTGTAATTGTTAATGCCATTAGTGCAAAAATAAATGTAATGATTTCACAAGACCCGTCACGAAAGGTGTATAGTTGCCAATTTGCTCGATTGGAACGTTAATTTAGATTTTTTAAAAAAAAATCTAAATAAAGACTATCCAGATAATATTATATGACAACAGATTTTGATTCCAAGCTCAAACCGAAAATACAGTTTATTGTCAATTCAGGAACCATCTGGAAACCATTCAAATGTCATTCTTTAAATTTAGTCACACACACAATCTTACATTTGAACAATTTCACAGCTAAATCAACTAAAACTTTAAAATAGACAGTAAGTCATTAAAATCTATTTGTTGATACAGCTGGAGAGGATTCTACCGAGGACAACTTTATCCAAGTATTTTTTTTTCCACACAGCAATTCACCACCTGGCATCAAAGTCTCCTCCAATATCAGCGCCTCCTGCATCAGCCCAAACTGTGCCAAAAACTCATTAGAACTTCCACCGACCAGAAATGAGTGTCGCGGGACAGAGAGGGAATGGGGAGTAAGCGATACAATTGACTTTTAAAGATTTGAGCAAGTAGAGCCCACACATCGATACAGAACCAGAATTTTTTTATCACATGTGGAATTGGACCAGTCACTTTGGATTGGAGAAGCAATTCACAAAGGGGAGCGTTGGGATGGTGCTGTGGGCTTAGAGGACTGATCAGCTGGGAAACAGGTACCATCAGAGGCAGGGAGCGTCGCGAGACACCGGCTGTGATGGATGAGCTTTAGACCCACGCTAATGCTAACTCCTGGCAACGCGGCGTCACCTGTCCCCAGCGATATTCAGCTGCAGGGAGAAAATTAGGGTACAAAAGGCTTTAAAGAAAAGAGTCGCAGTGAAGCTCAACACCATCCTTACATATCTTGTAAATCACAGCCTGCAGTTCATTGGAGTTGCCCGTCCAGCGCATGTGTAATAAATCAGCTCTGCTCTGCATGGCAGAGTTAGTAACACGCTTGAAAGGACTAATTAAAGGGATCACTGTAAATCATCTCTGTGGATGCCTAGCGGACGAGCCCCGTCCAACACTCTGACCTTTAGCCTTTGCCAGCCAACTCTACTCACTACACCAGCCTGCTGACTGGTCTACTGGATTCGGGCTAACAAGCTATTAGACCATCCAGATGGCTATGGCGGCTGGGGGTTGGGGGGGGGGCAGGCTTAAAACAAGGCTGGTCCATTGTCTGCTGCAATTCTGCGTGTGGCAAAAAGTCTAAAGCCATTTTGTCTCTCTGGAAGCTGTCTCTAACTCATGGTTGCAGGCTGATATGAAGTGAAAAAAAAGACAATTCCATGTGCTTTTCCTTGAAGTCATTTCACAAGTGCTTATAATCTCTTTAGAGGGAAGAAGAAGAAAGCTACTGCTGCTGCTGCTTCTTTTGTTTCCCCTCTTCTCCATCAGAAGCATTCTGGAAAGAAAGCAAACTGGAACAAAGAGACAACAGGGACCAACACAGAAAAATAAATCTGCTGATTTAATCAGGTTGCTATGCCTGTCTCTCACCAAGACGGTTTTATCCCTGCTTCCAAGACAGGAGGGAGCTCCGACAGCGACAACCAGCATCTCACTGATCTAGTGTAACCAAGAGAAGAGATAATGTCACTCCTCTGGGGGGCATGCAAGTTCAGGTACTGTTTGATTATCAGCTCATTAGGACGCGTCTTCAAGTCTTAAAATCTGAATGAAAATGCCAGTGTGAGTTATTATCCAAATGACCAGTTGAATTTGGTAATTAAAGCCGGGAGAGGAGAGAAAATAAGCAAGCCAGTTGGACTCTCAGGAGGTAGTCGGACCACACCTGGTGCTGGCTAACCTCCTCCTCTGAGATGCTCTAGCCCACAGAGCCTCAACATGCTCCCACAGCTGCAAGCCCAGTAGGAGATCCCGGCACTCGAGGACCAATTTAGAGCCAAGTTGGACGATTGAATCATGGAAATAGGACTGGTTGAGCATATGAAACAGATAATTTCTTGCCAGTCCTGCTTACTGATCTCATCATGAAATCCTGCAGGAGTGAAACTGGGTCTTGATGTGCTATGCAAGCACTCCAACAGTGCCTTGATGTAAATACGTGTTGGGTAACAAGGAGGAGGAACACAACAGAGCCAAACAGGATGCAGGTTTTCCAGCCTCCGGGGAAATCACAGCTCCAAGCAGCGTCCACCATCCGACAGAGAAAGGGCCTCACATCCATAAACAAAAACCGGGGTATTTAGGCGGAAAAGGAAAGCAGGGGGCTTTGATTTAATCTTCGTCTATGTCAGGCACTTTGTGACAGCTGATGGGGAGATATACAGTGGACTGTGTACCATTTAACCCACATGACACACTCCCTGATTCACAGTGGCTGTCTGACAGACACACTGCCTCAGCCGGGTGAGCTGACTGACATAGTTACACACAGCAACACAAAGTCTCATTACAGGTAAGAGAAGGAGAGGAAAACCCTTGAGGCTTTTCCTGAAGCCTCCCACCCTTCTTGTTCTTGTGGAGGAGTAGGCCAGGATGCTAAGAGGCCAGCAGAGGAGGTTGTGTGTAAAGATCGCTCTTCTCTGGTTGAGAGGTGAATGGATCGTAATGAAAGAGCGAGTGAACGTCGACATCGTCAATGGAGGCAACAAGCGGCCGTCTCTCCAGACATGAGCGGGTGGTGTTTGTCTTTTTCAGATCAATAGCCCCTACAATGATGCCCTGAAAGACAATTTATGAGGCATAAAGGACAGACACATTGGTTCAGCTCCAGCTGCCCACCCCCAGCCCCTGAGATTTCCCCGACTGATTCTCTTTTATTCTATTTTTTTCACCCTTTCAAACACTTTCTCCTCTGATTTTCCTTCTTTGGCTTTTGATTTTGCTTATCTTCTGATTTGGCGGCCGCATTGTCGAACTGCTCTTTTTGTGCGTGTTTTTATATTCGTGTCTTCATCTGTCGCTGTTCATCCTCCCCTGTCCCTCCTTTGTCTCTGCACAGCTACATCTCTTTCGACATCCTTCCCTCTTTCATTAACTCCTCCTCTCTTTCGTCTCCTGTCTCTCTCTCCCCACTCTCCCTCCCTCCTTTCGCCGCCACCCCCCCCTCCTCTCTCTCTGTGCCACTGTGCCAGCTGTGTGATGAGCCAGGGGCTGATAAGCGGTGGTCAGCCTCTCTCCAGATGGCAGCCTGAGCAGCAGCTGCCTGGGGGGTGGGAGGGAGGGTGGTGATGAGTGGGTGGCGGGGGTAGGCGGTGGGGGCTGTCGGGGAAGAAGATGGGGAGCAGGGGGATGATTACAGTTTTGTTGCATTTCCAGGTGAAAATGGGCACGAGCTAAAGAAAATCAATTGACGGCAGCATGCTATGGTCTGCCCGCTGAGGCGCTGTGCGACACACACACACACACACACACACACACACACACACAGACAGCCTCTCTGCTGCGTGGTTTCCGCTATGACGCCGCAGGTGCTGTGCCGATGGTTCGGCTTTGTGGAGCTGTCGCTGGAGAACTCCGCCTCTGGTTGTGGAAGTGGCGTGCATGCTGTCCCATATGACGTCCCTCTGCCATTGTTAGCCTGGAGGAAAGAGCCTCAATGGGGGATCGCCTCCATATGCAGAAGAGGCAGTGATCTAAGTATGAGCAATGCCATTTGTTCAGGTTAAGCGGACTTGTTATGCAACCAGATGAATTTGTCGAACGATGTCTGGAACAAAAAACATATCCTCCCACAACATTTGCCTCGATGTGAGTCACTGATGTGCCATCATAGCCTGGTACGTGATGTAACTCTAATTCCTTTCATCTGCAAAGCTGGATATGAAATCTGTGGCCTTTTGTTCTGGCCAATGTGCTCGGTCACGGTCCTGGCTTGTTTCTATCGGTATTCATAGTGTGGATCCGAGTGAGGGGCCGTTCCAAGGGAAGAACACTTAACGCAGTCAATAGTTTGAACAGTTTCAGCAAAGCCAAAGTGAAATTCTTCACACGACCAACTTCTGTATTCGACATTCTCATAAACCTTTGAAATTCAGTACAGACTCTTGTGTAAGCAGTGTATTTTTTTAACCACCCCATGAAAAAACTTGACACCCACTCATGTGCATGTTCACCTCACTTGCTCTGTTGATCTCCTTAGAATCTTTATACGATTTCCTCCTATTTCTCCACTTTCCTCAGTGCCCTCCTTTTAATTTGGATCCAAACAGGGGCTAAACTCTCTCAGCAGCTCCACCATCCACTTCAAACAAGGCCTGTTTTCTTAGAGCTGTCGGTGGGAAAAGCCAGCGCCAATGGAGGGTCTCCAAGGGACTTGTATGAGAGGCATACAAGAGAAAAAGGGGATGGGATAGTCAGACTGGAAAGAGGAGGATTGGGAGAGAAAGGAGCTAGGAGAGATACCCCCTGTGCATTACAATGAGGAGACCATTCAATTAGCATCGCTTTATGGCCCCTGATGTTGATTATCTCAGACAGGCCAGCAAGTCCCATCCTTTTACTGATTAAAACCAGCACAGCACAGCAACGAGACACTTGGAGGGATTGGTCAGACAGTGGAGCCTTTCTAATTTCTGTTTCATAAGCAAGGAGAATCAAGGTCAATGTATTCTTGGAAACAAAGCCCACTTGCGTGTGTCACTCCCACCACCAGGTAATTGGATGTAAATAGAACGCAAGCTGGGAAAAGTCACTAAATATCTCTTTTTTTTTTAAACGTTCTTAGTACAAGTGATTCACGTCTGACACGGAAAGTGGCGGTCAACGTGTGATTAATTACTCAGAAATGTCATTACCCCCTACAGGGTAATCAGGCCAGCCTTCAGTGGGGTTCTTTGCTGATTGCCAAATGTGTCAACAGTGACAGTCTTTGATGATGGTCCGGTTCCACGCACGTCATGGCCGATGATTCTCAATTTAGAAAGCGGATGCAGCTTGCTGCTCCGTGACTCTAGTTCATCAAAGCAACAGTTATCTTATTTACCCTTTAAATGGACCCTCTTTTAGTTTCTTCAGTGAGTACTGTACAAAGCCTTTCAAACCAGACCAGATATTTCTCACTGTACTGCCATTCCTCCTCCGTATGAACAGTGATGTGATAATTGGTCCCATCGTACATTTTCTCCAAGAAATAGACTGTCAGAGGCTATAAAAGCTGTAGATACGTGAGCATTGGAAAAGCTAGATCCCTGTTGTCTAGTTCAGAGTTTTGTGCTATCAGTTTAGAAGCATCCAAAAGCAGAAGGTAAATCAACAAGACATGCATTGCGTCTAAATGTCTTGCGCGTACCTAAAAATATGCAGCGTTTGTTGGAAGTTCTCACCTGCTTTCATGTTTGTCCCACCCGGTTCTCATGGCATCACTCAAGGTGGCACTGTCATCAAACGTCAAATGGCGTAATTGTGGACACCGGAAAATAAACACTGACATTAGTGCCTCAAAGGCCACTCACAGCAAAGTCTGTGTCTTGTCTGCCTGCTAAAAAGAACTGTGACAGACAGTTTTGACATCCAATATGGGGGATGAGGTGAGAACAAGTAGGAGGGAGGGAAGACGCAGAGGAGGAGAGTGACGAGGCACAACAGGCGTGCTGTTTTTTTTAATCACAATTCTACCAGTGCCACCGCCTGCATGTCTGTGATGTTTGTTGCTTATTTAATAATTCATCCCAAAGCCACTGACCCACTCAATTAAATTCCGCACTATATTGCGTCTTGCGTTTTCCCCCCCTTTCTCCAGGAATGTAAAGTAGAAAAGACAAATAAATATTGCAATTTCAATATTCAAACAGTTGCAGGGAGGAATAAACAAGTGGAGGGAATTGGTAAATACGATTGCCTCGGTAATTAAAGAAAGAAGGCCAGAAAGGGATGGGAAAAAGGGAAATGGACGGGGGGATGTGTTAGTCTTATTTGAAACGCTTTTGCGACAAGATTACATAAAGGAAAATAGAAGCGGATTACAGAGGGGCAAGAGGGGAGGAGGAGGAGAAATGGGAGAAGTAGGAGGAGGCAGGAATTGGATGAGGTCTCGCAGGCCCTGAGGTGTAGATTTAAACCGCCATGACCTCACTGCTGAAGCCCAGCAGATGAGGTGTGCGTGTGTATTTGTGGACGTATCGTGCGCAGTTTTGTGTGGGTGTACTAAAGAGTGTGTGGATGTGTGTGAAACAAAAAAGAGATAAGAGGGAATAAGGGAGAGATATAAAGCAAATATACTGAGAATATTTATGTTGGTGGTTCTGTCTGCTGTACATTATAAATACACAGTGGGCGAGAGCTGCTGTTTGTGTGTGTGTGATTGAGTGTGTTTTCAGTAGAGGATTTTTTTTTTACTACCCATCAACCTCCCCATTGAGTCCCTCATGGCCTCTGCTGCCACAGTTTTGATGGGGGGCATATGCCTGCGTTTGTGTGTGTGGCTGTGCGCGCGTGTGCATTTTGTGTGTGTTTATAAGTGTCGTGCGTGCGAGCCTGTGAGTGCACCATGGTTCACCGCTTCCCTGAACCCCATTCAGTCAAAAGCGCGGGCAGCGATGGAAAGTGAACAGCGGGTGGACGTTCGCTCAGGTGGAGAGGTGTGATTCGCTGGGCGTCGGAGGGTGTGGAGTGTCTGTTTTCTTTTTTTTTTGGTGTGTGTGGGCAGCCTTTAGGTGAAGCTGGCAGCAGTGAAACATGGAGCAGGGAGAACAGGGAGGAGGGTTTGGGGACCCAGTGAGCAAGCGGTGAACTAGATCAATGACACGACGGGAGCGGCTAGAACAAAGTGCTCCGGCCCTGTGTGTTGATGTGGTGGAAATTGCATCTTCAAGGAAACGTGCTTGATGAGATTGTGGGATCAATAGAGGATGGGGGCTGCCAGGCTGCTGAACGTCTGGAAAGGGAAGGGAGGCCGAGGCTGGGCCTGAATGAGAATAGGGGGGAGCAGACCAAGGCTCCGTAACCTTCCTCTGATGGTCTAATACAATATGTCACCTCAGTCACCAGAGGGGCTGAGCTCGAGAAGTAGGGGGGGAAGGGGCCTGCCAACAGTAAAGGCTGTTAAGGTCTTTGGAATCCAGAAGCAAATTGAACAGATTCAATTCCACCACAGCAATCCTGGGATTGGCTGAGAGGCTTTTAAACAGGCTGTGGCGCGTAATGAGCCTTCCATGCATGCGGCAAATGTAAGTGATGTCACCAATCAAGCGTCCAGTCTCATTTACATTAATGATATACGATAATGGACAGGAAATTACATGTCCATGTCCAAGGATGCGATCGCGATCGCATGGACATGCAGAGCGTACAAAGTAGAATAGCGGTCAGCTGAGGTTTGACTTGACTTTACAGTGTTCATTGAAACATAATTAATAAGCGCACACTGTTTCTTTTTTCCCTCTGTCTGACTCTCTCAAACACACACGGACAAAAACACACAGCATCCCGTCTCCACAAGTGCTTGATTACACACTCATTCATAAGGTCTCTATCAGACAAACACACACACACACACACACACACACGCACACACACATACAAAACACTCATCCAAGTCGAGCAATGCGGCAGAGTTTTTTTTTCTTTTCCCTCCCCTCCTATACAAGGCTGTTTCTATGGCAACAAGCTCCAGTTTCTGGCACTGAAAAGTGGAAACTTACAGGAAGTATGAGCGGCCTCCAGGCGGCAAGCAAGGGGAATTTTGGTGAAATGGGTTGGTGGTCATGCGAAAGGGGGCGGGGGGTGTTAAAGAGTTGTGGTTCAAGAGGGTGGAGACAGGTTTGGGAAATGCCTGCCAGCTCAATGTACGGCCTTAATAGTGGCTTGTTATTCTCGCTTCCTTTCTTAAAGGCCTCAAATTCCATCTCTGTTGTGCTATCTGTTTATCCGTCTTCCTGGCTTGTGCTCCTCATTCAGCTGAACTGCTTTGTTTAAATTCATCAAGGAGGCCTGACTGACATCAGAGCATCCGCTGCCAAAAAATTCATTGCCATGTAAATAGGGGCTTTTGTTGCTCAGCTTCGAGACCTGACATGTAGGTCAAGGGTCCTTGGATACATATGGCTTGTTGCTCATTCTTCCAGTGTGTCTGCTATGTCTCTCACTCCCAATGTAATTTCCCAACAAGTCTTCCCTCCTCCCTGTGGGCATTTAGAAATATTCTGCTCACTTCTGAGGTGGATTTATGTAAAATTGATCAAACCTACGATCTTCAGAAGCGGAGTGACCAAGGCTATGTAAGTGATTGAGAATTCTTCAGTCTGGAATTATAACATAACCCTAAGCATGGAGCACATTACTAATGCAGCACCATGCAACTGCAGCTTGATTATCTGCCACAAGAAAAGTTTTTTTTTGTTAGTTTTTTTTTCAATCCCTCAATATGACTGTCTGTTTGTGTTGTGGAGAATTTGCCTGAAGGGGACAGGCTGATAGCTTGGCAGTAGCACTGGCGAACAAACTGGAGGCCATTTTCACACCTAAGTCTTGCTTGACTTAGTGCAATATTAATGTCTCTGTTCATCGCTATCCACTCTTCTCCCGTCACCTCACTTCCTTCTCCAGAGACATTTGCAATGTGACTGCGACAAACATCTAAGCTTTTCAGTTTCTATCGTTTCATTGCTCTTGGTTTGCTTCGGCTTACACTCCACTGTCTCTTTATATCACCTTCCTTCCTTTTTTTTCCCGTTCTTTTGTCCGCTCATTGTCATCTCCTTACCCTTGCTGCTACCGTGGCGTCATTCTTTCTCTAGCTCTCTTTCAGCCTACACTTCAAAATGGCTGTGATTGACGTATCCAAGTGCAATCCCATAGCACACATGACAAGTTTTTGCATTAAAGCAAGACACGCACACACGTTTAAAGATATTTCATTCACAGAATTTCCCTTCCACCTGATCCCAATGGATTTTCAGGCTTGAGCACTTATCAGCCGGCTCACAAGGGGAAGTGTGTAGGTGTGAACTGGCGACATTTATGAAGGTTGAACTTAAACATTGTACTTGCAACAAAGGTAGACATTTTGGATGTTGACAGTTTATGTAAGCACTGAGAAAGGACTGTTGAGACATGTGGTCAGGGTTAAGAGGGGAAAAAAAGCTTTTTTTTCCATCATAGACTTACACCTCAATCTTCATCACACAGTAAGCTCTGCTACAGCACTCCAATTCCTCTGCCCTTATGGGAGAAAGTAAAAAAAACCTCAGCAACCTTCCTGCCTTTGCTGTTTAAAAAATGTCAAAGCAGTACTGGGCTATTTAGAGTTATAATTTGGACAGGAACGTTTGGAGTGAATTGCATTTAGACATGCAATTTTTGCAACTATATAAGGCACCTCTGTTGTCTGAGCCCCCTGAATGAAAACAGATATCGTGCCCTCACTGGACTAGTATTTGGAGTGAGTTAGCTGGAATCTGGCTGCCTAAGTTGAAATTCTATGATGGACTCAAAAACTCTGAAGATGCCTCTGACCAGCTCCTGTAAATGAGTTTTTCTCATTTTTCCTCCACTGCATTGGGCTCCTAATCCTCCCATGAGTCAGTATTTCTCTTTCTCTCCATGCTCCCTCTCTACGTTTCATCTCCACACTCCCTCTACCACTTTCTCTCTCTCTCTCCTGGTGCATGTCTCCCTTGTTTACCTTTGTTCTCCCTTGATCGGACTTTCGACAAGTCCAATTCTTCTGACCCTTGGTACCCTGTCCTGCTGCCAGCCTTTCCACAGGACTGAACAAATCTGATGATCAATTCTCTCTCTCCTTTGCAGCACGCTGACACACTCGCACATACCCCAAAACTGCCACAGAGCGCAGAAATCAGCTCAGCCTAGCTGCCTGCCAACCAATTACCACACCACATCACCAACCCTGCCACCTCTCCTCCACCTGTGTGCCTCCTCAATCTATTCACGACCACTACCTTCTCCCATTACTTTATACACTCACTCTGCTTTTATCACCTTTAATTACCCACTGTGCCAAAGGTCTCCCTCCTACAGGGTTAGTGCCCTTGATTGTCTTACACCTCCAACCTTCTATCAATCCCCCAGCAGCAATTTACTCTTCTCCAACATGTCTGTAATTATTGCCTGACTTTCTTTCTTTCTTTCTTTTTTAAAAAACAAATTTTTCTTGATATTTTCCAATCCAAGCTTCCTGGTACTCTAGATGTTTTCCACTCAGCTCTAATTAACAGTTCTCTGATATGAACACCCATCTTCCTTGAGCATGTATCAGCCATGTAGTGTGATTTAATTAAATCTATGTTACATAACGAATGCCTACTGCTTCCTAATGGGTATCTCTATCATTTAGTCTCTTATATTGTAGTACACTGGAACAATATTTCTTGTAACAGCGACTTCCTAATTGCTTGCATGCTAGTCGAATTGTTTGTGTTTCTTTTAGTACATATAGGTTAAACAGCCGGGTGATTTGTGAACTATGTTGTTTGATTTGTAGACTGTGCTGCTTGTTGGGTTTTTCCTACAAGTAGTCTTCCCCTCCATTTCAGCACTTCATTATAGAGACATTTTAGTATGGGGCCCCAGCTGCTTTTCAAGCCTCTCCACTGGGGTGTGGGCGTGGTAGCAATGGAAAATTGAATGCCCAACCGAAGCTGTTGTGGCTGGTGCTTTCAAGCAGGGTGCCTCCAGTCCTTTGCCTTGTTTATGGCCTAATTTGTTTGGCCTAGTGTAGTTGGGTTAGACATGCCACTCTGCTAACAGGCACTGTGAGCCACAAGGTCAGTGGTTAACAGCTCCTGTGAACTATCCTGCTGCCTCCTGAAATACACATTTTTTCAATTGAAAGGTGTATTAAAAGCTGGAAGAGACCCATGGGCTTGAAGGTTAAAGGCTGTGTCAACCAGTTGAAGTTGTTTACATTTGAGCAAGCCTTGAGGAGAGCAGGCAAGTTTCACATTGTTTTATAGGAGGATTGTACAGACTCCAGTCATAACTCCAAGAAAAAGACAGGAGGAGGCATAACTAGTACTGTGTCCAATCATTATACTGCTGTCCGAACAGCCAGCTGAAAGCCCTCAGACCTCTTTGACAAGCCTTTGTCCAGAAAATAGTCAAAAACAGCCATGTTCAACAAGACTTAGCCTTTCTGTACAGGTGTCAGGTTGTGTTAACAGCAGAGCACTTATATGTCCCATTCATCTGTAGTGTTTTTGACCTCTTATCCTCTATCTGAGCAGCCAGCATCCTCCCTCTGACTTTTCACCTCAATTTGCTGCTTCAAAGTTCTTGCGACCGGTGTGCCCGTCTCTTCCCCCTGTTTTAGAAGTTCCTTTTGAAGTAAAAGTTCAGTCTGGAACATTTCACGACCAACTTATTTTCCAGCCATTTCCTTGATTCTCTATTGATTCCCATCTGCCTTGGTTGGGTGGAAAGGGAGAAGAAAAGGAGAAAAAGAAGAAATACGGGGAGGGCTATGTGGTCGATCGATATTAGCTTGACCTCCCATGGGGGGAAGGGTCCGATGCATTTCGGATAAAAGTCATTAGCAATTTCTGGTTTGTCAGACTCAGCTAAAGAAACCAAATAATGATTTTGTTTTTATTTAATTCCAAACGTTACCTCAGCATTCAGATTTCCATGCAATTTTCAACGGTCTTCCTTCATATTGAACTTCCAAATGCTGTGACCATGAGATGTTGGTTGTTATTGGAAATCGTTAAAGAACATCAATTTTTAAGCTCAAGGCCAACTTCGGAAATGATAAAGGCAAATATCTGTATCCAAAGTAAGCTCTGAAGATGTACTGCACTGCATTACTAAATCTTCCCCTGCAGCTATTTCTCCACTTTTATGGTGGCTCTGAGACTGGTGTCACATGCGTGACACACACTGAACAGAAGCAGGGAGCATTTACCATTGGTTTCCTATATGATGCAAGAGGAGAGTGATGTAGAGACCGCAAGCCATAAAAATCAAAATCCCAGATGCTCTCCCTTAAAAATACAATCAAATTGACATGTTGTTCATGCCCATGTAATCAAGCAAGCCAGTCATTAATTATGGTAGTGTAGTAGACCTCAAAACCTCAATCCACAAATGGCACAGCTGCATACAGCAGTCTCCTCTGTGTACTCTATCGCCACGCTGTATTCCTAAAGCGACCCCATACAGCACTCCCTCACCAGTCGTCCTCCATGGCTTTGGCCAAGCGTGCAAATGGCAAATGGACAGCGGGCGCCCCAGCAGCCCTCTCAGCCCATGTCTTATTCATGAGCAGGGGTCGGCGCGATGCCCCTCGTCACACACCATGTCAGAAACACACTCTGCCCTGTGCACCAGAGCCTCTTACCAAATTCCCCCTCCAAACCTCTTCCTACCCACTAAAACCCCCATGACATTTTCACTTTATGTGCCGCTGCGCTCCTATCCTGCCTAGCAAGGAAAGTGATAATAGTAATAGCCAGCCGTAACGGCGAGAAACACTCAGCTGTAATGTAATCCAATGCAACATCCAGCTCGCAGCTAGTCACCGCTCTTCTATAAGTCACACAGACGCCGCATGAATATAATAATGTGATTACTGGTGGTGTTTTCCTATATTGCAGCACATCAGTGAGGAGAATGCAATGTTGTGGTCAGGCTTCGGGCCAGAATGCAGGCTGCCCGTCCCACCGAGCATCTCATAAAGAGCAGAGAGTGGAGCAAAGCGAGGGGGAGTTGAGGGGGTTTAGATGATTACATGGTTCTGTGATTTTGTAAAGATGGGTCTAGCTTCCTGAGCAACTATGACATCAGCCGTCTGACATTCAGGATGAAATGTCTACTGTGCAGCAGCGACACTGCTAAGCCAGTCAACTCAATAAAGTAATAAAGTCATACTGAGCACCAGGCTTTACTTAAAGGTCAGGTCAGTTTTGGTGTCCAAGAGAAGGTGTTGGCTGTACAGACGCTGGTGGTACCAACAATCACGTCTGAATTCCAGAGGACCACAACATTCAACTGTAGTCATTATTAGAAGTACAGATATATTTACAAAGATCTTTCTCACTTTTAAGCAACAATACTGACAACAGGTTCCCTCTTGAGATCTTCTTCTCTCTTAGAGACTGTCCTGAGATGAGTGAGCACAAGCCAAATTGAACAATTTCACCTTCATAGCTTACCTTTTTTTAAGATCTGGCAGCTTCATTGAGAGCCAACTGATTGATTAAATTTTAACAAGATGCTAGTGATGGGCTCGCTGCAGGGTTTAAACATCCAATCCATCATGGCCATGGCACTCCTTCTTGCCCCTTTATCCCTTCCTCTTAACTGGTTTGAGGAAAGGAAAATTATCTCCTGATTAAAATTTAATTAAAAGCCATTTAACTTTTTTTTGTTTTGTCCTCCTTCATTGCCCTGAACAAAAACAACGTTCCCCTCTGGGTGGGTAGCATCCCACTATGGTAGCCAAGAAACCACTCACCACTCCCTGGGACACTGATTATTTCTCAGCTTCTTTTATTACACCTATAGATCAGTGCAATTAACGTCCAAAAAGAGGGTCATAAAGATGTTTTTTCCCCCTTGCAATGGTAAACAACCACTCTCTGGGGGTCTAAATGGGAGATCTATTGTCACACCAACAATTCTCGATTATCTATCTTGTTGCTACCCCGCTTTATGTTCAAAGTTAAGTTCATGGAAGCAGAAATCAACTCTAATCCACTTATCTCATCGATTCATCCAGCTCTGACCCATCCTGCTCTGACTCTGTCTTGCCGGGAGATCAAATCTTGGGCTCTGTCCCCATGCGGTCTTTCTTGGCTTCAGTAACACGCAGTGACCAGGGTCAGGATGCAGAGCAACTCTTGGGGTGCAGCAAGGATTCCATCCTCTCAATTAGCCTCCTCCCGAGTCTCCCAGGCCTTTGGGGGCTTGGGATTTAATTAAGTAATTGAAGAGATGATTCCAGTTTGGTTGGCTTATGCCACACTGGCTCCCTCTGAGGAAGGCAGTGGAAGTAGCATATTTGCATGTATGCAAATCCTACACACAGTATCTATCTTTCAGTCCCCTTTAACCAACCTGGTGGCACACAAGCACAACATTTTGTGTTTTTGTGCTTATGTTTGTCAGCGTGTCTCTGTGTGCATGCGTGTGGTGTCATCCTTAGGCTGTGCTGCTGCTCCTTAATGACCCGTGCGGTGCCTGGGAGCTAGGGGTCTCGCAGCGTCGTGACTAACAGCCTGGGCAGATTGGCTGCTGCCAAAGCCCAGACCCGGGCCAAGCCCCCAATTCATACCACACTCCAATACACACAAACACACATATACATACAAACACACATCAGCGTGTCTCCTGCTGCTTAGATTTCTCTAAATGTGTTTATGTAGCTATGGATGGCTGCCTTAAGATGTTATTATGAATTTATGTGTCTGCAGGGTAGAGATGTGTGAGTGCAGCAAACATGTATGTGTCGAGCGCATCTGTATGGAAAGATGAGATTGATTGTGGGGCTGTGAAATATCACAACAGCAAATAACATGTGTATGTGTACCGCACAGCAAAAAAAATAAAATAAACCAGGGCTGTAATAACTTCCCGGGAGGCCCCAGGGTACACATAAGCTATTGAGCCCCCAATATCTTATGATGTATGCATCCTGTTGTGTTTAAATGTATAGAAAATAAACATTTTTTTAAAAATCCTAAATACAAACAATCTAGATCTTAAAGTAAAAGTAGCAGTACCACAATTTGTATTACTGTTTACATCACTTTAATGCTGCAGCTGGTAAAGGTGGGGCTAATTTTTTAAAATCTTAAATCTAAAATCTTTATTTTTTGATTATATGTTGTAATATTAATCTTGATCTACGAGAGGCTTCAGTCTCTGCGACCCGAACGAAACTTAAATGAGGACTAAAATGTAGGAGTTCCCTTAAGGCCTTTGTTATTTTTGTTGATAATATACTTAATTGTGCATATTACCAGTTAGCATATAAGCAGTTTATCCAAAAACTAATTGCCACACAGTAAATCTGAGGCCTTCGGGACCTCGGTGCAGTTTCCCAGCCCGCCTGGTTGGTAATCCAGACTTTAAGTAGCAATGTTTGTGTACAAAAAACAGCAGGCCAACCTTGAGGGACAGCAAGAGGGTGTTTGTGTGTGAATATGTCTATTATAACATCTCTCGGTGTGCGGGCGCGCGTACACGATTTTTTTTATTTTTTTGCATTTGTGTATGCGCGTGTATACGCATACTGGGCAGGTGAATGATGAACACTGCAGTGCTTTGGTGCAAGAGTTTGTGGTTAGAAATCACAGAGGGACCGAAGTGACTTGATTCCGCCCGTGCCTCATATAGATGCAACCCCTCCTTCACAACACACACACACACACACACACACACACACACACACACACACTCCTTGCAGATATAAAGAAAGCAAGAGAGGGAGAGGTGAGGGGAAGAGAGAACCCTCACATCCTTTTAACTGGGTCTCATAAATCACAGACAGCAGCATGGCAGGATTATGTTGTCAAGTATAAAAATGAGAATGTGTGTGTCTGTGAGTGTGTGTGTGTGTGTCTGTGTCTGTGTGTGTCTGTGTCTGTGTGTGTGTGTGTGTGTCTGTGCATGTCTCTAATGTGGTGCTGCCTACAGTAGGACAGGTGGCGAGGCATTGAAACTCCATTGTTCAGTTGTTGTTTGTTGGAGAAGGGGATACATAAAGCCACCTCACACGGCAGAGACAGCTGAACATCCTGAAAAGGCTCATCTGAAAAACTGAACAGGTGGATGAAAAGCTGAAACAGAGATGTAAAGGTTTCTACAGTGAGGCAGAGGAGGGCACGGAGTGTGTGTTTGTGAATGTGTGCGAGACACTGAGTGTGTGAGAAAAGAATTAGGATGCTTCAGTAGATTCATCAAGAGAGAGAGAATGAAGAGAAATGCTCAAAAAATGCATTTTGATAGCAAGGGGGAAGTGAAGTGGGAGTATATTTAGAGGCGGAGGAGAAAAGATGGAACGAATGAGAGAGAGAGAGACGGAGGGGGAGAGAGTCCATCATAGATCTGTGGTTGCAGGCTTCAATCAATTATTAACACCATGCAGATTAGCAGCCGTGCCGACAAACGATGCAATGATGGCTGTCAGTTTCCCCCGCACCGCCGCCTACCTCAGGGAATGATGGAGAATGAGGAAACAGAGGAGGGAGAAACAGAGGAGGGAAGAGCAATGATGAGAGATGAACTGGGGGGGAAAAAAAGTTGGTGCAAACTTGTTTTTTGGTTTGTTTATTCCCCTGGGAGAGAGTTAGAAGGAAGGGCCTGTACGAGCGTGATGCGTTAATATTGGCAAGAGAGGAGATGAAGTACAGTCATCATCTGCTTTCATGATTGGATGAAGTAGAGTTTAGTTCAGTTTGGAGTTGGGATATATGAAGATAGATTTCCTGAGGCGATAGAGATTTGTCAACTTGTTAGAGATGTTGCTAAAGCCCTTTTTTTTCTGGCAAGGTAGTTATTTCTTTAATGACACTGCTTGTTGTCCATTTGGAGCAAATTTTGCAAATCAGTGAGCCTCACTGCCTTTTGTGCAATTGGAGTTCGGATGATTGATTAACTCATTTATCAGGTTTCAGCTCCTCCAATGTGAGGATTTGCTGTTGTTCCTTATTTTGTATCAGTCTAAAGTGAATCTTGTTGTGTTTTTTTGACCATTGTTTCGACAAAACGAGCATTTTGAAGATATGTTATGACATTTTATAGACAAAATTAACTATTTATCGGTTAAAAAAATGACAGATTGATCCATAATGATTGTTAAATCAGCCTGCAATAAGATTTATTTTGTTATTTAATTCACTGGATGAGCTAAAGCACACATTCCCATCTGTTATCTGTAAGTTTCACAAAAGCCATCTTTTGAAATCCATCTTGAAACCCATTTGTTTTCCTTGGCTTTCTCTTTATTTAATAACTTTTTGGGTCATGCACTCATTGTCATTGTCTCTTTTTATTGTCTTCTGTTTCTTATCCCCTTCTCCTTTCCTATTGTATACGACTGTCATGATATAAAACGACGTCTAATGTGATAAAAGACTGCTCGCCCACTGCTCAGTTCGTTGAGGTGAAATGGTGGGAGCAGGACAATAAATGCTTTCGTTTCCTGAAAGAGGTGCAAAAATATGTGAGATAATGGTTCAAAAATAAATTAAATACATTATTACATAATGTTTTTTTAATGTTTCATCAGTAGGTAACAAAGCCATTACAGCTCCAGAGGATGTGTGAGGTTTTATATGTGTGCGCTGCAGCGGCACAGAAAATCATGTAACACCAGGGAGAACGGATATAACTTCAAGTCTACATCAATACCCTGTGTTGTATCCCTGAACATCCAGAAAACCCCTGAGTCCAGATTTTTTTTTCTCCTTCTCTTTTTTATCACAAGTACTTTGTCTAAAATGTCACAAGTACAAAAGCACAGCAAGGTGATGCTGCCCACTTTCCCCAAAAGTTTGGGAGTAGGCAGAGGACTTGAACTTCTGACCTCTGCGTGGGAGAATAGCTTTCACCTGGGGCACTGAAAGCCAACCAACATTGTCAAGGGAGATGATGATGATGATGACGAGGCAGTTTGTTTGCAGAGGGGAGAAAAGTGGGAGAAAATCGGAGCGGAAAGGTTTTTTTGGGGGGGGCGAAGGATTGCTTGGCCTTAAAATGTATAATGGTAGAACTCTCAAGGGCAACACAGCTGGGGCGCCCTTGAGTTAGCACAATTAACCTACACACCCATTGGTACTATACATAGCTCCCTATAGAGGTTACCGTAGAATAGGGAAGAGCAGTATCATTTGAGCTTGTTAAATCTTCCAGAATTCATAAATCATTCAGTGTTACCTCAGGATATGCTGACCATACAGGGACGCCCACACAAGATACACTGAGTACATAGTCTTCTCTCTGATGTCCCTCTATTTACAGTATTTTCTGTATTTACAATGTGATGTTAGAGCTTACGGCTTGGGCAAAGATAACATTCTCACCCCGCGATTACACCTGAGCTCAGCACAGCAGCATGCTGCAGGGGAATGCATCTTCAAAGGATCGTTTTGGTTTATTTGGAATCGTTTTTGTAGTTCTGGACCGTTTTCCTATCAGTAACAACAACATTGCACCGAAGTACTGAGAATTTGAAATGTGGTAATGTTAAAAGAGAACTCACCCAAAATGTACTAATTCATTTTGACCTCCAAATAATGTGCTTTGGATCAGTGAGTCCCAACCTTTTTACTTTCTGATCCCTTCAAATGAAGCAATGTCTACTTGGAGCCCTTTGTACTTTTATAATAAGGCCAGATTCAGACCAAAATCCACCGCTGCAACGTTTTTCATGTTTTTCTATTCACTTGATTGGGGGTATTGTGTTTTGGCTGCGGCAGTGCCTGAACTAAACTACGATACTCTCGCTGTTCTGTTCAGACTTGGTTTACTTCATGGACCCAGCTCCTATATCTGTGTCTGGTTTGAAATTAAAACATTTCCATTGGTTTGTGTCCATCGGTTTGAGAGAGAAGAGAAGGGAGAGAACAAACAGTGGTCGAGCGATATAGACAGTGAATGAGAGTGAGGGAGCACCAGCATTGAGAAAGCCAGGGATTTAGAAAAATAAAACGTTATTTTTTTGATTGTTTCAGCACAAATAAACACAACCCCAGCACTACGAACACACACCGTCACTCTACCCTGTAGCGATTCGCCACAATGACCTGATTTGGTCTAAATACAGCCTAAGTTACAAGTAGTTCCCCCAAAGAATAATCTTTTCTTCTTCTTAGATTTTATGTATATAGTAATTTTTAGATCCTGTAAATCATCATGTGACTCTTCAGGTTTATCCCATGACCTCTTGGAGAGGTGCAATCCATAGGTTGGCAGCCATTGGCTATCCTGTCAGATGGACTGAACACTCATTTTCTGCACCATCTAACTTAGTTATATCTTGTCATATTTCCAGTTGTCTGCAATTACTTTGGTAATTACTAAGTACAATATTATCATAGCTGACAGAGATGATGGGAATTTTCTTCTTTTTTTTAAAAGATTTTTCATTTTCATTGAGACCTACTGAACAAATAATTGTTCATCATTTCCTTCCTCTGTCACCTCTTCCATTACTAGTGCCGCCAACAAATCTTTGTCTTTTTAGGCTCTCAGATAGGGCAAAATGAATTAAGCATTGAACGATGTCAGGTGTGAGCGTTGGTGATGGTTTAAAAGTAAAAAAACAACACAATTTCAGTGTTGTTTTTCGTGCCTGAAGGCAAGGTTTGGAGCCAAAAAGGAAACAAGGTTTTGCAATTAACCAGAGAGCCTCTGAGAAAAACGAGAGAAAGGGGTGCCGGGTGAGAGAGTGGTGGAGAAACGAGCAAAGAAATGCATTAAAAGAGAGCAGGTGACGCACGTGGTCACACTGGCTGTCTCGCTGGAGTGTGTCACTATCTCCATGAGCATGGGAAGACGTGAGGTTTAAGGTAAAGGCATATTCAGCAACTGTGTTGGTTTCTATACTCCTTTTAATAAGAGGTGATGGCAGACGGTCTATCGCTGCAGCACTCTGTCTCTCCTTTCTCTCTCCCTTTCCCTCTTTGTTAAGCCAGGGCCCTGCCGCCAGCTGCACCATCTGTGGCTGCAAAATGCCCAAAATTCATTAGTGTAGAGAGGCAAGGGAGTTGAGGAGCAAAAAATCCACCAGGAGACTGACTCACAGGGAGGGAATGGAGGGGACCGAGAGGGCAGGAGTGGACAGGGCAGCAGACCCTGACTTTTGAAGCTTTTTAATGAAAAAAAATCTCTCTCAAAAAAGAACGTGGAAGAGCGGCGAAAAAAAGAGTAGACCGAGAGTATGAAAATTGAGTCGGAAGGTGCACTTAGAAAAAAACGAGAGAAGGGAGAGATGATGCAGAGCAAAAGAGCAAAACGGGAGGAATGGAGTGAAGCAAATGGAGAAACGAGGCAGAGAGGAAGCAGCAACAGAAAGAGAGAGAAGCATAAGGAGAGGGGAGATGATGATGAGGAGGACTAACGGCGGGGCCTCTGTGTGGCACCGAGATGTTCTTTGTGCCTGTCAGAGTCTGACTAAAGATCAGGATTTGTGTGACACATCTGTACTAAATCTCTAACAACGAGAATCTGTCTGTCGCCGTCTTTATCCGGGGAGCTGTGTCTCGTTCCTCTCCCTTTCCTCATATATTTTTTTTAATTTATATCCATTACCACTAACTCTCCTTTGTGTTAAAATTACTGCATAGTATTTCTGTTTTATTTGACATAATCTGCAGTGATAGATGACATGAAGCATAGGAGAGCAGATTAAATGCAGCAGAGGTCCTGAACCTGAAAACTCAATGGGTAGATGGATTTATCCTGGCCGGATCTCTTCGTTTCCTTCTTACATTATTCTATTTGTGACCCCTCCGATTTCTATTATCGTTGTCCTCTTTTCTGCACTTCATTGCATTTCCTTTTCTCCTCCCTGTTCTCTCACTTCTTCAATATTCCCTGACAGCACTTCCTTCCCCTCCACCTCCTTTTTTTCTCTGTCACCTCCTCACCCTCCTGTCTTCCTTCATCCCCCCCAGCCAGCTCTTACACGTCATCTATCTGCAGCACTGACTCATGATTCCCACGAGGGCTGCGAGGTGACAGGGATCATAGAGCTTTGTGGAACTTGTGTGCTCAGATAAGCTGCTGAATTAGAAGGTGGAGAAGATCAGCCGTGGCGTTGCAGGGGAGAGGAGATGAGCGAGGAGGTGAGAAGATAAGAACGTAGGGAGGTGTAGAGGAGGGAGCAGGAAAAAAGGGGGTGAAAGAAGACGGCAAAAAGGAGAGAAAAGAGGAGACAGGTTAGGTTAGGATTGGGGGAAGGGAGGATGAGAAAGGTGAGACGAGGACAGTTGGTTCTGTGGCAGATTTACCACGATTTTTATTCAATTCAGTCACAGTCACAAATAAAGGCAAGCTTCTTATTTCTAGCCAGCGACTGTTTTGTGGACTGAAAATTGAAAAGACAGCTGATTAAGCTGTTGTCTCCAGATAGTCTCCAAGTCAATTCAAGTCACAGGTTATGTCAAGTCAAATCACAATAGCCACAATAGTGTTTGCAGCCATTTTTCAGGTGACAAAGTGAGATATTTTTATTTTTATTTATTTCAAACCATGATATAACATAATTATTCAACTGATAAGAGCCATTTAAGGACTAACTTGGCTGAATTAGCTATCTAGTTAAAAGAATTGTAAGACTGGAATCTGCTCTTACTGATCCAAATGAGTCTTCGAATAAAGTTTGATGTAGTTGAGGAGAAGGTCTTGCATTCAGCAGTTCGGCCCTTTCTTTTGCAGGTGGACCTCTTGGGTTAGAAAGCGATGACTCTTGGCCAACTCATGATCTGATCTGATTCATAGACCCTTATGTTACATCACAAGGAGGTCTACTAAGTTTAGTCATCCAATCGTGACAAAGCCACTTCCGGTGTGCACAAAACAGACAATTTTAGACATTGTGTCTCGAATCAAGTCACGAGTCGAAGTCACTAAGGTAGTTGGCTAGTTATACATTTGAGATACAAAATATCACTCTTCTCATGCAGATAGCTTCAGTATGTTGAGTAATGCAAAGCCTAACAGCCCTAGTTACAGTTACTAAGCAATGATTGCACTGTTACTGTAGCAAAAGGTCAATTATCAGTCCGCAGATATGTATGCATTTATGGATGTGTGACATTTCTGTGCCTCGCCATGAGCACACGTGGCTTCTGTATGCAAGCTCACAACACTGTATGCGAACATAAACTGTGTAACCCTATGGCAAACAACAAAGACACCGAACAGCTGCCCACACACACACAGACACAGTCTAAAAGAACTATGCAAATAACTATATAGAGATAAACAGAGGGACGTAAGGTGAAAACAGAGTGAGGAAAGCGTCAGAAGTAATTTAGATTCTGACAATTTGTCCAGCTCAGTGTAAGGACTTAAACTGAGAAAAAGTCCTCCTGATAAAAACAGCTGACAACTGCCGCTGGAGGTAAAGCATTAGGCAAGAGGTGCGAGGTCAGAAAAAGTCTTTAAAAGCAGGAATGAAGTGCAGCTTCGACTCGTCTCCCATTTTTTATTTCATCTCCCTCTCAGTTTCTTTTCTTACAACTTCCTGTTCCTCAAGGAAAATACATTTTTAATGCTGTTGAAACTCACTCTGCCCATTTTATGGTTTGATGTTTTTTTTTTGTACTAACTCAGATAACCAGCCAAATGTAGACGATGTGACATCAGGCGAGTTGGTCAGCGGGGGGGCATTATTTTTTATAGCTTTGTACTGTTCAAAATCAATAGTTTTGGTTTCAGTTCAACAATTTTACGCGTGGAAATTCAGCACAAACTCGACTAAGATGCCATTTTTTCTTCTTAGCTGATGTCTCAGCAGAACAAAATGCAGAGCAGGTTTTAAAAACTCACATTTCAAGGACAGAAGTGATATTTTCTCAATCTGACATCTCACTCTCTCTCGCTCTAACACTGCAATTCGAAGAATCGGATGATATCACTAGCTCTAATAAAATAGATGAGATAGATTGTGGTAAAGTGGGTACACCGAAATCAGAAAAGTACTTTACCACAAAATAACTCCCGGAACACATTGAACATCACAGATTGGTGACAAGTTGTATAACATTGTAAAAGAATCCGAAAATTCTTTCCTTGAACATATTCAACTCATCAGCTTCACTATCTTCTTTGTTCAAAAAGTTTTCAGTCACTGGATGTACTGAGTCAGGCACATCCGTGTCTTTCTGGAGGTTAGCTTATATCTCAGGGGGTTGATTTGAATCCCTTACTCCAGACTGTTGTGCAAATGTGTGGAATAAACATCTGGCTAATGTTTTGCTGGGTCATTTGCAGATGAAGTCGGTGCTGGAGCAGTACGGAGTGAGTACAGATAATGAGACAGCTTATAAAAAGGTTAGAAATGATGTGTTAATAAAACTATCTCGCTATGACACGTTCGCTCGCTGAACAGTTATAATGAATGACATAAACATTAAAGAAGCTGTCCGACAGTCTCAGTATGTTTCCCACTAAACTGGGACCATAGAAAACTGTTTTGCTATATTAGTGTGACATTAGTAGTAGTACATTAGTATTTCCACTAAACAAAGTTACTGCTGCTGAAAATATTCCTTTCAGCGTATAATGAGCTTTCATTTGAGAAAGATTCATTGGCACACGCACTCGTTTTTACTCAGTCCTTGACATTTGCAATACATCCTGGCAGCTGTGCGTGTTTTATTATTAATACTTCAATTTATGTCTCAGGAAGATACGTTTTGATGCCCCTTTGTTTTGTAGTGTGTTGCATATTGTAAAGTGTACAACACTCGAAAAAGAAATGATTCTGCAGGGTTTTTTTGCAGTGGCTATTGACAGTTTTGACTGAGCAAGTGAGAATGCGTTTGTAAATGTGTTATGTCTGTTATAATTGCATGCATGCATATGCATAAGGAAATGTCTGCCGCCTTCACATGCTCGTGCGTGCTTGTGGCACACGAGTAAAAATTGTTTTTGCGGCTCATTCACACATGAGGGAGAGGGGAGCCAGAGATCATTTTCAGTGCTCCACATGAAGGAGCATTAATCCAATTTAAACAGCTCCAAGGAGACAGTCCTCTAATAACTTATGGTGACTTAGGAATTTGTTTATGTTTGTAACGGCGCACTGAAAGATTAATAACCTCCACAATAGGAGTTATACAACCCTCTCTGCGAGGAAACACAATAAGGAAACACACGAGAAACTGATGTGTAGAGATAAATGAAAGGCAAATTAGCCAGTGGCGTTGTATTTAATTACACATTACTTCTGTCACAGCTTTAGTTATGCCCCTGATTTTTTTCTCATATTCCTTGATAGCCTCCGGCTTTGGTAAAACAGCTTCATCAGTAACATGAGCCAGCAGATTCATCAGTGGCTCAGTCCACTAGGGCTGACATAAATGCACAGTTTAGTTTCGCCTCAAGTAACTGGTTGCATGCTTGTTTCCTCCTCAAACAGACTATGACACATTAATTCACCTTTACCTCTCTCCTCATCTCACTTTTCTTGATTCCCAGTATTTTTTTTTCTTCTGTATTTCTTACACAAGACCCTTCTCAGCTTTGCTCAGCTGCAAAGATTAAATGGGCTCTCTATCGATTGCTCTTTTCTAATGCACCGGCCTCTCCAAAGAAATACCAAAAACATGTCATCACCCAGGCTGAAAAGAAGTGGTTGGAGGGTGAAAAGGGAGGGAGGGTGGTATCCAAAGTCAGGTATATTTTTAACTTCATCTGTGTTCCACAAGACGGAGGAGAGACACCAGGCAGCATGTGAGCAAGACTATCACGCTACCAAGGGAATGGATAGGGGCTTTACTGCAACTGAGCAGCGGCAGTACGCCGACGGTGCCAAAAGCAACCCAGGGTGTCATCCGCCTTCCATCTGGTATGAGACGGAGATGCAGAGAGGAAAGAGAAGGGAGCTTCAAGATTTGTTGAAGGAGAGTACACTCTAGCCTGGAGCACCAGGTCTACCAAACCTTCTCCAACTTACAGACCAAGGCCTGAGCTCTTGGTGGCGTTTTTTTGAATGTCTGCCACAAGCTCTCCAGCACAGCTGCAGCCAAATACAACTGGCACAGGGGCTATGTGTGCGGGAGCTAGTGGTGCCGAGTCACAGCAGTGGAGCAACAATGGCGAGAGCTGCTGTGATTCAGAATGCAAATGAACCCCATCCACAGCTGTAAGGATGGCTGTGGGCACAGCCAGGCAGAATCCAACTGCACACAAACAGACGGAAGTATGCAAACACATGCACAAAAGCACACTTAAAACACTGCCACACACCCGCACACAGATTTACGAAAATGCACGTAGCAAACAGATTTACACAAGCTTGCAAATACACATATGCACATTTATTCTTACTCTCTCTCTCACACACACACACACACACGAAGATGCTTACTGCAATTGTACTTGCACAGAGTCTCAGTGCACTGCACCATACCTCCCTTGGTTTTTTTCCTCCATCCTCCATTCCATCCCTCAGGAGCTCCCTCCTAAGCAGGTGTTAGCTGATTTTTGTTCCCTCGGGTAGTTCTGTTTTGTTCTTCGCAGCAAGTACTGCTGCCGTGAATTATCCTGACAGCACCTTACTCCTGGGCTCTGGCCCTCACCTTCTCCTCCTCCTCTTTTCCTTGCTCTTTCCCCTACATCTCCAACCTTCCCTTCCCTGCCTGGATCTCCTTTCATCTTCACTCTCTTACCACCCCATGTGGTGCAAGCAGCAAAACCCCTAAACGAGCAGACTTCTTAACAACACATCGGCCCACACACACACACACACACACACACAGACATACACACACACGTGCAGAAAGATAAACAAACACAAAAATGTTCACTCAAACGTGCATGCCAGTAAAACTCACGCACACGTGTGCTTAAACTGTTTTAACGGCGCACTTGAAACCACCACGTACTCGCAGTGCACTCAACTATTTGTGCATTCACTGAGATCGAGTGTGTTGATGGGAAAATGTTGCTGCTCCCTCGTAGCCCAAATGTTGTTCCCTCTTGTTTTTCTGTTTACAAAAGGCACAGACAAAGAATTACTTATTTTAGATTGCTCATTACTATGGCGGCTTCAGACAGCGGCTAATTGCCCCCCATTCAGTCATCATAATTAACTGGTCTTATTACTCTGAGTATATTACATATTCCGCTTATTTCTACAGAAATATGTCATTACCAGTACGAAATGAACAGTTGGGAGGTGTGTGTGTGTTGGGTGAGCATTAATAAGTCGGTGGTGGTGCCGTAAAGGCTTATGCATGAAAAAAAAAAAATTAGATCTTTTATTCAGCTTCACATCGACTGGAGTTTTTGTTCGAAATTCACCGAACGCATTTCCAGCACGTCGTCTTTTGTCTTTGACCGATATTGCGTCATTTCAGCTCTTTGTGTGTTAATGTCCAGATTAACAACAGCGGCAGTAATTTTCAAGCCCTCGTCAAACTCTGTTTTTCTCATTAGTCCTACTTTTCAAGTGTGTCATAAATGACCGTTGGCAGCTTTGCATCGGCCGGTCATCCATTTCACACACATACTGCCCAACACTCAACTGACTTTTTGATGCCTCATTCTTTTTGACTCCACTTTACAGCCAATGGTGCTATTGAAAATAACTGCTCCCATGCTATTACACTCCTTTGTCTCCTGTCACCATCACCCGGTAATTGCTGTTTTTATTGTAGCCTCTTAGAGGCTCAAGTGTAAACTATAGGGTAAGCCTCGCCGCTGTGCTGGAAGCTTAAGCGCATGGCTGGAAATATTTGTTTAGTCCCACAGCATCTGACAGAGCTCCTATAAACAACAAAAATGTTGACCACCAGAACATATTCAGTGTTTACAACACAGCTTTTTTTTATTTATCTATTTATTTTTTGACATTATTGTATAAGGCTGGGAAATAAATTCAATAGTTCTTCACAGTGATTCCACACAAACCTTGCTAATATTTTTGTTTGTTTGTTTTATAAGTGAGTCACAGTTTATTGTGTTTGCATTATGTGATTTGTGAGAGTAATTTCAAGAAAAAATTACACCATTAGTCATTTCAGCCTAAAAAAAAATTAAAGAGAAAAAGATTATATTGCTGTATTTTATCATACAGAGACAATAGACTGTATAAAACATGGAGGTATCCATGAGGTTTGCCACAGGTTTCTGAAGAGTCATTGTCAAATTCAGAGTGTGGCGGCTCTGGCTGCTGCCATCTTGGCAGCCTTGCCTCCGCTACCTCGTGGCCAATCCAAAAATGAGACATAAATCAAGCCATTAATTATATCACTTACATAATTTGAACATGTGAGTTATATAAAAATTCACCTCCAAGGCAGTTCTCATGAATAGCTATAGAAAAGTTGGGCATTTTATCATGGGGCCTTACAAAGATTGTCTTGTTGGGTGTTGTTTAGCTCAGTTGGTAGAGCATCCGCCCCATGTACTGTACAAAGGCTCAGTCCTTGCTGCAGCGGCCTAGGGTTTGAATCCGACCTGCGGCCATTTGTTACATGTCATTCGCAATCTCTCTCTCCACACATTCCTGTCACTCTTCAGCTGTTTCTATACAATAAAAGCTTGAAAAGGCCAGAAAATATAATAATAATAATAATTATAGGCAGTCTTAAGTGGCCATTGGATGAACTGCAGTTTTTTACACTTTGGTGCCAAAAGGATGATAAATTAGAGCAAACCACCAGAACAACAGACTTCTCAGAACTCTACTGCAGGGAAACATTGACCATCAGCCATTCTTCCAGATGATAATACCTCATTTGGTGTTTTGATGATGGTGCTGGAGACCGCCATCAAACACATCAGTCCAGAATCTCACATAGATGTTGAGTTGAGTTGAGATCTGGTGCAAAGACCATAACATATGACTCACATCATTTTTATGTTCATCAAACCATTCAGTGCCCTGGATGGTGTCTGCGTTCATTACGGTTTCTCCAGTCATTTATTCAAGTTTTCATTTAATTTGTCACCTGTCTGTAGATTGATAACATAGAAATGCAGTATATTCCTAAAATACTACCCCGTGGAGCTTTTGTGAAGCAATCTTTTGAATCAGGGGTCTCTGTTGTGTTTGTATCTTCAATCTTCTATCAAAATAAAAAAAAATGCACCAGAAAAAAAGCAGGGAAGGAGAAGATTGCTAGCATTCAGACACAGATGTAAACAATTCAGGTTTCAAAGTATGCTAAAAATGTCTTTGCAAATGTTTTCAGGAAAGAAATTAAATTAAACCGTTTGTCAGACCTCAAGGATAAACACAATGCTCACACTGCTTGCAAACATAATTTGCATGTTAACAATTTTTACCTCTACGGAGTTCCTTTAATATAATACTTTTTTTTTATCATGGTGTCCAGAAAAAACAGACATAAATACAACGTGAAGATACTATTTCAGCCTATCGTATTCTTTGACTATAATATAACACAAAAATGTGAATTTATAACTCAGATTTGCTCGGTGCCAAAGAAGGCACCATGCTGCTGGTAGATTACATATTGGTGTTCTGTTCCTCTGTCGCTTATAAAGTATGTTATTGTGTGAGGGTGTTAGATGCAGAGCTACTTGGGGTGACTCAGTATTTAAAGCTTCTTCTTTTAAAGCAGTGACAGCACATGCCCACAAATCTGTCAAATTACCAGTGCACAGGGTGTATTTAGGGGAGTCTACAGGGCCTTGTGTAAAGCGGGCGTGTGTGTGTACTCACTGGGAGAGGAAGTAACAGTTTAACTACTGTATTGATTTCACCAGTGCTAAGGGGTTTAGGCGCCGGTCCAAGGAAAATGGGGGGCAAAAGAAAGAGGAGTGGAGCTCGTCCCTGGTTTTAGCACGCTCGGCTTTTCTCCCACGCTTGATTCAATGGTAAAGGTCTGTGGCTGCCCATTGAAGTTGTACAACTGCTGCATTGAGTACTGTATGGCTCTGTGCACTCTGCAGTGCTCTATTGATTGATGTGTGAAGAGGGATTAGTGAGCAGGAGGGTGGGACGGAGGCTGAGAGGAGGAAGAGATGCAGGATGGGGGAAGGTGGGGGCAGAACAACCAGAGGCAGAATTGTGGATGCAGCATGTGTACAATAAAAAAAAAGGGGGGGCAGATGTCACCTCTTTGGTAAAGCCAAGTTCGACACCCGAGGGCGATGCCCTGCTTTTCTGTAAATGTTGATGGTTTTGGCATGCCTCTGAGATCAAGCTGCGTTAGCAGTTATAAGTGTGTCAAAACAGTGGGAATATGTGGGCTAGGAAATATCTATGACCTTGAATGACAAGCAGCTAAATGTCCAACCAATCGCCTTGATGCCTCACCAGAGTTAATGTCCACATAAGCCGCAGTCACGAAAAACTCATTTCAGTCATTCCACCACATTCGTCCCAACATAAAAAACTATCTTCGGTCTGAAAGAGGGTGGGAGGGTCGGGATGACATTACCAGACAGATTCAAAACAATTCATTCACCGTGACTTCTGTGACATTTCTTAGATTTCCTGTCAAGTGGATTCCCGCTGACATCCATTTTGCCTCACCAGAAATTGTTGAAAAGCAGGCGACCTGCATATCCATCTTGTTGTGCCGTTTGAGCAAAGCATCCAGGTGGTTTCTCACTCCTCGGCCATCATTTTCACCCCCTGCTCTCCTGTTGCTCCATCCCTGACAGGTGGTGGCTCGGGGGGTGGAAGGAGTGAGGGATTTTTATCGATAGTAGGGCGTAGAGGGGCTGAATGAGAAGTGGAGTGGAGGGAGGGGGGGGGGAAGATGAGGCTCCGGGGGGTGGGTGTGGGGGGGTGGACACGAGGTTGGATTTGAGCCGCTCAGAATAAATGGGATCAGACGAGGAAGAGAAAAAGGCATATCTGTGCCGGTTAATGTTGAATTCACCACCCCCTACCCCTTGTCTCCCGCCTGAGGCTCCTGGCATCTGATAATCCTTGGGCTGCCTCTCTTCATCATCAAGGTGTCGGAGGAAGTGCCTCTGTAAATATTTAATTGGCTGCAGTATGCCGGTGTTAATTATGCGGGTGTGTCTTTGCTCTCCACCCCAGCGTCACTCACTGTGTCCTAGCACTATTCTCTCCTCCATCGCTCCTTCTCTTTCTGCTACTATAGTAATGCTGTTATTGTCACCACTGCGAACACTACTGTACAAGTATCTCTACTGTTACTACTGCTGCTACACACTCATTCTCAATGACATTTCCTTTCATAACCTCACCTCACCCTAACTATCTTTTTTCACCTCTCCCTTTCAACCTTGTGCTACACCTTTCTCCTTCTCCTTTTAATTTCCAAACTGCGGAGCGGATTATTGTTATGGGTTTCATTATAGTCTCTGCCGTTATCCGTCCTGACGCCAATCATGCTTTCAGAAGAAGCCTTCCCTCCTCTCTGTTTATTTGATCGTCAAGGGCAATGTGAAATAAATGAACAGTACAAAGAAAGCCTTGCAAGGACTACGTGGGCTAAAGTTGTACAGCTCAATAGAACTCAACTCATAAGTGTCTGCCAGTAGCAAGTGCAATTACATACAGGCGCATGTAGAAGTCAAGAGAATACAAATCACATAATAGATGTCTCGTGAGTACTGAGCAAGCAGCCTTGCAACGCTTTCACAGGCGAAAGACACAATGCACGAGATCACAGAGACAAATACGCTGCCCCACAAGTGGATGAAATTATGTGACTGTCTACCCATGTGCCAGCAATAGATGAAGTGTTATCCACAGATGAGCAAAATAGATTTCTGTTTTTGCAGAGTGTATAACAGCTCAAAAGGCTTTATAGTACAGGTGAATTGATGGTCTACTAGCCCTTGTGTCCTGTGCGTAATCCCTCAGGCAGGTCCATAAAATTTTATTCTCTTAAAAATGTCATTGACCCGTAGCTCAATACTGTGCCAGACAAAGGCTTAAGGAGGTTTTTTTGGGGGCAGCACACAAGTGTGTGTGTGTGTGGGTGCATGTATGGTGTAAAGATGGGGGTTCTGCTTTTGTGCCAAAACAGCAGGTCACAACAAGGACAAGATACCGGTGGCCAGGACAGACAACAGTGAGCGGGGTAATTCAATATGCTAAGGGCCACTGCGGTGTTCACCACCAACAGTTCTTCTCTTGGTTATTCATCATTTCTCTATTCATACTGAACTTTTTTTCATAGGCTCAGCATTCTTCTCCCTCATAAACAAATCGTTTTTGTTTTAGCAAAGTTTTGTACTGACAAAACGCTTTCTTTTGGGATTCACATTGTTTTTGTGTTTTCCACATTTAGAGTCTACGGGGTAGTCAGTGGTTTAAGCTTCCCTGTTGGCAAGCACTCTTCTTTCCTAGAGTGTCAATGGGCAAGGCTCCTGAATCTTCCTGGTGGGTGCAGTTCATCAGCCTGCATGCTGAGCCCCAGGAGAGAGCAGAGGAAAAGCAGAATTTGAGATAGGGGATCAATAAAACTAAAAGTAGCCCAGAAATTGAAAGTGGCGGCTGAGGAATCTGTTTTAGCCATGCAACAGCACGCTGCTGGTTGCACTCTGGCTTTATTATTGTTCTGTTTGATCATATCCATTGTGTTTGGCCAGCAAAATTTAAATGAATTGCCTGCAGGGGATAAATAATGTTGATTGCATTAAAGGGTGAGAGGCACATGCTGTCATTCAGCCAGATGATGTTTACATTTTGTTGTTTTACATCCGACACTCCCACGCTCTCGTTAATGAGACGCTGCAGTCGATTTGCGTTCGCCCAGAAGCCCAGAGAATAACCATTAACCTGCATGTATTATTCTAATTTATTTGTTTGCTGTGTCATTTCCACACCAGAATGTCAATACTCCTAAATGTTGGGCTCAAATTCTCATATAGTATGAAAGTAACTGTATCAGGGTTAGGTAAGTCATCTTATGTTACTCAAAAGTGCTCGTTATCGGATGATGAAGTCAAACATTATTAAAAAAATAAATCGTAGCATAGCTCTAGAGATGACTGTCGCAACAGTCCACCAGTTTTGGCCAGACTAAAATATAATTATTACATAAAATATGAATGTCATGACATTTTGGTACAGATATCCATGGTGCACTAAATTATAAATCTATAGCCAGTTCTAGGCATATAGCCAGTGGACATTGCTGAGGGCCTGGGCTGTATTTTTTCTTATTTTATCTTTATTGAATCAGTCAGTCGCATTAAGATTAAGATCTCTTTTCCAAGAGAGATTTGAGACTAAGAAAATATTCACAAGAACGCAATCAAGAAACAGAAACAACACAACTATAACAGTAAACAAGGAATTCATAAAAAAAACGGTTACGAGAGTCATAAAAAACATCGGGTAATAAAAAGCTTTCAGATCTCTGAGGAGAATGTCGGCCTGCAGTTTGCTGTTCATACCACTCAAAAAGTGCAGAGTACCTGAAACCATTAGTTGCATTAGTGCATACATTGATGGATAATTATAGGCTGATGTACAACAGTAGAGCTTTATAAATGAATGGCATGAGTATCTTTATAGTAATCCACGTGTGATGCAAAGAATGAAATTTGCCATTTGTGGTGAATGCATTATGATGCATTTGATGGAGCAGCATGACAATACAGAAAATGTCCATTGTTGAGGAAAGATATTTCAGCATTTTAGCAAGAGTGATGTAGGTGCAATTTAAAGTTTTACATTTACATTTAGTCATTTAGCTGACACTTTTATCCAAAGCCACTTAAGGACATATTAGTGCAGCAAGAAGTACTGCTCGCATAGAATCAGATTCACTGGTGGAGGTGGAGAATACCACGTATTTGGTCTTTTCTGCATTTAAAACTAGTCTGTGACTAAAGGGATGGTTTGGGTATTTTAGAAGTGGGGTTGTATGAGGTACTTATGCATAGTCATTGCATTACCTACAGTAGTCAGCAGTCAGCATGCAGAAAACAAATGTGCATCACAGTTGAAAGTTTTACAGTACCTCATACGACCCCACTTCAAAATACACTAACTATCCCTTTAAGTAGTGATAACTGGAAAGTATCGAATGCAGACTTAAGGCCAGTAAGGGCCTGAGCTGGGGTGGAGCTTGTATCATCAGCAGAAAACATGGACATTGAAGTATTGATTAAAATGAATTATGTTATTTATGTACAAGATAAAAGGACGTAAGGAGTTCTGTGCGGAACCAATTACGCATGGCTTCATCTGAACCTATACGCCATAGATTGCGGAGTAGGATTTTTATGATTGATGGTATCATATGCTTTTGAGAGGTCAATAAGGAGGGCAGCAGAAAATGGTTTGTTATCCAGAGAGGAGACAGTGTTATTGATGATCGAAACTGTATACATCGTGGTGTGCATTAGGTTTTAGATATTATCTCGGTGGCAAAACAAAGTAGTCCACCTGTCAAGCAAACACTATAATTGCTTCTCAAGCCATGCTTTGGTTGCAAGGTGAAAAAATGGGGAGTCGTTTTGTCTCAGGATGGAGGTGGTCTCCCATCTCACAATTACGAATGCTGCTCCTGTTTTTTAGTGATCACTTTAACCTGTGCCAAGGTCAAAGCAACACTTTCACTGGACACACAGAGAGAGTGACGACAGAGGTGGATGTGTGCAGAAATCAGGGAGACTGGATGCCAAGATGTGTGTGTTTCTCTGTGTGCATTCCGACTTTGTGTGTGTCTAGATGAAGTCACTTTTATTTTCCACAGGGGGGGGATGTGAAGTCAATCTTTGTCTGTCACAGTGAACTCAGACAAACCCTCGTCTCCGCTGCTTCGGCTCATCGATGAGCCAGTTTGCGTATGTTTGCGTAAAATATGCGTCTGTGATTGATCCTGCGATTCAGTGTGGGAGAGGAAGTGTGTGCTGAATGTGTTGACCCGGGTTATCATGTTCTGCGGTGACTGGGAGTGGAGGCAGGGTGATACAGGTTTTAGAATGCGAGGTGCCAATCGAGCTGTGAAAATGGGAATTGAGTAGGGAAATGGGAATAGCTCCCCGCTGGTTTGTAACCTTTGCAGTGTTGTTTGGAGCATTCATCGTTCATTCAATCAAAATGTGTGTGTCGCATGTGTGTCCCCGTGGTTACATTATGTGATAGTGAGCGCCTTTTCTTCATATTTGTGTCTGTAATTGCGTATATGTGGGGTAGTGTGTATTTATGACAGCATGTCACACCCGTCTCCGAGCCCCAAGCTTTGGAACTGAATTGAATTAACCTAAATAAAGTCTAGTGTGTCGAGTACAGAGCACTTGAAAGGGAACAGCTGAGGGCTTGAGCTGAGGACTGCCTGAGTCTAAGACAGGAAGCATGCTCAGAGTGATGCTGTGCAACATCACTGTAGTAAAAAACGCAGATAAACAAAATCTTGTGACAGTTTTTGAACATTGGACACAATGGCTAATGTGCTGCACCCCTCCCCCAGGGCTTCCAGAGAGATATAGAGGGAGATGGAGCCAGTTCTGGGAGACTTGGCCGGCCTTGATAGCACAGCAACAGTGGCAGCAGCAGAGCCCATTAATGCGATTATAGCTTTTAGCAGGAGATTTTCAGGGCCAGTTTTTCTTTTGAGGCGTCATTACTTTGTCCTTTTTTTCCTGTTCTCCACCGGTATGTCAGTAAACAAACACATACATTCACACCCTTGAGCAACAGACTAGCTAGATACCGTAACTGCTTATATATGCAACCATGAGCAACACATAATAACACAATAATATATGAATACATGAATAATATATGAATGTATATGAATACATAAGCGTGCGTTTAGCCTGTATTCGCTGTGGCATTTTCACACAGATATGCCAAATCGCATCCACAAACATGGAAATGGGGAACAGCCGCAATTAGTCTTTGTTTAAGAGACGGTGAATTATTATTTAGTGTTGTTGGCACTTCTCGGGACTTTCTGCTATGCAGTTTGAAAACCTTTTGATTAGCCATCCATGATGTTCATTATAATTCTGAAGCCTCTCTCATTATTCTTTGTAATCAAACCATGATTCCACAAAGACTCTCCTTTAATTTAAAACCCAAACTTCCTGTCCATTAACTGCTGCATTGCCGTCATTTGGGGTCTCATCTCTTAGCGCCGCTTAACATGTCTTTGCCTTTGCACGGCTATTTAACAAACCTTGAGGTGCTTCTTAGCTCCTCGCTGCAGCGGTTTCATAAAGTCACCGTTTATTAAACCTCAAGGCTAGAAAACAGCACAAGCCTATTGAGATATTGAGGTCATCTTGCAGGCAGAGGGAGAACGAGATTGTCAGAGATAGAAGAAGGGCACAAGCTGAGGTATCTGGTGTCATGCTGTGATTTGGCAGAGTTTAGATGGACAGAGCCAGGTGTCTTAGTGAAGGGGAGCGGTCTGCCTCAGTGGGCAATATCACTGCCAGTATATAAGGTCTTTGGTTATCTTTTGTTTGCAGCCCAAGCAAGTTCATAAAAATGACTTCCGAGGTGTTTTTTTCCTCGTCTGAGTGTTTCAAACACATTTCACAGATGCAAAGTTCGTATTTCCTCTTCAACTAATGGCTCTCAGGATGTGTATCTCTTCTTGTGTGCGTTTGTGCTTTTGTAAGCATGTGCCTCTGTTCTCCGAGTATGTGTGTGTGTATTGGTAGGCAGGATGAGCATCCCTTCTGTTACCGTTGCTGTCCCTTCATTTCACGCTCCGGCAACTCCGCGTGAATCCTCTTCCCTTGGCTCATTATCAGTGCTGTTCAATGAACGCACACCCCACCAGAATGCAGGGTAAAACCAAATCATTATTCAAGTATGGGGGTCAGTGCAGACATTGTGACTCTTTTGTTTAGTATATTTATTACTTTCCTTTCTGAAATAAGTAAGCAGGATGCGGAGCACATCCCCGCCCAACCTGATTCGGTTGAGGTAGTCGATCCGCAAACACCTGACCTGAGATTGATGAACACCAGCGGACCGTCTGGTACCATTATTGGATGCTCATTGGTCTCATTTTTCTTGGCAGGGTCCAGTGTGCACGGAGCAGAATTCGGACACCTGCCGGACAACATTACAGTGTTGGAAGGAGAAAGCGTCACTTTGAGGTAACTCTCGATCCTACACCTGCACCTACTAATTACATGAAAAACATGTTTGTTTTTCCCCCCACCTGTCACGCCGCTTTAATTGCCAATTCTCCGTCACATAACTTCAATTAGATATCCGACATTGTGCCACATTTTCCAGCTCTGTCTATCCTATGAATGATAATACCTGTCAGATGTCACTCGAGACATCCCTTCTGTCTGCAACCAACTTTCCCTTAGATGTAACAATGACAATGCACGGGTCATTTCAGCGGGTGGACCTCTACTGCATCCAACCGCACCTTTCTAACTGTGAGTGATAAAAGTAGCTTTACCATGCACTCAGCAAAGCAGAAAAACAGCCAACTTGCTTTTTTCCACTTGCGTGGATGTAACCTGGCTTGGCAGAACACTCAGCAGCACAAAACAAATAAAAAAAAACAAAGTCAACATTACTTTCGTCACCTTTAAGCCTACACATTTTCAGATCTCTGAACAAATTCCTCTTTTAGTCGCCTTTTTCTTTTCCCTTGAAAGAGGAGTGGGCCTTGGACTAAAATCAAATATGTTGTTCTGAAGCCAAGTACAGTTCTGTCAATATTTGTTAACATCAACAAGTTGGGAATCAAAGAAGCAGGATGCTGATCTATAATGTCGTCAAGGTGTGTAGCCTGAAGCTGTTGTATTGACACTGTGAAGAAGTCAGATCTATAGAATTTATTTGGTTATTTTCACACCTAAAACTCTAAACTGAATGTGCCTGGATCGCCACTTTCACAGTGTAATATCACTGTTGTAAATATGGACATCTGCACA
The DNA here is from genome assembly GCF_000972845.2 of Larimichthys crocea. NCBI lineage: Eukaryota > Metazoa > Chordata > Actinopteri > Sciaenidae > Larimichthys > Larimichthys crocea. The sequence continues at coordinate 32,065,522 of NC_040023.1, forward strand.
TGTGTATTTGTTGTGATTATATATATATATATATAACTTTGCTAACAGCCTAACTTTAAGCAAGTACAACACAATACATAACTGACAAACTAATATTACTAACTCGTCCAACAGCAAGAAGCCCGGCTCAGCGTCATTTCACAAAGCTGTCACTAAAGACTAAAAGTCAGTGCAAGATTTACTCTTGGCCAGCTCCGGTTCTGGCACAACACTGCCCAGAGCCCCCACCCCCCCCTCAACCTCCTCTTCAAAAACACCTGTGGTACAAACACTAACATTCCCCCAGGTGCACTGAGCTCATAGTCCAGGCAGTTGAGGCTATTGAGAATATGATCCAGTTTCACCAAAATTAGTGAAGTAATTAGTGGTGTTGGACCCATACAGTGTTATGTACTTCTCAAGGGAGATCGTATCCAGAACAAAATTACAAAATTACATAGTGCAGAAACAAGTGTACCAGGTGCAGAGTGGGAAGACACCATTAACCTGATTACATGTCAGTGTAGCATCAGAATAATTTATAATCTGTTATTTAATGCTAGAAAAGTTGCTTTAAAGCAAAATCTATGGCTTCGCTACATACGTTGATATGGCTGCATAATTCAAGACAAGTTCAACCAAAGGCTTTAGTAAGTTAGTAAAGATTAGATTAAATTTTGAAAAACATTTGTGGCTTTGCTCTCTCATAGCCTCCTTATGTTAAAAAAGTAAAATTACAGACAGTGATATCAGTCGAAATGTTGTGGCTTATTTTGTAATCAGATGTGAGCTTCAATTTAGTCTCTTAAAAGCCAATAGCTGACAGACAAAAAGACTAAAGAGCTTTATAAATAAACTCCATTTTCATGTAAAATCACTTTTGCCCAAGTGGCACAAATACTTGTGTTTTGCTTGAGACAAGGCTGTTGTGTTGGCTTTGATGCGGGCCATTAGGATGAGGCACATTTGATGCTATTATGGTGCTCATTTCCTCTGGGCTTGTAGTCCTGCAGCAACATCATCAGTGCAGAAGTGATTATTTTAAAAATAGATTAATAGAGTGTTTGTACACAGATAATGATTTTTTTATGGTGGGATTTCTTACTATGTTGTCTCTTCATATAATCCCAGCAGCCACAAACCAAATAAAAATATGTCATCTTTTCATTTATGTTATAAACTAAGCGGTTTGGCCATCAGGTTACGTGTCAACCTGAACATCAGCCCAGTGCCTTGTAGCCTATTTGTTGAGGACGTTTAAGCTTACCTGCACAGTGGTTGTTATGCATTGCGGTGTCACTGCCACTGATTTGGCAGGTGATCTAAGATCTACCTCAACAGTGATATTTATCCAGGTCATATCAATTAAACATGAGGAAGACAGAGGCATGTCCTCACAGCTAGTTGAAGCTGGGCAAGGACATCTAGTGGCCAAGCCAAGAACTGAAGTCACACCTTTGGGACACGGTTCCTGTTTTGAGGCATACCTCCTGAATTTGAATTGCATGTATCTTGGACTGCATTTGTTTTCTTACACACAAAACGAAGTAACTAACAGGAGTGATGCATAATCATGTACTGTGCTACAGACAGGTGTCCATTAAAGATAAACACAATGACTGCAGATACTTAGAGGGCATGAGGGGTCCCTGAATAGTTTGATTAGTAGAAAATGATGTGAATCATTTGCTATGACTTTTGCAGCCACCATATTTCCCCCTAATTGAACACATATGGGAGATTTTGTGTTCAACAGCAGTCCCTGCCATCATCAAAACATCCAAAGGAGGACTACCTGGCAGACTATTTGGTGTCCTTTCAATTCAATAAACTTTAAGAGACATGTACAGTCTATTCCAGAGGGCTTTAAAACTCTTCTGGTGGCTCATGAATGCTCAAGACTTGGTTTATCTCCGCTGTCTACCCTGTACTTATATACAGAGCACTATTAAGTATCAACCCTAAACATCACGTAAAACAGGCCTCTTATGTGTCATTCACTTCCTATCCGGTTACAGATGTCGGATCGACGAGGAGGTGACCCACAAGGCCTGGCTGAACCGCTCCAACATCCTGTTCACGGGGACAGACAAGTGGTCATTGGACAAGCGTGTGACGCTGGCCAACAGTAACAACAGTGACTTCTCCATCCACATCGAGAAGGTGCAAGTAACCGATGAGGGGCCCTACATTTGCACCTTCCAGGCCAATAACAAACCCCGCATGGCCCAGGTCTACCTCATTGTCCAAGGTAAGCAGCTGATCTGAGACCTGTGCTGTCTCATCAACAGATTTGATTGGCACTGCGGCTGCAAAAGAAGTATGTGTGCGCCTGTGGTACTGTAAGCAGCTTTAGATAAAAACACCCACTAGATTGCTTAATTATGCATTTCGTCATTCATCCAAGTGTAGTGCCGTCTATTAGGTATGATTGAAGTTTGGCATCAGGGGAAGCAATTAACATTTTCTATGGTTATGTTTCAAAGTTCCTTTTCTGTTAAATCATCCTTAAAATTTATGATAGACAACTTAGGAGTTAATGTTTTTTTATGATGTTTGAGCATTTATAGTTGTAAGTTATGGTTATATCAAAAAGTAATTACTTTATTATGTCTTGAAAGCTCAGTTGGCCCGTGCGTTTGTTGCTGCAGTAAAGCAAGCGTAGTGCTGCTGACACGTAACCAGAAAAGACAGGTGCAATGAGAAAGCTGAGTCTAAGCCCATTTGTTATTTCCATGTGGCCAGTTTGGGTTACTTTTCTTAATAAACAGAAAGTTAGGCAGATCAGATGGATGAGAATGTGCGTGGAGGAGATGAGGTACACACTGTCACTGTTACACTGTCCAACTGGCTGACTAAATAACTGTTGTGCAGGACCACGACTGGGGCTCAGTCATCAAATCAACAGCTAAGTGAGTAAGAGTCTGACTGATCCTGAGTGACATGATGTACTGGCGCAGGACTGCCCAAAAGATGAATCTCAGATCTTTTCCCCCCTCCTGCATGTGTCAGTCTTTATGCAGATTTTTTGGACTGTGTGTACTGCAGATTGCAGTTATTCATCACCAGCAGAGTGAAGCTGAAAACTTTTAACAGGATATATTAGCTACATTCTGCTGGAATGCAAAACACAAGAGTTGGCTCAGAGCTCACAGGTGGCAGAGACAATGTACAAACAGAGTTTTCACATTGTACTGCAGGGTCCAAAACTTGGCACAGATGACCACATATGCCAAATTTCCAAGTCGCCTGCAATTTCATCCCTAGCTTGATATCACACAAAATAATTACACCCTCAAGTCAGTGCATCAAACAGGAACAGCTTCACCACCACTCCAATCTGTGCTTTATCGCTGCAAGTATTCACCTTCAGCGAGATAGAGAAAAATAGGATCCTCGGTAGATGTCTCACAAAAAAAAAAAAAAGCAATCTCAGGGCCAAGCTCATTAAAAACAATTATAATGGGCCATTTAAATTCAAGGGCCATCTTGTTATCAAACTAACTACACTCATAGCATTACAACACTTTGTGAATTTGGGGCAAAAACTATACTCAAGGGTGGTCCTTCACTTCCAAATTAGAACTAACAATTCAAGCTACATGTCCTTTTTTTTTTTAAAGATCAAATTAGATTTAGATGTCAGGGACAGAGAAGGAGATTTCTACGGCTATTTGCATCTGCATTTAGAAATCTGTGCATTTTAAGTAGATGGTCAAGCACATTGTTGCACACTTCAGTAAGCACTTGGGCACAGATCATTAATCAGCTGATTGCCTGTCTGTCTTAGGTGCAGGGGTTTGCATCATACCTTAAACACCTTAATAGGCTTTAAGGGCGTACCTTATCAATGATTTATGGGATAGAAGGGGATTTTGAGGTCATATTTTAATAGATTGATATTGTTTTTCAGTGCCGGCCAGAATCGTCAACATCTCAAAAAACGTGTCGGTGAACGAAGGAGAGAATGTAAACCTCTACTGCCTGGCAGTGGGTCGGCCTGAGCCCACCGTTACCTGGAAGGACCAGAAATGTAAGCCACCCCTTCTTGTTTGCTTGTCTTCAGAGCCAGAGATCTCATGTTCACGGCTTCACCTTTATCTCACAGTCTTCACGTTCATCCCTTTTATTTTTTTCTCTGTCCATCCTAAAGGCTTATCAGCATTCAGCCCGTGTCCACGTCTTGATCCCCTATTCCTGTGTCATCATTCTTAAAGCCAGCTGTTAAGTCTGCCCCCATCTTAAATTCATAGCCCTGCATTTCCTCTACGTCCCAATGTTTTGTCCCAAATAACCACACATTATACATAATTATCCCCACTGCACCACCTGTAATCATCAGCATCTGTCTTCATCCACCCTGTCAAAATGCATCACGATGCCAACTGATGCCAAAAGTGGCTGTTGGCGTTAAATCGGCTATTTTTAGCTTCCATCAGTGTGTCGAATCAGAACTAAATCAGGGTGGTCAGGCTGCACGGCTTGATAGATGAAGCCAAATCGATGATTTGATCAGTGCGGTATTTATTCTGTACACATTTGTGTCACCACTAACATCCAAAGTCAGGAAAATAACCATTATGTGGCCTCTGGAGATTGTATCGTATCAGGTTTTATTAGAAATGTAATAATAGTGCTGTCATCATTTTGGCACATAGGGAAAATTGCTATGTACTTAATACACCTTTATGCTATGACTCAATATTCCTAAGTGTATTTTACTACAGTAATTGTTAGCATTTAAGCAAAGAAAGCTTGTCTCTTCACTTCACTGTAGTTTTCTAATACAATGTTTGGTATGTCTTCGTCATCTTGCACATGCAATTCTCAATACTTAATGGATGCAAGGTGTTTTGTTTCCAGAGACATCATCTATGTTGTGTGGCACTATGTTGGCAGATAGTAGGACTGTACTGTGATCTGCTTTTTGTTTGTTTTATTTATGTATTATTGATGCTCTGTGGCGTTTTTTGGTGAAATATGAACACCAAATTTTGTTTGCTGTGTGTGACATTGGCCAAAAAGTTCCATAATGTCATAGACTGAATTTGTGAATATGGCTTTCTCAGTCTTTTCAGTGTTTTTGACAAATAATGGACTTTTTTTGTCAGGCTGACATTGCATCAGTGTCAGTAAAGTCATGGTTAAAATAACAACAAGCATAACTACAGCAGCAGCTGCTGCAGTAACACAGATCAAATTCAGAGACAGCAATAATAAATAGGTCAGTGTGACCAACCACTCGACCTGATGTAATTATACTGTTGGGCCAATAAAAGCACAACCTATACTGTATTGCTGTACTTACAGACAGCTTTAGGCTTGCTCAGAGGTCTGTTCCTCCTTGTCTCTCCTTTGCATGTCCCTGGGTTAGCCTGCTGTACATGCAATGTCCTTCTCTGCACAGTTACTGTTTGTGAACCTGCACAGTACAGTACCTCAGGCGGGGACAGGCAGGAGAAGAGCAAAAAAGAAAGCATGCATGAACGCACACCTGCAGGAAACACACATACACACACAACCTTACATCACAAACTTTGTGCAGTTGTCCTCACTTGCAAGCCTACAGCATTTCTCCTCTGTCAGCAATAATCCTCCCTCTCTAACCCCCACTCCATCTCGGCCCGCCTCCCTCTCCTCCTCCCCCCTCATAACCCCACAGCTTGGAGAGAGAGAGAGAGATAGATAGGGGCCGCATTGCTATTCCATGGGAGTCTCTGCAACCGAGCCATCAGTTGCAGGAGTCCAGGGGCGGCGGAGAAAGAGGGGAGTGGACGAGCCCAAAGAAACAGCAAGAACCTGCCAGCCATCTGTCCCCATTACTCAGAGACTGCATAGAGAAACTGCAAGGAGGGGGGCGTGAGAACAGTGTAAATGGAGGTTGGGTGGAAAATGTGTGTGCGTCAGGAGGTGGTGGGCGAGGAGGAGGTGCACCACCTGAAAGTTGAGACACAGATCTGCTAAAAGTCTTCAGCATCTCTGCAGCTTGTCCACGCAGTTAGCAGACTCTGCACTCTTGAACAGATAGTGATGGCGCTCTGCACTGCTGTTTGCAGGCGCCACCTCCTTCATTTTCCCCAAAGCGAAGATACAATCTGTCGCACCCATTCACTCTCGCTGGCATCCATCAGTTGACCCACTCAGAGACATACAGGCATTCTGTCTCATTCAGTTAAATACACCGGCGCATCAGAGCCTTATCGTTTGACATACCATCCGTTAAAAACACACAGAGGCACACACTCTTATAGCATGAATGAATGGATGTTTGGGGTGCCGGAGAGAAGGATGGGCGCGCTTTTCACTGGGAAGACTGCAATATGATGATAAACATATACATCTGGCAGGGAGTTTATGATTCATTTATTATGACTGGTCAAATAATCGGCGTTTCGTTACATGACTGATGATGTGTGGATCTGAAAACAACAGAGCGAGTACGATTGGAAATAGGCTGACGACAGGCGGGCGAAGGAAAAACAAACCCGAAAAGGAAACAGGGTAGGCAAAAACTGGAAATCGTGAGCAGGAAAGGATCAGAAGCTGGAACGCATTTAGCTACAGCAGCAGGAATGATCTGGCAGAGGACGAGTGTTTGTGTGTGGGTGTATGTGCTGAGCCGAGTCCATGAGTGTGGCTCGATGAGAGGATGAATAGCAGGTGTGCAGGTGGAAAAACCAAACGTCCGATGAAGTCTGAAGGGTGAACAGGTGTTGCAAAAATGCTGATGCACTCATGTTCAAGGTTAATATTCTAGATTTTTGTTATTATTAACAAATTAAGCAATCAAATAATATTTGGACAATGGAAGTCTATAAGGCTTTAGAAATATCGATTCATTTTTGGAATATATATTGGTCCAGTATTGGTCAAGCTCTAATAAAAACAGGCAGGATAAATTGTTGAACAGAAGGAGTCGTTTTATTGGGAGGCGCACCAGGGAACAGGGGTCTTCTTGGTGTAAATTTTTGATTTGGCTCAACTAACACACATTTCAGCCCTTTACTCCTCCAAATGACAGGTTTTACAGCCAGTCCATTCTTCTGTTTTAACCCCACATCAGACCTCTCTGCCACGATGCTGGATTTTATAATGGAAATGGCTGAGAGAAGCTGAGAAATCAAGTGCCCTGATGATCTAGTCAAACTCAAAAGTGCTGCTTGGGAAATATTGCACGGTTGCACTGTATGGGGAGACCAGAACCCCTGATCCTTTTTATTTCCCCCCCACTCTTATTCGCACACCCCCTCTGCTCTCAGGTGCAATCCAACTATCTCTGGTGGTCAGGAGTCAGACTCCTTCAAAAGCCATAAGTGGTTGATGGAGCTGTATTTTACAGCCCATTGTAGGAGTGCCAGGGGCCGGCTGCAGTCAGATATGATCTCCCACCAAAGTGGAGAGAGGTGGAGAGCGATGCCGGTCCAGAGATCTCAAGGGATGGAGAGAGAGGGGAAAGAAAGGGAGAGTGAGAGGGCTGCTTTGCACTGTCATATTACATCACATGCAGGTGCTGGGGATGAAAAGTCCAACACACATCAAATACCAGACTTGACATCTTTCAGTTTTCTTCTTTATGTTTTTCCCCTTTCGTTCTATCTGTGTATCTCTTTCAGTCTCTTGCACGGTATGTCTTACAATTTACCACTCTCTGTGTCTGTAATGCGCTCTCTAGTGCACAGTTGCTCTCATTTTTTTTATTTTCTTTGTCCTTATTATTCTATCCTTTTCTCCGCTTTTTCCCCTCTACGCCTTCACAGCTTCCCTGCACCTCCTTTCTGGCAAAGTTCTCCGCCTGCTTGACAAAGATGTCACAGGAGAGCTATATTTATTAGACTAATGGAATGAGTGAATAACATTGCACCCACCCCACCCCATCACCCGGCGCCTGCCCGCACTCTCCCGGGTGTCACAAGCAGCCATCACCGCGCTTGTCGCTCGCTTGCTCAGCCTCTGCCGCAGCTGCTGCAAATAATCGTCTCCAGCTCAGTAGCCGCACTAATAATCCTCCAGTATAATCTTCAATTAGAACCACCGCGCTAATCTCTGACAGGAATAATCATGGCGTTTAGTGTTTTTTTTTGTGTGTGTGTGTGTGTGTGTGTGTTTGCATCAGTGTTGCTCGTAAACGTGCTCAGGAGGCGTTTGTGTGTTTGTCAAGGGAAGTAAAGGTCCACTGATTGACAGTGGTTGTGTGTATGTTGGGGGGGTGGCTTTGAAAGGGAAAAGTGAGCTGCAAGTTAAGAGCCGGATTTCCTTGTTAGTGGTGAGATTATATATTATGTCGTGTTCCACTGTCTGACTTCTTTAATGGGGTGAAGGGGAGAAGAAAAAAAAGGCCTAATGGTTTTGGAGGCTGTGAGACAGCAGGCTGCTAAGACTCACAGGGAGGATGGAGGGGGGGTGTACACTCTCACTCTCCTTTATTCTCTCTCTCTCTCTGCCACAGTCGATCCAATAACACCCCCAACATCCATTCCCTCACATGAAGGAGCAATAACTTCTAGCCCGTCCCCTTCGACTCTGAAGAGATTCTGTGGATGTTTGTCGCCCGCGGAAAGAGACTGAAAAGTGCGAGAGTGACTAATTTGGTTTTTGGGGGCACCTGGGATTTTGTCAACATCAAATAACAACCAAATATTCTTCTCGCTACGTAATGTAGTGAACAAGTCGTCACCCCCTGGTGTATCCGTAGCTTGGAAGGGAAATCTTACAATTTCCCCTGACACTATAAAACTAATGGTGTCACTGCTGTCAAATCATGTTTATTTACTTTGCCTCGATACAAACATTCACCAAATGGCTCAATATTTTACTGAACAAACCGGCTCGAGGCCCTTAGTTTGGCCCATGAGCCTGAAACATAATCAGTTCTTCTTGATATGTGATTAGGGATTTTCGATAATACAGTATGTTTTCATCTTCTTTATGTGGAATTGTATTATTTTCATATTGTGTGTGTAAATGATGCTTGGGAGTGAAGCATGAACTTCTTCATGTGCTTCTTCAGTGAGTTGCTGCATTGTGGGGAAGCTTCTTTGGGGAATCACGATGGACTCCCTCAGGAGTTTGTGCACAGTGGGAAGGAGAAGTAGAAGTAGGAGAAAGAAATGGGTAGGCAGGAGGGGTGAAGAAGACACGAGCGAAAGAGGGTTAGGAGGGTATTTATAGGAATGTTAGGAAGTGGCACGGACGAGGTGTAGTCCTGCTGTTGAAACTTGGCTTCGAGAGGTTCAACTAAAGCAGCATTATCTAATTTCAATTAAAAATTGTATTCAACTTAATATTAAGAATAAACAAAATGTCTGTGTACTCTGACTTCCTCCCTCAGTCCAAAGACATGCAGGTAATTGGTGAAATTGCAGATGAATGTGAGCGTGAATGTTTGTTTGTGTCTGGATGGATGGATGGATGGATGGATGGATGGATGGATGGATGGACAGACAGACAAAGTTTTGGAGTGTTGTCTTCAATCTTGTTTTGTAATACATAGATCATTTGATGAGAAAATAGCCTCATGAATATGATATTGATTTCCACCCCATCACACGGCACTAAATGTCAGTATTGGAAAAGTTTTCCAAAAGACTCTCAAAATGTGACCTTCTACAGTAAATTATCTCATCCACGCCTCCCCCGTGTTCTCCAGTATCATTCTCCTTGGATTTTGATGTATACTGACCTTTGACATCTACATTATGTCAATAGATGGGCTGGTGAGTGAGGGGGAGTTCCTCGACATCACAGAGATTAAGAGGCAGCAGGCCGAGGACTACGAGTGCATCACTAACAATGGAGTTGCTCCGCCCGATCAGCGCAAGGTCAAGGTCACAGTCAACTGTGAGTATCCCTCTCTGCGCCGCGCAACAGCCTCGAGCTGATAATTCATCTCACACTGGACCTCCCATGTTATAGCACAATGATGTATTAATGATATGTAAATACTGTAGATACATTACTATGTATTAATTCATACATCTTAATTTTGCTTTCTCCGGGGGGTTTAACCTTGTTTGCAACCTCGGACAGGCCTCATTCGACTTCTCTGTAAAGGCAGAGGGATACTAATTGCTGCATTCCCTCCACTCTTTTCTCCCTCGTTTTCTCTGACAGACCCTCCGATGATCACAGATATGAAAAACATGCCATCCCAGTTGGGCAAGACGGCCATCCTGCGCTGTGAAGCCATGGCGGTCCCGCCAGCTGTCTTCGAGTGGTACAGAGATGAACACAGGTGAGAGCGGCAATGACGCCTGCACGCTCACACTAAACTTCTTCTCCTCACGACCTTTGAGCCTCACTAAGCAGACACCTAAAATTAAGTTGTTTTTATTTTAAACCCTGGCCTTGCATTTTAGGGTTTTATGCGGAACACTGAGCTTTTGAAACAGACCTGCTTAGACACAGTTGGGGGCTATAAGCGGTTAAGTGAAGAAGACAACTTCCCCTTCAGGCACAGTCTGTGAGCCTCATCTTAAATGTCAGGAGTCCATAACACAGGTGTTGACATTAACCCCTGTTTTTGATTTGTGACGTTGACATTTATTGTCTGACGTCTCGCTGCAGCGTGCCCGGTTTAACATGTAGCATTTATGAGCCTCAGTCACATCACTGTTCTATACCAATCAGTTATCTGACAGTGGTAACATAATAGGTGTTGATAAGAACAGTTTAATTGTGAGTTCGGCTATATTAAAACACATTATACAGTAGGTATCTGCAAGTATTAGAGAGAAAAGGATGCAACAGAACAAAGTTTAACAACATCCGTCTCACATCTTATATAATTTGTTGTCTGCCAACAAAAAGAGACAAAAACGATCTTAAAAAGCTCATCATTTTTGCACATAAACAGCAGAACTGCAGCCAGATTACTGTGGATATAGTCTTGGCCGCTGTCCATTCTCCTAACCTCTGACACAAGTATTGGTCTGAGATAATCATGTATGTTTTTGCCATCTCTGGAGAAATATTAGCTTGTTGGAAACCTATTTGCTCTCTATTACCAACACATAATCTGTCCTTCCAAGTTTGTAAAAGGTCCCAGAGAGCGTAGAAGAGTGAGGGTGATTTGGCACGAGGCAAAGCAAGACGCAAAAGTACTTAGACAAGCTTTTGCCAGCCAGAGAGAGCTGTTAATAGAGTATAATGGGCCCCAGCAGGAGGTCTTTGTTATTTATGGACTGTTAGATTTCACTATTAGTACAAGGTGAGACAGAGCCGATGTGAGACAGAGCCGACGTGTGGAGGGGGACTGTGTTGCATGGTCAACTCTAGAGACACGGAGAAAAAAAGCCTCATAGGCGGTCTGAGTCACTAGGTGTGATGTTGTGTTGTGTTATCTCTCTTTTTCTGTCACACTTTCATTCTCTTTTTCTTTTCTGCTTCCTTCCTTCCTTCCTTCCTTCGCTTCTGCTCCTGCACCACTGCCACCCAGGCCGGTAGAGACTGACAACACCCTGATGATCAAAAACGAGAAGACGCGCTCGCTGTTGCTGTTCGCCAATGTGACGGAGAAACACTTTGGCAACTACACCTGCTTTGCCTCAAACAGTCTGGGGGCTTCCAATGCCAGCATGCTGCTTTTTCGTAAGTTATCACACAGAACTTCATGCAGGTGCATGCACGCCAATGACACAGTGTACACAATGTCTGCAAACTCAAGCTTTCACAAACACGTATGCACACGTACGCGCGCTCTCGTCTCATATCGCTATCAATCAACATGTAAGAACTGCACAGTCGTGACACCGCAAAACGATGCATATGCATCCACACACTGTTTTTCCATCTTCGTCCCCCATCTCATTTTTGCTCTGCACACAGCACAGCATTTTCTCAGCACTCTCCTCCCTCCTTCTCCCCATTTTCGTTATTCTCCGCCCCATTAAAGCCTTGCTTGCCTATATTACCCTCTCTCCTCTCTCTTTCCCTCTATCATTCGTTCACGCTCTCACCCTCCATCTCTCGTCTATACACATTCCCGCACACACACACAGGCTGTCGCTTTGCTCTGTCCCGTTACGCAAGAAGTTGTCATTTCACAAGCCCAATTCACATTAACTGTCCCCAATGAGCGATTTCCTACCCTTCCATTTCCCATCACCCTCCCTCCTCCCTTTTAGTGCATTTGGCATTACCATCTTAAGTGAGTCCTTCATCTATCCCCTTTCTTCTTTCATTCCTTTACCCATTATCTCGGCCAGTCTCCCTTCAATGACTCACTCCCCCCGTCAGACCCATACATCTTCCTGCTTTCTTTTTCCACCGCCGCTGCCTCTTCTGTCAGCCTATCTCTCCATCATGTGTCCTTTTGCCTCCTCTTTCCTTCCTAATCTCCTCGTGCCATCATTAGAGCATAACAAACTCCTTTCTGTTCTGGACCAGGCACAGAAAATTTGACAATAATCGGATACTTTTGTGGCATTTCTATTCATACGCTGCCCTCTCGCTGTCATTGCCTCCCTTGACTTTGTTTCCCCGCTTCTGTACTTCTTTTGTTCCCCATTTTTTAAAAAGGTGTCACATCTAGCATTTTAACATCAACAACTCACTAACACATCAAAACCGGCACATTATTGTAATTACCCTCAACCAATGAGGCCATTACTGAGACCACTGGCAGCTTGTACTAGCTTCCACTCTACACTGTCACATTATATGCCACCAGGTTAGATTTTGGAAATCTACTAGACTGCCTAACACCACGTAACAGGAAGAGACAGGGTTTATTAAGGATTTCTCACAATTGTCCTGTCAACCGTGGTGTGATTACGTGACACAGTATTCTTGATGATATATTGAATAAAACTGACTTTTGTTTTGCTTTCTGGAGAATAATTCTCATGTTATCACAGCCGCATTTAATGGCTTCGTAAATTAAGATTAACCAAGTTAGCGTACTGAATTATATAATTCAATAGACTTCTCACCGTGGACATTTTTCACCTGTCAAACACAGATGAAACTCGTAACATTAATATGGATTTGAATTCATTTAGCTGTTTGACGGGGTGTGTGTTGTTAATGCCAGCTGGCTCAGATTTCTGGCACATGTGAATGGAACAGAGCCATCATTAAGGTTATCACCTGTGTTTGATGAGTCAACCCTGATCACGTTAACTCCAGCATTTCGTGGCTTTGTAACTTGATCTCACTGTTTTTCATTTTGACTTGTCGGACACAAGGGAAACCAGTGACATGATTCATGGTTGCATTTCATTTAGGTTCGTCAGTTCCAGGTTGCCTGTATTGTTGGTTTGTTAGCTCGGCTCTCTGGCACACCTTAATAGAACAGAGCCGTCATTTATCTTAGTAGTTTCACCTGTGTTGTGTTTCCACTGTGTTTTGGCTGTTTACAGTAATTATGTCAAAGTTTCTGAATTAATTTGGTTAATTAATTGTAAAGTATACAAGCCGTCACAAACAGAAAACTTATTTGTTGCTGGAGCTTTCTACATTTATTTAAATGTACATATTTCTCCTTCTCTCTCCTCTCTTCTTCTCGTCTTCCTCTTTTCATCCAGGACCGGGGGCCATACAGGGGCGAGGGACTGCTTTACATGCAGGAATGAGTGTCAGCGTGTGCGCCTGGGTTTCCCTCTCTACCATTCTTCTGCTGAAGGTGTAAAGATCGAGCCTCCACCTGGAATTTCGTCCCTTAATGTCCCTGAAAGCCTCCGTCTCCTCCTCCCCAAACCCCACCCCCCCCTTCCCCTCTCTTCCCGTCCGTGGAAAGGAAGAAGGAAATGAAATTCTTTAATTACGAACCCATCACTGTGAACAAAAAAAGAATATGCATTAATCCGGGAGCCATTGAATCATTGCATAAAACACACATATACCACATCACTCCCCCTCCATAACCTCAACACCCTTAATTCAATTTCGAGGTCAAATCACACATTATCTCTTCGTCACTCATGCACACAGTCTGTCTCCCTCTTTTTGTCTCCCAGAATGCCTTGCAGATCTATCTGACTTGGTACTCCTGCCCCCCCCTCTCCCCACTTCCTTATTTTATCCTCATTATTACCTCATTATATATATTAATGATTATTGTGTCGGTGATCAATGAGAAAATAGATAATCTAACAACTGGACGATCATTTATGTAATATACTACATAGACTAATGACTCACCTACAATGTTTGCCTTATGGAAATGATACATAAAATCACAATATTATGGTGGATATTTATGGAAATTATAGTTATAATGTGATACTGGCGGTCGTGTGACCTTTTGAAAATTGTCCAATTGGTGGCCATGTGAAGTGTCACACTTTGATCACACACATACAAACACCTACACACACACACACACGTATGGATTTTTGATTTTAACTGTGTAGCAGTGAAGCTGCTATGAATGATGTCAAAATGTATCAAAAAAAAAAAAAAAAAAGGGTGGGTGGTGACGGCGTCGGTCCTAACTACCCCTTTGTGTAATTTGGGGGATTTATACCAAGGTTTCGCATGTTGACACCCTCACTACCCAAACCTTTTTAGCCCCCCCCCCCCATGCCCCTCTGTTCTGCGTGCTCTGTCTAGTCGCCTTTCGCATCGCTATAGTGTTCTCTACTCCGTGTCACCTCCCCCTTCTCCCTACTCCCTCCGTTTTCCTCCCCAGTGTAAATATATGCAGTACAGAGGCCACGCCGGTGACCTCAAGTCACCCGGCTCCGGACAACATCTCCCATCAGCCTCGACTACACTCCAGTTTTCTGAAGCAGCAAGAGACTGTCCGGTGACAACAATATCTTCTGTTTCAAAGCTGCGGCTCCATCCTCTTTGTCGCTTGTTGATAGCATGTACCGGTTAGAGATGTTCCTGTCGTGAGTCCATACTTCCCACACTCTCCCTCCCTCTCTCCCTCCCTCCCTCCCCTGCACTGTGTCTGTTTTACTCTGCAAGGTTACCTGCTTTTACTTTTTTGGTGTTAATAATAGTACAGATGATGATGATGTTAATAAGTATTTGAATAACTATGAATAGTAATTCCATGTGAGAAAAAAAAAAAAAGAACAAAATCCGATGGTAATGAGCTGTGCGTGGGAAAAATAATTTTTGTACTCCAAGAAGTCACACACATTGAACGACTACAATGAAAAAAAACAAAACAAACAAACAACAAAAAAAAGAGATGTAAAGTTTTCGAAGTGATGTGCTCTATTTTGCCATGACAAGCTTTTTAAAAACGCATTTGAAACAGTCCAAGGGATTATTTCATCCGAGTCCAGAAGCAGTGAATGATGATGTAATTTATAATTTGTAACAGTTTATGTATTGGACTCTTTTTCTCATGCTGTTAACTGCATCACACACCCATTTACAGCATATTTGTCCACTTATCATAGTGTGTCTCCCTCCGACCAGCTAGATAAATGATTTGGATCCATGTCAGTCTCTGGTCGTGGCTGTAAGTCGGTTCTTGTTCGGCCCGACCGCAGGGAGATAAAGATGTAATTAGCCATTACCTGTGGCTGGCTAAGTGAAGGAGCCTGGGCTCCACCTGTCCCTCCTGCCAGCCAGTGATGGCCCCCATAAATCAAGCTCAATCCTGCCTCTGACAGGAATCCTCTTCAAGGACAACCTCGCCTTGGTGCACCAGTACTTCATCCAATGTATACCTGTGACATGCAGGCATGGGCACTACAAAATCCCCATGGCACAATTATCCATCCAGTTCCCCTGCACAGCACAAACAGTGGGAGGTAAGCCCATATTTCATTACGGTGGCACTCGTTTCTCCGCTGAAACACTGTTCCACACACATGCAGCGACTATATGCAAATTTGCCATAACAAGCCTGCACGGAGAGATGAGTTTACCCCGGCTGAACCCTGACTACTACGACCTTAAAGGGGAATAACTCAGTATTGAATCAATTGTCTGAATGTGTTTTATGTTTGATTTTGTTTCAAACCAGCAATAACCCCTAACTCTACTGTGGAAGAGGTATCAGATATGGTTAAAGCTGTGGTGTAATATCTGAAAAATTTACATTAACAAGATATATCAAATAAGTCTGTTGTTGTACTTTTACTGTGTACAGTACTATGAAATGATTGTGAAGCTCTGTTTAAATGGCCCTTAATCTAAAAACACTACATGTTGTACTCAAAAAGTCTTGCCCTCCGCGATGTAGTCGGGTTGTCCGTGTGACAGAACACACACTGTTTGTGCATGCATCTTGTTGCTCCAAAAATAACGATGGATTCCATTTCAAGCACAAGAGCAGGTCGTTTGGTCAGTGCTTCTTTTCTCTGTCTCTGTCACTTTTTCATCCTCTCTGTATCTCTCCGTCTTTCATGCCCGTTTGTTTGTTTTTTTATTTCTGTTTCTCACTCACATACTGTACTGTTCCATGTCAGCGTCCCACTGGGTTTGTCAGTGGCATATAACATCTGTATGTACATAATCTGTCCTTGATGAAAAAAAAGAAAGAAACAAAAAAAAAAACAACAACAAAAAGAAAACGTTAAAAAAAAAAAAAATCTACAACAACATGGACAAAAAAAAAAATAACATACTGTCATGTTTCTCAATGTGGGTTTGAAAAAAAAAGCACGTCAATGTTCGTGTATGGTTGGATTTTGAAAAAAAAAAAAAAAAAAAAAAAAACATTGTATGTTGTGTTCAGGTTCATGGGTAAAAGGGTCCAGATGGAGGGAAATTCGGTCAATATGACATGAAACCATGGAGTGGTGATAAACAAAATGTGGGCATTTGTACAAACAAACGGCAAAAGAACATGTTTTTATGAGTCACAATGTGTGTGAATGAGTCACACTTCTTAGTGCGAGAGAGGAGGATTGGGGAGGGTAGCGGGCACGGAGGCGGTTGCGGATCCCCTGGGTGCACAATTGGAGGGTTTGAGGATGCTGTTGAGAGAGCACCCAGGCCGACGGGGGCCTGTGGGAGGATACCCTGACAATGCAGAGCCAGGGGGAGATGGGATGACACTAACCAGACAGTGAACTCTCCATTTAGGGAAAGAAGACAGACAGGCGCTCATGTTGCATTTCCAAACTTCGACACTCCCAAGGGGAAGGTGTACCACGCTCTATTTACGGTTGCACTATGTAATATGAATAACATTAACACAGCCTTGATCACAAACACAGTCTGGCCTACTTCAAGTGTATAAATAACACCCCAACTGGGGTTCAATGAGTTCACCGGGATATAAACAAGACGTTTGCTCGGCCCCTAATTACATTCAGCACACCCTGATGGGAAAGTGTTGATTGGCTCCTGCAGCTAAAGGTTATGATGATCTGTTTACAGAATCTTTGTTAACAAGGTGCCATGAAGTTCTTGTTTAGAGCTCACAAAGCTAGCACTTAGTTTACAGCACATAGCATTATTTTGCACTATAATAGCGATACTTTGTTTTTGTTTTTTAATGGTAGGATTCTTTTAATTAGTTCACACAGGTGATAGCTGGGAAAGCAGGTGAATTTATATAGCTGTTAATGAATGGCGCTCATGAGCGCAGTGCTGTGACTTTTAGGGATGGGATTTGTAAAATACCGAACAGTTTCGGAGCACTGTGCTTTTGCTGAGAAGAGTAATGAAGCTCTAGTTTGTAAGGACAGATACCTGATGCAGTGAGATAGTAAAATAATTATGGTGCTTTAAAACCAAGACTGTAGAATAGTAAAATAAGTGTACAGTTAGCCCAGAGAAGATTTGAATGTACTGCTTTCTACGCTTTTTGTTTTGTTGTTTTTCATGTGGGAGGCTCAGGCTATAGTCTTTTCTGCAACAACCCAACCTACACAGAACAGATCCTGGACAGACTTTCAATTCAGAATGCAATGGTTAATCAATACCTTCGACTGAATGGCTTTGGAATAGAGCAATTGCTCCCTAGCCTGCCTTACCAGGTCCCTAGAAGCTGAATTGATCAAGTGTCTATAGACCAGCCTTAGAACAGAGAGCATAATTCATCATGCCTGATACAAGACACCCCTAATTGCGCATCGATTTTAAGCCCTTCTCTGAAACTATTTGGGCAAGCTGTAATGTCAGCTCAGTAAACTATGTGTTCAGAGCTACGGTTCACATCCAGCGAATGAAGAATTAATCACTTGTTTTTTCTTTTCAAGTCACTCCAGGTCGGTATTTGTTGTTTGCTATGTTGCAAAAAACAACAACATAGTGTTAACCATGCATTCTGCCTGCTGGAAGAACAATTTGGCTGACACTGCAATGTTTTATTATATTTTATTAGTAACGACAGAGATGCAGCCTGGATCATTTTGCAGTTGCCAGTGTCAGCGGCTATTGACACTGCGTATCTAGAGGCTTATGTGTGGGTATAAAACACACAAAGATAAGGTGTGAGCGCGCGATACAATAATACATGAAATCATATGTTGCAGATTAATATTTAATAGTGTGAGACACAGCACCAGTGTCAGTATACCAGACAAATACGCTACTCAGAGTGACAATTATATAAGAACGATTATCGTTGCTGTAAATCCCCTTTACAGCAAAGCACGCTTAATTCCCATATATTATTCTAATTATCCATTGTTTACCTACTATCTACAGGCTCATTCAGTTCTCCTGGGCAAAGTCAATGTTGCAAGTCTATTAAGGCCTAATACTTTTCCATTACCACAGCTTGATGAGTGCATTCGTATACAGCTCGCTGGACAGGATTGTGACGAGGAACGTCTCCACGATCACAGTTGAAACGACATCGTTGTTAATTAAAAAGCCACCCGACAGTTGTGAGTTGTACTGTACATGTAGGTCTAGATCAAGATTAGAGCTCTTTATAGATTTATAGATAGATAGATAGATAGATAGATAGATAGATAGATAGATGTGTTTAATGTTAGTAATTAGATTAGAGTAGTTAAATAAAGTCCTTCTGTATATATTTAAAAAAACTCAGCTTGCAGCAAAGATGTTTGGCTACGGAGCCGTCAGCCTCGCCTTCTTCCTCGCTGCGTCCGCAGATGGTGTCTTGTCAATCACTCTCCTCTCTAAGAAATGAGAGCGTCTGGCTAATTAACAGCGCGCTGCACTCCACCAGTCGAGCAACAGCAAACGTTCACACGGACCAGGCAACACAATTGAGGCATCTCGCCCACCACGTCTCCCCTAGTCATTAAGTCGCCCACCTCACATCTCCAACATAGAAAGAGTCCCATTACTTGGCCTTCTCTGAATCACCGGCCCACGCCAGGCATTTTCCTTGTCAATCAAACCAAAGGGTAAATATTGGTTGTGTGTGTCGAAGGACTGACAGGAGAAACTTGGATTTCTTTAACAAGTGACAGCGCCAACTGGTGTTTTTGTGGTGATTTATATTGCAGTTATGAGACGGTAGGGATGTGGTGAAGTCACCACGGTGTGGGCTCCAAAGTGTCTTATTACTGTATGTATGGTGCGCCGGAGGCTGGGTTACATGACAGGATGTATGATAGGGGCTGGTCATGTGCTGTGTGCCTCAAGAGGGCAATAAGAGTGAACAGACTGCAGGAACCCTCGCTGCAGAGTAATGGAAGATGTCTCATTTGGAAACTAATAATTCTACCAGACGAGAACCTACCGTGCATAACTAAGGGAACGAGTTGGCTTAGGTTAGTGTCCGAGGTAGAACCCATCACTCTTTCTCTCTCTCTCTCTCTCTCTCTCCCTCTTCTTATCTTGGTTTTTCTCTCTCTTGAAACACACACACACACTTCCTTTATTCCCACTGTCCCCTGTATCTTTTTGTTCTGCCCTCCCACCCCTCGGTACTCCAGGTGTGCCCACTCTACATGCGGGTACAAATGGTGTATGTGAGTGTGTGCATTTTTGTGTATGTGCATGTGCAGGGGTGTGTGTGTGTGTGTGTGTGTATTTAGCTCCACAGTGAGCATGAGTAATTCAACGGGCTTCACATTTTAGCATCTGGCAGTACGTGTGCACACGTGTGTGTGTGTGTGTGTGTGTGTGTGTGTGCGTGTGTGTGTGTGTGTTCCCTGAGCTGCACAGTCCCGGGCAGGCACGTTTGCTTCATTCATAACGCAAACCTGAATTACAGGCAATTGTTACAAATCTCAAAATCAAATCAATGTAAACACACGAGACAGAAAAGAGCACAAAAGGAACAAAACGTTTGTCTCTCACTCTGACAGATGCTCGGCGCAGCGAAGCGATGATTGTACTTCTTCTTTTTTCTTTTTTTTTTTTATTCGTTTAGTTGCTGAACTTGTCTACTTTGACTTTTATTTCAGATTTTTTTTTTTTTTTTTTTTTTTTTCAAAATCCATGAAGTGGAGTTAAAAATCATATCAAGTGGAGGGAGACAAAAAAATAAAAATCAGTTTTGTTTTTAACAGAACTCACTGTGTGTGGTTTGTTGTTTGAAGCCGGTCTCTCTCTCTCTCTCTCTCGCTCTCTCTCTCTCCTCTCTCTCCTCTCTGTCTCTCCTCTCTCGCTCTCTGCCTCTCTCTCGCTCTCTCTCTCTCTCGCTCTCCTCTGTCGGCCTCTGCGGTTGGAATAGGATGCGAGGTCAGGCGAGTTGCATCAGCTTGCTTTTTGCTTCCTGCTGAGTAAAGACCCTCCGCTTTTGTTGTGTTTGCAGGTTTGTCTCAGAGGTTGTTTTTTTTTTTATATTATGATTATTATTATTATTATTAAAATGTCTGAATGATGAAACACTCTCAGAATAAATGGCTGTCGCCAACAAATGATTTGAATTAGCGGGTGATAATGATTTGTAGTCATTACTAATCATTAATATGAAAATCGGTCATTTTCAACCAGTTTGTCAGGGTTAATTGTGATGAATTTATAACTGGGTTATTGTTAGAAATTAGAGGTGGAAATGCTCCACTTGTCCTCCTCTTGTCATTGACAAACATCTGTATCTATTCATCCTCGGCTACAACACAGCTTCACATGTTTAGTCATTTATTGTCAAACAAAATGATAATGGGTTTTGGCAGCTAATTAATTTTGGTATACCCTTTGTTTAAATCTGTTCAGGAAATATGAATTTATTTAGTTGCTTCTAATTGTGCGAAATAACACATTAACCACTAAATCGTGAGAGTTTGTTTGGGATATTTTAAGTTTAAATAAAAAAGAAAGAAGAAAATGTGAAGTAAGGTTATTCAAGGATTCAATAACACTACATAAACCCATGCAAGTACTTTAATGTGTTATTCGATGAGTGCATAAGGTTCTTATTCACCAGACATGTAGGAATTGAAAAGGGTGACACTGACCTTTACTAATACTGTGACCAAAAAAAGAAGAACTTTTGTCATTTTAAAAGACAATATGAAACCGGAAAGCAAAGGTCATTGTAACGTAATGATTATTTCACGAAGGTCTCTGACATTTTTAGCTCATTTTCCAAGCAATGCCTTTTTATTTGGAACAATTTTCGATTATTCTTGTTCCTCTGAAAGAAACAAAAAGAAAAGAAAAAAGCTCCTTTAAGTACCTGCAATCAAAATGTACTTACAGAAAGTTTAGAGCGAAGTTAAAGCCGACATTTCCCCCAAGCTGAACCTGATTTTTTAGATTTGTGTGTTTACTTAAATGTTTTATCATCATAATCAGCTGTTTCTTAGTTAACTGACTAGAAATACAAACTTTCAGTGGCCTAAAGGCTTTTTGCGAAAACATCCCTTTAGTACAAATCTTATAAGTCAAACAGTTTTGATGATTTAAAGAGTCTCTGCACTCCTGTAGAACAAACTGTAGAGTAACGGCAGCAGCACTTGCTTACTGTTGCACTGTGGTTTCTGTCAGCATGCAGACAGAGTGCCTATTTGTTTGCCAAGACACTGACATGTGTAGTTTTTTTTTTTCACCCTGACAGTCTCCGAGATTCAGGTTTCTGTTGAAGAATGACCTATTAATGAACCATCACCTCTAACCATTGTTACAACAACACACACACACACACACAAAGAAGCTGACACCATCACATTTTAAAGCACAGCAAGTTTCAGATTTAAGAGTGCCTGAGAAATTATTTCACCACTCAAGCTTGGAGTGGGGAACAACAGCAGCAGCATGGCAAAACTGCCTCAGCTGTGTTTGCTTCTTTTGTTTGCAGGCCAAGTACCAGGTCAGTCTGAATACGAGTCAGCCGTGTTAGAAAATGCGTCGGCTTTTGTCTAAACTGTCACACAGGTTCATTTACTAGCGTTTAACCGTCTCTGTTGAGCTTGTCAGATACATCATTTTTTGAAAGAAACAATATATTTTCATATATGTCGTGCAATGTAGACACGACATGCTGCTAATCGGTACAAAAGCAGACGGTAGACAGATGCGTCCTGTTTTTGGACTGTTATTTCTGTGTTTGCTGGTCTTCTTTGTCATCTGCGGTCCTGTTTGTGAGCAAATTAGTGCTTTGCTTATCTTATCTGCAGTATTTCATCATCACACTAAAAATGATCACTTCATCACACTGCAATCAAACAGATAGTCCAAAGCTTTTGAAATCTTTTGTACTCGAGTGCATCTGTATTAGTGTTTTCACAGTCTTTTTAAAAACAGCATTTTGTGTTTGGCGAGGTTTATCACATTGAGTGAAGTGAATGGTTTGGCGGATATAAAATTATACCCAATTGGCTATGAATTTAGTTTTTTCTGGTTCTTTTCGTTTCTGGTTGCCTTTGTCTGGAAAGCCTTGTTCCCAACTGCATAATATACAAAAGTATTTGTAGTTGACCTGCAGGTCTGCTCTGCACTTTTTAAAAGTTCCTTGTATGACACATTGTATTAATGGCTCTGTCTTTAGCCCTGACAGCGACCCCAGAGGGACTGAGAGTTAGACAGTACCCACCCTCGCTCAGTGTGATGCGGGGTGAAACAGCAACCCTGTCCTGTCATTTCAAAGTTGAATCCCTCAAGTATGGGGTTCAGTGGTTCAAAATGAAGTCGGAAAAGCAGCTCATCCGAAACTCATCCAGGCAGAACATTCTGATGAAAAATCAAACCTCCTCCCTGGTGATCGCTGAGGTAGCACCACAGGATTCTGGGTGGTATTACTGCGAGGTGAACGTCCTGCAGAAAGACCCAGAGTGGGGCAACGGCACCGAGCTGGTCATCTTAGGTGAGAGACAAATTGCTTGTTTCAGAAATTCATGCTTGGGTTATGTTGCTGGTAATTATGTCTCATTATGTATCTTTTGTGCACCAGATTCACAGCATTAAGCTCGATACGAGCGCCGGTGTGGACCATGCATCACCATAAAAGAAAGGGCCGGGATCAATCTATAAAAATTCAAGTCGTGAAATTCCCTCAGAGTTCATCTTTTTGCCTGAACAGTTTCATGACAGATCTAGAAATAATCACCCCGGTACCATGCGCAGTGCCTTGTATCGATCTTGCCCAGGGAATTGAAACTCACCAGAAAACAAGGCAGGGAGGGATGGTCAAATTATTATGTGGAAATCCTTCATGCGGAAGAAAAGCTTCTTTTTTTTTATTATTTGCTCTGGATGCAAAGTTGCCTCCACCAAAAAACAAGTGATATTGCATGTTTTTATTCTTAAAGGTTTTATTCAAATTTTATACCATTTTAATTGTTTTTTTTTTACAATTCACTTTATAATACTGGCTTTTTTATTTGTTGAAGCAAAACATTTTGTAATATTTGTTTCACAGTGCAAATGGTAATTATGTATATTACTAACAGGAGAAAAGCACCAGGAGAAAAGATAATTAAGAGTAGCAAAACAGATTTTCTTTTACTTTTCATCAACATATTTCTTCTTCATTCGTCCTTGTTTTTACATAAATGGCTGTGATGTGATTAACACCACCACATTTGCTCCTTTCGTGCTGCTGTCCTATTTTCATTGCTGTCTTTTATAATTTGCCGCTGCCATGACCCAATTTACCAGTCTAAATTATCTCATCTGATGTGTTATTTTTGTTTCTGATTCATTTTTTCCACCACTAGCACCACCTTCTGCTCCCCAAATTTACCTCCAGATTCCCCCGGATCCACACGCCGGTCAGTGGGCTCTCCTCTGTCTCACCGGGGGATTTCACCCCAGAGAGCTAACCCTCACCTGGACCCACCAGAGCACTGCAACCAATATCGATCGCCCGTCAGTCACCAATTGCACCCTTCCTGCAGCCACCTCTCACGGTAACCTCTCTGAGCACTGGACTGACGGAGCCCTGCTGTCTTTAGATTGGTTGGTGAACTTAACAGTGAGTCAGCCAAAGTGTTTCCAGGTGATTGACAACCACAGCCAGGAAGCTTACCTCTTCAGTGTGTTTTTCCTCCCGCTGAAACAGTCTTTGGACGCGGGAGTTACTTACACATGTGGGGTCCAGGACCACCCTGCCATGAGCACGGCTCTGACTGCTTCCTTCACTTGGGGTAAATAAATACAGAGAATCAATTCATTTTTAAAATATGATAATTTTATACGGTACAAATTTGTCTTAGAAGCATTAAAGTCACTGGTTATGGAATATGTATTTTTCACCAGTTTAAATTTCCATTTGGAAGTTTTCTTTTAATGATATCCTAAATGTTCCTCAAAATAAAAATGTTTTAATTATTTAACTTTGCTTCAGGGAAATCATGTTTTTTCTTCTGTCAGTCTGGTATGACAAATTACTCTAGATACCCGTGTTCGCTTTGAAGAAGAGGCCTGTCAGAGGTATAAGTCACTGCTGTAATAAATGTAGAACACGTCATTGCAATTTGTAGGAATAAAAACACTGCACCAAATACCTCTCTGACTGATTTTAACTGCATCGTCAGGTTCCTACAAAGTGTCAGCCTGCAGATATGCTCCTTGGAAGTTAATTTTTTCGCTAAACCTGCAATCACACTGACATTATCACCTTAAATAGCAAAATTCGCGAGCCAGAGTTGCTAATTTACACATCCCAGCAGTTACGGAGCTACACGAGCAATCATTTGGAGTTGTGTTTTTGGCCTCCTGACAAATGTAAATTCAATAATTATTCTCCTTCTAGGTCTTGCTATGGCCTCCTCCAACGCCTGAGGGAAATGTATGATGGTGATAAACTAAAATAGTGGCATTGCAGGCAAGAACGCTGAAAAACAATGAGCACATTACATGAAATTACACGCTGGCATTTCTTCTATTATTAATAGCTTTAAGTTTTTATGGGCACAGACTTATCAATCAAATACTTCCTAGCACAGTTGCACAACACTTCACCAATGATTCAACGAGGACATTTTTATATATATCGAAACTTTGGAGGGGCATCAACAGGATTTTCACTTTTTGAACTCTGGACAACCCAAACTTCTTTCTTTCACATCGCATGTCTATACGCAACTTCTTTCAACAGCGACACAGAGTTCAGGGACACCACAACCTCACCAACCACAAGTCGCTTGTTCAGTGTTTGCCCTACTTGACTGTTAATGTGGGTCAGACATTGATCATTCCAAGGCAACAGCTTGCCTGCAATACTGCATACTTGAACAAATTAATGATTTTCCCAATCAATGTTTAAACACCTCTCCTCCCAGGGAGGAGGCCGAATGTCCATCAACCAAAGCCAGTTCAACCTTCCTGATTTAATTCCTGTCGTGCTCAATAACATGATAAGTCAGTGCTAATCAGTGTTTGCTTCTTCTTTTTCTTTTTTTCTTTTTTTTGCTCTATTTTGCAGACACTTCCCCTAACGAGCTGATTGGATACTTGAATATTCTCAAGATGTGTTTCCTCTCTGCGATGACAGTCGTGTTTTCATTGGAAGGTGAGTGAGCGAGCCTCTTAGCAAGAATTACAGGAAGTTGTTAAAAATATATATATATATATTTGATCCATGTGATCTTGCACTCCACAGCAGTCAAACATTTCTACCTGCGGGGAAAATGATGTCGGCCACGTGAGTACAATATTCTCCTCTGCCTTTGGCAAACACATCATGTACACACACATATGCGCAAGGCTGTTTTTCTTATTGCCTTATCCTTGTAACCTATCACACATTGTTAGGAAAAAGTCAACACTGACGCAACAACCAATTATTGTCTTCCAGGAAACACAAAATGAAATACGAGAGCGAGAGAGAGAGAAAACAAAAAAAGAGACCCGCTCATCTCAGAAGACCAACCTTTGACAAACAACATCACACAAATCAGGAGTCATTGCTGAAAGATGAGGACGCGTTCTCATTTAACATTTGATATTTGAAACATTCTGCAATATTTAAACCTCCTGCTCTATATTCTTCTTGGCTTTAACGTACTTTTACACCCTCTAAACATTGATGCAATGCCAATTTCTTTCTGCACATCAGCCGTCTCTCTCTGTAACTCTATCGCTGTAGCGTGCTTTTTTGGATTTGCTCATTGTGTCAGTGTGGCTGGTAGTCCGCACATCTTAGTCATTCACTCAAGTCTGTGTGTCAGAACGAATACTTCATGCATGATCCACCTTGTCAAACAGATACAGTGATCAGCTCAACCACCAGGGAAGGCCTAATCCTCACAAAACAGGATTACGGTCGATGCCAGCCTTTTTTTGCTTGTGTGATGCCATTGTTTATGTGTGCGGCGTGTGGAGTGAGATCTTGATTCACGTGTCGGAGGAAGTTCATTTTAAAATTTATGCCCGCCCACACTGCCAAGACTGCCAAATGCCAGCAATAATGACCATTAAATTTAGAGCAAGATGAGGAATATATAATATAACCAGATTAGTGATGTCAAAAAAGGCTTTTTCCTGCTCAATAGCTTTGCTATTGCTCACACATAATCCTCATTTTTTTTAATTTTAAACCATTTTTATGAAAGTCATTATATAAGATATCGTGATAAACTAAATTCTGTTTTGTATTTGCATGACAGGTTAACGTTCGTCACTCCTTATCCTTATCTCTCTCACGCACACAAACGCACCTTGTGCCTCGCTGTCAATAATGACATTAACGTTTGTTTATGAAAACAGTGTGTCGTGGTCAGTTTCCTTCCTTCCTCTTTTCACGTATGCTCACGCACGCACACAAACAATCCGCAGCCTGTACAAAATAATACATTAGTCATGAATTCTGTAAAATACGTTTATATGAGTTGCATATGAAAATATTGTTCTGTGTTATGTAATTACAATCCCTGCCACTCTTACTATATACATGCTACTTTAGTACCACATACACTCACGGGCCACTTCATTAGGTACACTTGTACGATCTAATGTGATCAAATCAAACAGATCTGATATAAATAGGCATTTTAAATTAATAATTCAACAATATATCATTATCTTTATCATTACTCAGGTTGTAGTTTGCTGTGTCGGACTGCATTGTGTTGAAAGGTGTTTCGGATATTATGGCCACCGTGTTTACACACATGAGACGGCCATAATGTTTTAATAATTTTACAATCACCACCCACTACAACCTCAGTTATAAAGTAAATTTATGACCTTTCTGACAGTGTCAACAACAACTGACAAATTGTAAAGTTCATAAAAGTGTCAATTCATGGCAGGGTTGTTGTATTGCATCATATACCTAATGAAATGGCCAATAGGTGTATGTCACATGACATATACAACATCTGCTTCCAGTCAAATAACATGAATAAAAAGTGCTGTTAACAAAAGTCTGCGTGAGAATGGTCATATACTCATGAGAAGCAAAGAATACAAAGTCATTTTATACACACTCGAACCTTCTTTCACATCTCGCACTTCGCAGTTCTCTCGTTATTATTTTTTTCTTTTTCCACAATATGTGACAACAATGGGCACGTTGCTACAAACAGACGGCATATCCTGCTCATGGTTAAAGCGGGTAGGAAAGCTTTATCTCTTATTGCTTAGAGATGACGTCCGAAGCTGTTGCTTGGATATTTATTTTGTTGGTGTCTCCGTCTCAGCAGCAGTCCACAAAAACCTGCAACTGCAATAGCGGAGCTCTTGTAAAGTCTTGCTGTTGTGTAATAAATATTTTTCATTTGCATGTGGCAGTTCAAAGCAGGGACAGGGATTTTCCTATCTCGACTCATTTCTGAATAGGAAGTCCATCAGAGAAGTGCTTCTCTGTGTTTAGTGAAACTTTTTCCTGCATGTAAAAACATAAATATTCATTTCCTGATTGCTGATAGAGAAATGAATCATTGGAGCGGGTTGCTCGCAGCTTCCTTTCAGTCAGCTCAGATAGTATTGGTACTGCTTCCTCTCTCTTTTGAAGACTCACTATTTCCTCCTCCCATGGAGCAGAACGCAGGCCAGGATATGAACCTATTTAGGCGAGTCTTAGCCCCTTTCAACATACTACCCACAGTCCCCCTCACAGCAGAGGACGACAGGTAGAAAATAATAGGGTCTAGACAAGCATTAAAGGTGCTGCAGAGCAGGGCCTTGTCTCTCCAGTTAGGACTTTTCCATTGAATAAAACCGACAATGTGCGAGACGTTATAGGGGCCGAAACATAAAGCGAACACCAGCAGTGTTCCTAAAGCCATGCCAATGGCTCGGTTGCGCCGGCGGTTGTCAATGTGCTTCAGCTTGGACAGGATCTTGATGAAGTTGATGTAGCAGAAACAGCAAATGAGGAAAGGGATGCAGAAAAGTACAATACAGAGCTCCAGACGCACGGGCAGGAGGACGTTCAGCTGAGCCTCGGTGAAATTCTCATAACACACCTTCCTTTGTTCAACAGGGGCAGGGGTGGCTGAGACATTCTGGTGCGAGGAGGGATTCTGATGGGAGTGATCAGGGCTGATTAAAGGCACGATGTACACAATACTCAGGTTCAGGATGGAGAAAATCCAGAAGAAGATACTGGCGGCGACAGCATATATAGGCCTGCGCTTTAGGGTGTGCTGGATGGGGAAAGCCACACCCAGGTAGCGCTCAACGCTGACCGCAGTGAGGAAGAAGGTGCTGTTGTAGATGGTCATGTAGAAGACGAAGCCAGACAGTGGGCAGAGGACATAGGGCATTTTCCAGAGCATGTCGTCCATCGCTTCCTGCATCTTGAAGGGCAGGAAGATCAGAAAGAGGAGGTCAGAGATGGTCAGGTTTAGGAGCAGGATGTCAATCGGCCTGGGCTTCTGCCGCACTTTCTTGCAGAAAGTGTAGAAGGCGAGGACATTGGCTGGGAATCCCAGGACAAAGGTAATGATGTAGACAGACAGACACAGCCCAGTGTGGCATCGCTGCATGGTGGCCTCGGTTGTAAATCAGTCAGTCAGAGACGGAGACGTGTCACATTATGTCCTTGACTCTGGAGGGAATGAATACACTGCGGCGCAAGGAGGTTTGATCTGTCAGGCCGTCTAAACCACACGAGACGAAGGATTCTTATTGGGTCAGCGGCCTGGAACAAACCCAGTGAGACAGCGTGGTTTTCCTGTCCCCAACGATAAACCAACGCTCGTCGTTCCCTCAAGGGCTTTGAGCTCTGCTGATAAGAGAGAATGGAAAGAGATTACCACACTGCACACCACAGTATTTCGACCTAGTGTCCATTTGACACTTAAGAATGCACTGCTATACTTTTTATACATTCAATTCTAGCCTACACGCTGGAAGACAACAAAAAGAAACCAGAGATAAACTCTAGTTTCTTTTTTCCTCCTCTCTTTCCCCTCTTAATTTCTTTCTATATCCATACTTCAGAGTTTATTGTGGAGCTGAATTATCTCTTAATGAGGAGCCAGCATTTCGGTCCAGCACATGGGTTTGTACACAAACCGTAATGCTGTGTTATTGTCTTCTCCGTGTCGTAAATACAGTACAATGATGCTTTTATCATTAACTCGCAGCCACTGTTTTCAGTACATGCACAAATACTGGACATGCTGTGAAAATGATGACCCTCATAAACATAATGACTTAACTACAGCCTGGGAAATGAGTGTCTCAAAGCTTTGGCTGGCACAGCTACTCTACACGCTTTTGTCATCAAAACAATGTAATGTCTGTATCTAATTCATCTTTTTACAGAGTGAATGCAAAATAAAAAAGTGGAATCTAAAAAGCACACACAAAGAGAAAGTGTATTTTAAGGAACCGGCGATGGAAAAAGTAAAAAGCTAGTATCTTACCCTTTATGTGCCGAGCTGCACCACACAAAAATGATCCGTGTGACTGAGCTCAACAACTCTTATAGTCCAGTGACAAAGCAGGGGGAAGTCTGTTTTGTACCAACCTCCGAAGGAATGTGACGAAACCAAAGAAGTAGCACAAATTTGAGCAACACTTCCTCCCAGCTCTCTATTTTGATGTTCACCAAGAGAAACTGTCTCAAATGTTACCTTATTCCACTGTGCAGTTTCTTGGCACCACCCACATGTGGTGATTGCTCAACTGTTTTATTTGATCTCCTCTATTCACCAGCCTTCAGCTCCTACCTGCTGTCGCCCGGCACTTCCCCCTATTTACATGATAATCTAAACATCCAACGCAAATTATTATAAAGGTGATACTGTTGCAATTTATCTCCCACGCTCAGCAAACATAGTTACCCTGGTAACAGCTGGCCTTTTTTTGCAATATGAATAGTGCTGCAGGTCCGCGCAACCCTGTGTGATCGTAGGTTATTAGATCACATTTAGTTATCCGTGCCCACTGCTTCTACATGGACGCCTCTTTATTATGAGAAGGAGAGAATAGGCATTTGACACAAAAGAGACGACCTGCTGTCAGAGCAGTCCCTCCCTTCACAACATGTGAGGGCAGCAGGGCCAGCCATATGGTTATCCAAACAGAGGCCCGTTGTTTGGAAAGCCATATACACAATAATAAAAAGATATGTCGTGGGGTTTATTCAGAGAGGACTGTTGAGACGTCCCACGTCACTCTGTTGAACATCATGGCGGAAAAAATTAAGTCAGAGACCAGTGTCCTTTTCTAACTTTGCCGTTTATTATTACATTAAGGTCAACTTTCGGTTGAACTGGTGAGATTGGTGTAAGTGCACGTAGTAGCTGTTAATTTCACAAAGCGAGTGGAAAGAGGTTTTGAAATAATACTGACTCAGAGGTGTAGAAAGAGTCCTTTTGATGTTGCCTAATGTATGTAAATCACTTTGAGGCGCTTTCACTTGAGCTTAGTCCTTAAACACTTGAGTCTCATGTGTATGTTTTGGATATTTTGTCTGACACGGTTCCTCATTAGATATTTGTTCCCTTTATCGTGTCAGTCACTTCTTAACCCTGCTATTGATCTTATTTAAAAACCTTCTTTCAACTCCTTCCAACCCTTTTGAACCACAAAGAGAATACGTTTGAGTTTCGGTTTCACATGTTCCCGTCTTAAATTTGTATTCAGCACATAAATTTAGACGACTGCGGTGTGTTGTGCAAGCTGGTGTGTTCCACTGTGACAGCTGGTTTTATGGAATGACATAAGGGATTTTCTAAGATGCTGTTTGAGCACAAACTTTACTGTAACACTTGGTGATATTTCATCACTGCAGGACAACCCTGTTTCAGTAATTAGTCAGAGACAGTTCACCCTCTTGGCTAGAGACAGAGGAGCAAATCAAAAGAGAAAGGGAGACGGGGTCCCATTTTACATTTTCACATTCCATATTTTACTTTTTCTTATCATCTAAAATGAAATCAGAGCCAGAATATTATTTTTCACATTAGCCTATTAAAGTTGTCTCCACTGCCAAAGGAAAATCTTATACACAGGACTGAATGTGTGATATAAAGCAAGGCTGGATCATTGAACATTTCTTCATTTAGTTAATAACTTTAACTGCAAGCTGCAAGAATTATTATCAGTGTAAGGAAGGAAGAGGTGGAGCATAACCATAACCATGATTTTAGAAATACTGAAGCACCCTACTCACTTACTGTTGAGTGAAAATATAAATGTTCAGTTATATTTTCTGTATATTTTATTCCCCAGTGCACCCCGGCTACTTTCCTTATTTATTTATTTAGTCTGCTGGTGTAAAAGTAGTTGAAAGTGAATATAAAATTCCACCATATATTTCAATTTTGTTCATATATTTTATATAGATTACATCCTCCCGCAGGCTGATTAAGCCTCCTTGAACACAGAGTACGTGACTTTAGTGTGATCAGTGAGAAGTACAACTCAGAGGAAAAGTAGACTGTCCACCCAGGAAGAATGACGGCATTTCATTTTCCTCAGCAAATTTGCTCATATTGATGTGACAAAGCCCTCCAGCAGCTGTAGTAATTATGTATGACAGCAGAAAATGAGTAAGTGAGGTCATGTTATTATACAGTGACTGCATAGGGAGGAGGTCAGGGTGGAAAGATAAATCACATCAGAACACAATCATTTCCTAACCGTATCCCAAATTATCAATCCTGTGACTATGACGAAAACACATTGACTTGCACAAGTTTTAAGTCTAATTTTAACTTGTTTACCATTGTTTTTGTAGCTAAGTAGTAGTAGTATAGCACTGTAGGAGGAACTGATGACGTCTGCGGCAGTAAACACAGCGGATTCATTCTTTCTGATGTATTATGTCTTGCTTTTGAATGCACAAAATAAACAAAGGCGGATATTCCTGGCAGGCGTTGCATGTATGTTTGTATAACATGAATGTATAAAGGTGTAAAAGAGGATTTTCCCAGCAGAAGTGGTTTGAATGGCGTCGGATGTTTAATGGCAGCAACTGCTTTTCAGAGTTTGGTACACTGGAAATGAAGTTTAAACTGATGCAACAGGATGATAGTTGTGACAGAGCGGAGCATACAAAACAGAATAAGGACATGGCTCCGATGCACAGCATTGAAGTACGGAGAAAAGCCTGCAGAGCAGCAGTCTGTGTGGTTACTGAAGCAGCAGGAATAGAATCATACATTATACAAGCAAGAAGTAGAAAGATTTATTGCTGTGCCGATGCTGTATCAGGCCTCAAATATCAGAAACAGAATTATGTAGGTTCCTCTCTTGCTATCAAAACACTCCATAAAAGCATTGATGACTTCTTTTTTTTTTACAGTTTTGTAAATTAATACATTATTTCACCAAAATAGATATAGTTTATTGCTCTCACTGATTCCTGTTAAGTATCCCAGAGGCTAAATAGAGAGGTTGGGCTGTAATGTTTAATGGAGCTGCTAACTATAAACGAATTAGATTAGTGAGCATTTTAAAAGCAGTGTTTTAGTGTCCCACGGAGTCGCCAAGAATAAAATATGTGAGAAAAAGCAAATTGTTTTTGTATTAATTATTTTTGAAAAACTGATAATATTAATTGAAATTGGGCTTCGAAAAACCTGCTTGAGTCCTTATATGAGCCACCGTACTGTAGTGTGATATCACGCTTAAAAATAAACTGGCCATCACCGGGTCCTTCTGCTTTGTGCTCACCGGGAAAGGCCACTTTGAAGTTCAATTGACATGGCTCTTATGAACAAAGTGTCAGAGTGCTTTTGTTGTTAGAGAGCGCAAACACGGGCAGCGTAGACAAAAGCTGCTCTGAATGTCGCCAACGGCCTTTTGAAGAGCAGGTACTGGGGAGAAAAAGAGGAGGTTAGTGATTCAATATGTGGACGTTACTTTGCTTCCCCTTCTTGGTTTATCATAAATGATGAAAACGCGTACACTCAACTTCCTTAGAACTTAGGAGAAAGGGGAAGTGACAAAATCTGCAACATCTGCAACACCCTGCACAATTTTAAACCTTTAATTTTACTTGTCACATGCTGTTCTGCTGCAGTGCTAAAGAAACACGACGCACCAGTGATGGCAGAAGCACTTAGGCTCATAGAAAAAGTGCCAATATCACAACCGTAAAATACTATTATCAGTTAAATATATAAGTATCATTTTAAGAGTAGTTCCTGCAGAAACATTGGCTCCTATAACAGATATATTGTTAAGCAGTATTAATGCGTATGAGGTATTTTACCGTTGCAGCTGCTCGACGTGTAGCAAATTTGAACTACTTTACAGTTAGGTAGTTTAATCCAGTTGTTACTAATCTCTCCAAAGAGTCACAGGTTAGACCTGAAGGATGATGAGATTTATGAGAGAGGGAAAAACTGGGGTAAAAAAGTGAACTTTTCTCTGATATTTGCTTTTTTCCTGAAACATTGGAGAGTTTTATGCCTCTGGGCCTTGAAATGTTGAAACTCTCTGAGAAGTTTGGATGGAAAATCTCTTTAGTGGCATTGCTAACAGAACATAGATATCAGAAATATGACAAAGGGCCCAACTAGACACTGCTTTTATGAAGTCAAAAGGGTTATTAAACCCACTGGTTTTGGCACTGCCATTTATAAAACTATCGTGTGTTTTTTACTGGATTGTTGTGTAGTAGACGTATAAGTATGATAAAATGGAATCACCCAAGTAAAGTACAAGTACAGCAGAGTTGTACTTGAGTAATCGCGCTGTAGACTGTAAAATATTTAGTTTGTTTTCTTCCATTGCATTTCATTGATCTGTGGTCTAATGGGCTCTATCAATTACAGTATGTTGTTGGCAATCAACTCTACACAAGCCGCACTATTTTCATTTAGTTGAACACAGCAGGAAGAGCAAGGCTTGCCATAGCTCATGCGACTAATTTGTACAATTTCACAGTTTATCTGTCCAACATCTTGCAGCAGCGAGACTCGGGCTTATCAGCAGATTTGTTTTGGTCCAGAACAGAAGAGACTATGTCTCGCACAGGGCTGTGCACAGCCACAACAGGTTAGACGCGACGCATAAAGAATGATTGCCACTCAAATCTGCTTCCATCTTCCCTCTGTGCATTTGAAATAAGTAGTTAATTGTGTCGCATCAAGTAGATATCTCAACAATGAAGTGATTGCGGCTCTGTGCTTCATGGACTTGAGCGTCCCAGAAGCATCCTCCACTAATCCCTCTGTTAATACCCAGAGCATGAACCTATAAGCTTCCTTATATTTGTGGTGGAGGAAAAAAAAAAATAACAACATAATTTCCCATCCAGACAGAAGAGTTCAGTGGCTGCTAAGCCACCATATTGCTATTTGAAGAGTGATTTCGCTTCCAACAAAGCTGCACTCATTTTATTCCCAGTGACACATTCATACAAAGAAGTTTGCCATGTTGAAAAGATAATTTTGCACATTTGGACAGCAGTCTTATCACAAGTGACCTGAGTCCAAAGAACAACTGTTAGAGGACAGAAATCTGTAAGAAAACTAGACGACAGTATGAAAGCCATGGAGGCGAAATAGATTTTCGGCCCCTGGCTCCCCGCCCATACCAACTAATCACTTTTCTAATGATCACATCAATTCTTTTTGTAGAGGCGTACCAAATGGAAACGTTCCTGTAATTCCCTTTCAGAGTGCTCTGCAGTTTACTCTCATTGCCAACACGTGCAATTAATATTTCGGCCAAGAACATGTTGTGACACCCAGCTTTGTTTGAGTCTCCTGAACTTAGAAACCAAGATTCATTTCCAATCTGAATTTGTAAGGTCGGGGTCAATGTGTCAAACTTCTCCCTCTATACTTGGAACAATTCCAAGGCACACAAGGGTAGAACGAATTCCGGTTGTGGGCGTTTATCTGCCGTTGCTGGGAACTCACAAA
Source organism: Larimichthys crocea (assembly GCF_000972845.2). Lineage (NCBI taxonomy): Eukaryota > Metazoa > Chordata > Actinopteri > Sciaenidae > Larimichthys > Larimichthys crocea. The sequence continues at coordinate 32,101,002 of NC_040023.1, forward strand.
GTGGTTGTAAAAGCAAAGCTGATATCAATGCGAAGCCGAATGTATGGATGTGCTTAGAAAGTGGTCAGAGATCAAAAGCGCATACAGCAGCTAATGTTTGAGGTTCCTAGGCAATAATGATCCTGCGTCATTTGCCGTTGGTTATGAGCCTGAAAACGATGAATATGCACAGTTTGTTGATTGTTTACAGGGCTTTTTGAACTGTGCTCCGCCCTCGCCCGTCTATTGTGTCGCCTTCATTTGAAAACCGGCCTCCATTATTTGTCTGCGTTTTATTTAATGTACAATTAGATCCTTGATTACCAATATTTTTAGTTCTGCCTTTCACACAAAACCTGTTTCAATTAATCAGCTACGATTCAAGGTCTTGAATACAAAATGCTTTTAGTCAATTCAGAGCCTGTAAAGAGTTTCGTTTTTTATTATTCATTAGAGCAACAGAGGAGAATGATAAATATACTAAACCGAACTGACAGGAAGCCTAGATGTTGAAAAGCTGCTGATCTTCAGACCAGTAGCTTGGATCATGGAGATAAAAAATGTCTTAATGATCAAAAAGCATAGCACTTAAAATGCATCTCATTACGGGGAGCATAAGAGAGTTGAATCGATGCTTTTGTCAAACAGTGGATGATCGGCGAGATAAAAGGAGCCCCCAATTGGACCGGCGCCATGAGACAGAGGCGTCACACTCTCATTCTTGGAGGTCGGTGAAACTTGAAAGTCGCTGTTCTTCTGATTAGAGCGTAAAATTTGCTCAATAGTTGTAGAAAATACACCTCCTTAATAACTTAGTGGTGTAACAGGAATGAGAGCGGAAAAGCCACTGGGCTTCTGTATTCAGGTGAAATGAAATTTTAATCATCGCCATGGGGAACATTTGCTAACATTTGGAAGCATTTACTGTGGATGAAAAGTCAGATGCCGAAGACCTCATACCAACACTTTTCTAAAAATAACTAGCTGTAATACCTGTAATTTCTCCTTCAAATTTCATTTCTTACAATAAATTGTAAAAAAAAAGGTGAATGGACTGCAAAAAAGCCTCATTGGAAAAAAGAAGTTAGCGTTTAATTGAGGAGTTCTATCCTCATTATCTTTTACTGTAGTGGCTCCAGGCTCAACAATCAAAACTACAATGTTTTTTTGTGGTGTATTGAAGTTAAGACACACAACCAAATAGTTGTATAGTCTGTACCCATAAATATTATTAAGCTTGTTGTTCTAGTTAAGCCGTACAAGCATTCATTTTCCTACAAAACTGTTCAGTGTCACAACACCATGCAGGAGCTGGCTCCACTATTACTCTTTAAACCCCTAATAATATAATAAACAGGGAGGGGGATATCACAAGCAGTACGATTAATTATATACATGCACTGTATCCTGTGTGTTCCCCTTGTGTGTTTGAAGGCCGCTTGAATGCAGTGCAGGAATGGGACAATGAAGACTACTGTTTCGAGAGGTAATTAGAGAATTCAAACACTTTGAATGGATTTTGGAGAAAAAGCGGTTTTATTTTTTGACAGTCTCATTGATTATTACTCAGTCAGTTTGAGGGCCAAGTTCAGTTTGGGATAAAACATGAGTTTTTTTACTCAAAGTCCATAATTGAGTTCATTAGTTGACAATGATTGCAATCACATTTTGAGTCCAAACTTTCTAAACTCTGATTGGTGCATCGCCTCGTCCCATCTGAGCACCAGACATAAATACAGAAATCTCTAATAGGAGATAGCAGAAAACTCTCCATGTGCTCATGTAGGAGCACGTTTCTCATATGTTTCAATATGAAATCAGCTTTAAATAATGCACTGATGACTCCGTAATAAGGGGTCCATGTGGAAATATAAGTCCTGACAATGTAAGACACATTATTTAATCTGTCATAGAAATTATAGGCTACAGTGCCGAGTAAAGAATCAAGATTTAGGACTGTATAAGGTTTTAAATCATCCCCGCTGCAGAATATAAAGGTGAATAATAAATAATGTATCTTCCAGTGTTTCAGGCTATGAAGCGCTTTGCTTACTCAGCTTTTTCTGTGATGGCACGTGAAAGGCTGATAGGACAAACAGCACCTTTTTTTTAGGTCAGCAAAAATGTCATTTCCTAAAGACCTTCAACATCCCATAGAAAATATTGTCCTTATCAAAAGCTGTTAAAAAATACATGATAGTGAGCAATTTTATGTGAGTGAACCCTGCCAAAAAAACTTTTGTAAATGTCACCGTTAACTCCCCCAAAGGCACACTTAATATGAGGTCACATGGCACAGCAGTGGCATTTTAAAGGGCTGAGATAATCTGGGCCATAAAAAGTAAAGTAAAAAAAAAAAAAAGCAGGTCGGTGCTCAAAAAGGTCCTACAACCAATGTTTGTTTCCATTATCAATATTTTTTATTACAGGTAATTTGGTATCGAATCCAAACAACTAAAAAGCTCATCACAGGTTGGCAGAGCATGAGTGATGTTTATAAATGACTTAAAATAAACCAATTAATAATTTTACATATGAAAATTGAAAACAAGCAAAGGCTTGGTTCATTTTATGTGTGACTGAAGCAATGAATAGATTCTGAAGCTTCCAGGTGAATCATTTGTAGGTTACACATCACCCACCTCGGCCCACTTACCACCCAGACTCAGGAACGTCTTATTTTTGTGCCAGTTTGAACAGCAGCAGTATCCCTTTACCAGATGTCCACATGGTGACCTTGACCAACAATAGCAACTCTGGACGTCCGCCATGGGATCAGCATTCGTTTGTCTGTTTTGTTTTTCTTGCATTTCATAATCATCATAAAAATCTTCTTGCATCGCTTTCTGTAAGGGTCAGGTTATGCACGATCGATACTTCTTACGACGGTTGCCCACAAATCCAGAAGCAGAAGTGGAAAAAACAGCTATCATTAGAGAGAAGGAGAGATGTGATATTGTTTGTAGTATTGTGTATACGGCACACAGTTTAACACAGTTCTCCCACGGCTGGCCTACAAAGTGTTGCATTCTGTGGTTTAAACGAGGTGACAGAAATACTGGTGGTGCGAGAATAAACTAAGAAAAAAAAAAGCGGTTAGTTCAAACCCTGCTGGTTTTCTCACCTCTATGGCAGATCAGTCATAGTGCGAACTCAGTGTGAATGTCATTCATTTTACAGAAATGATCAGAAACAGCACCTTCAGTCTCACGCTGGAAAGGTACAAGGAGGGCAGAAAACTCACTGACTGACCTACAAGAAGCATATCAGGTTAATTTAAGGGTTCTAAAGGGTGGCTCGATGACACGCTGAGGCCACCCTAAGCATAACCCCTGCACCCCTAGCAGACAGACTATTGTTCATTGTAGACTACTGCTTATCTGTCACCTTGTTTAAACCACAGAATGCAACACCATGTAGGCCTTCCGGGAGAGACTCTGTTAAACTGTGTGCCGTACACACAATACTACAAACGATATCACGATATCTTCCTGTCTCTCTATGATAGCTGGTTTTATACTTCTGCTTTTAGATTTGTGGGCAACCACCATAAGAAGTATTGATTGTGCAATAACAGACGACATCACATCTCATCAATTTTAGCTTCGCTCCACTGGCTTCCTGTATGTTTTAGGATTGATTCTAAGGTTTTACTGATCACTTTTAAAGCCCGTAAGGGTCAGGCCTCTAAGTGTATTGCAGACATGTTAACCGCCTATGAGCCAACTCGTCGCCTTAGATCCTCTGGCGGGACACTTCTGGTTGTTCCAGTTATTTTTATCTATTTTTATTTATTTTATTTCTATTTATTTATTTTATTTTATTTATTTCTTTACTCTATTTTTATGTCTATTCTGTCAATTTGTTGGGTCTACTGCTCTGTAAAGCACTTTGTAAAACTTTTAAGGGTGCTATATTGTGGGCAAGTTTTTCCTCACTCAAACCGAGGGTCTAAGGAGGGTGTCACTCCCTGTACAGATTGTAAAGCCCTTCGAGGCAAATGTACTTTGTGACTTTGGGCTATACAAATAAAATTTGATTTGATTTATATAAATAAAGTAATTACTATTATTATTATTATTATTATTACCTGATTTTGACCCCTAATATCATAAACTTATCTTATTTTTAATCATTCAAATTTGGCTGGGTGGTTAATAACACGTTCTTCTTTGGTCCGACAAACTCAGAACACATATTTATTCTTACTTTAAAGATCTAATTTCAACACCCTCATTTAGCATTTATAAGCCATGAAAATAAAGTTTATAACATATTGTAATGTGGAAAACTATCTCTTAAAATGTGTATGTGCTCATAAATGCAAAAAAAAGGAAGGAAGGAAGGAAAAATAAAGTTTTACCTTTTCGTTGGTTTGTGTTGTTTTTAAGGATATAAAATTCTAGATTGTCATCATTAATATACATTGTTCTACAACCATACACTTTTCATACCGTGACAACGAACATAAATTTGACTTGACTCGATACTGAGGTGAGAAATCTTAAATAAATTGTTAAACCCGAGATAAATTCATTACAGTTAACAAAAACTGTCAATCAAATTCCATTCCCACTTCCTCCTGCGGGTGTAAGAGATATATTTAGAATTTAAAAGTCATGGCAGAGCTGCTGAGCCCCAATAAGTAGGGCAACACATCCATATCAAATAACACACTTTCACACACACACAGGGGCCACAGACTGTATTTAATGAGGATGCGGGGATGTACACAAGCTGGCTGACCAATACCATCATCTGATAATAGGTTACTGATAAATGCTGAAAATGCATACAGCACACTTTGCAGGAAGAGTACATCAGGTAATTTAGAAACAGCGGCATCATTACTGTTAAGCACACTCCATATAGTCCTCTGCAGCATGCAGTATAACAGCAGCTCCAGCTGTGCAGATATTGGTGCAGTTACGCAGTAGTTCAGCTGCAAAACGCCCTGCCTTCAGTACATACACTATATCTTTATCTTTATCATGACTGATAAGTGAATCGGACAGGCCCCTGCTTCTTCTGTATTGGACTTTAAGTGAAGGAATATTTTTTGATTGTGTGTGTGAAACTAGGCAAGGGGTGTCAGCTAATAGCAGAGCATAGCCCTGCAGGGTATTTAAAGAAGCACTGATGGTTGATGATAAAAAGGTATGTAGGTCTTCACTTCAGGCATGGCATGTAGGACAGAAAGCAGCCTCCTTGTTTAACCAGGCTGTTGCATACAGCAGCAGACCTTACCCTGACACTGTTAAAGGAGTAGGCCTAAGGTTGAACTGAGACATGAAGCAACCTCAATTCTTTTCCTTCATTCCTTCCCATAATTACCTGCACAACTAACAACACGTCACGCAGTTTGTCAAAACTCGTCTGAGCTGCTCCCACTGCCGCTTTGCTGCTGGATCCATGCTCTGATCTCTGTAACTGGTTGGTATGTTGAGAATCTTTAGTCTATTTTAAAAAGGTGTGTTGGGTTGCTTAACTGGCTTGTATCTTGTCTAATGTGTGTTGTGCATGCATTGCACAAAGAGTTGTTTTGAAATATGTTATGAAAGATGTGAGATGCAAAGTTGAAACGGTCAGATACAGAACATGAACTTGAAAAAGTCAGTACTTGCTGTTGCTGCATTCTCATTGTGGCTAACCCACTTCTGACCTATTTTGAACTTTTGGCCTTGCGCTCGAAACAGAAGTGTAGCATATGTCATCATATTTCTGGACAGCGGTCTCATACTAGTTCTTCAGAGAAATGTTAAACATCCACAGTTAAGCCTTCATAAAACTCGTTTGTTCATGTCAAGAAAACAAGTATCGACGGAGCTGTAAGCGCACAGAAAGCGGGGAAGAAAAGAATTAAATGCTACATGAAATTTACTAGAACAGAAATTACAACAAAAGCCATGAACCCCATTTTGTTAAGTATCCCTCCTCGAGCTGTGATGCTTTCCATTCTGTTCTTGGCTTCGCATATATTTTTAATGACTCGTGCATCTGCTCTGTTTTGTACAGTCATCTTTCTCTTTTTCTGCTGACTTTGGATTTCTGCTGTAACACATGGCTTAATAATTATGAGAAGAACTATCTGCGCTGCAGTTCGAAGAAACGGCTCTGCCTTTTGAACTTAGAACAGAGAGATGCACAGCTACCCCTGGCCACTTCCCGTCTGTGGTTTCAGTCTGTTGCACTGCGAAGGACGGTTTTCACCAGAGTATCTTAGGTGTGAAGTTTCGGGTTATTAGAGGAGGGTTGCTGGTGCTGTTGTGCTGTTGTTTATTTCCACCCTTGTTCACTGCAATGCATTAAAAGTGCTGTATTTTAATGCCACAGAGGATATCAAAGATCTGCTGAAAAGGCTTTAAAATGCAGCGTTTCCACAAAGACTTCTCCGGTTTGTTTGTACTGAGAAAACATCAGTAAAAGATGTTGTCTTTATTTGAAAGAGAAAGCACGGTGGCGATTTGAAACACAACATGACATGCTCAAATGAATCGACAAAAGATTATGATAAAAACAAGAGAGGCTTTGAAGTTTATTGTGTTTGATATGTATCCCTGAAGGTAACAGTTCACCTTTAAGCATTTAGAAACAAGCCTGTGACAACTGAGGATTTACTTGTTCTTGCACACGACAGTATTTTTTTTTTTCTTCCTGTGCTTTTTGTGTTCTGGGCTACAGACAAGAATAACTTTGCCTATGGCTTGTTTTTTTTAATTTCAGCGTTCACCATCAAAGTTGCACAGATGGCGAAGGCCTGGAGGAGGGGGAAAAAAAAAAGTGATCAATAGATAACCTCAAAAATCCTCTCACATGGCTCCCTCTTGTGGGATGATGAGGCACGGAGTGCATGGCTGCAACAGTTTTTTTGGAGTATGATTTACATTTTAGACACTCCCATGTAGAGCGATTTACAGTTAGTGAACTGTTGGGGATTCACTGTCCTGCCCAAGGACGTTTTGAATGGATAGATGGCTGTGGCACAGACTGAAACTATAAATCCAGGGTCATGCTGTCGAACTCTAAAATGTTGGTGGGTGCAGGAGGGGGGGTGTTCCTTGCGCAGCTGCCCTGGTGTGCAAAGTTTAATCATGAATTTGTTGCATTTCATAGCCCACTGAGAGTCATATTCATGCGACATCTCACTAAAGGGGGTCAGTGCACCGAGGCAGTGGTTCAGTGTCTTGCTCAAGGACACTTTGACGGGGGGGATGGACACACGGATCTCGAAGGACTTACCAGTTCATTTCAGTGATGATTTGGACTTATGAGGACTATCATGCCTGACCTCTTTCTTTTCCCTCATGGTGGAGAAAAATCACCATCGCTGCAGTGAACAAAAGAATCGTCATCATTTTTTTATGCACTTGAAGATGTTAGGTAATTACACTCTGTCTGGGGACTTATGGCATCTCCTATATTATTTGAAAACTATAAAATGTCATCAAATCAAAAAAAAATATGTGCGTCTGCTGAGCTAGACTGAATTTAAATTAAAATTGGATTAGGTTTGTTTTGGCCATCTTGTGGTATTTATTAAGTTTTCCTGTGCAAATCTACTGCAGTCTCCTGGCTCTTTGTACACACTAGTCAGAAAAGCACTCTGCTGCAGTGTCACACACCAAAACAAGCATTCATCAATACAAAAAAAATGCCCTGTTTGCACACGCTGCAGTTGAGTTATGTTTGCCTTTAATTTATGCTTCCAAAGGGATGCGTAAACAATTACAATTACTCGCAGCAGTCATGGTAAATCACGGTAAATCAGTGTACTAAAACAACACGAGCAGATTTACATGCAAATTGGACCAGGGAAGGTGGTCACATCAGCGTTTGAGGTTTACTGTGTTACAAGGCTACAGAGTGTTTTGTAATTTCAGTTGTTTAGGTCATAAACAACACACTTCACTCCAAAGACAGCAGGAACAGTATAATATACAAAGTATTGCATTTGAAAAACCGCTCCAAACTTTTCATAAATCAAAGCTTTCATGTGGAACTGGTAGGCAATGCCGTAACCTTTTCTAGTACCAGGTACTCAAAAGCACTCCATCTCCACTCATTACAGTGCTAGACTACCATGAAGTGTCTCCAATAGTGAGCAGCAGGACTGTTCATCAGAGGTGACGTACAAGTGGGAGCAGGAGGATTGGGAGACTGATGAAGCTGTGAACCAAACACACGCTCTTGCACATCCACAACAAGATGAAGGAACAGATTCATCTGAGGAGAATCAACAGCAGCGCTTCGGTGTACCCAGGCGCCATGCATAATTAGCACTATAGACACAGTGAGCGAAAAATATGCTCAGACTGCAAACAGCTCTGTGATTCAGAGAAACCGGCAGAATAAATAGGTGCTTTTGTGGTCTGACTTACTGTCAACAGGCATGAGGAGGTATTTTGTACTGAAAATCAAAAGATGGAAGAATGCATTGGCTTTGAAAGTAGAGGCAACAAATAAAGTCATGATTGTGCATTCGGCTGTGAACAGTCCAACAAAGTGACTGCCAGCGTGATGGAAATAACACAAACAATGAGCAAAATTTGAAAGTTGTTTTTTTTCCTCTCGTTTTGTTCAACAGTGGACTTCCCCAGTTAATATGCAAACACATAAAATAACAAAACACTTCATTATTATTGATGAAAATGAGATCATGGAACAATGAACAATGTACAAATCACTCCTGAGGCGCAAAGATTACTACTGTGCTTGTAGCAACTCACGTACTTAACATCTGTAAACTATTTACACGCTGTCATTTTCCAAAAACGACAAAACTTTAGCGGCAGTAAGCTCAATCTCATGCTCCACATGTTTGATTGGAGTAGGGATATGTCAAAGAATAAGGCTGGGGATATTATATTTTCTTTCTTTCGTCCTTTGGTGGTCCCCGGCCTGTTTCGACTGAAGTAAGTAAATCATTAAAAGAGCTTTCCAAAAAGGCTAATCTGGAACAGCTGGACACCGTAGATTTTTGGCAAACGTTACACACACACTGCAGTAAATGGTGCATTTGTTGGGGACTATATTCACCTGGGGATGAATACACATAAGGCGCTCTGGGGAGAATTTACAGCAAATGTGCAGTCGACTCCAATAAAATACAAAGTTTATGATAATGATGGCCTACATGCACCTGTTCAGCTCATTAATGTGTATTTATTAGTAACAATGGAGGAGATATATCACATTTTGCCTACACAGATAACACTTGGTAGAGCTGTTGGTTTTAGTCTTGCCAGTAAGAGAAATGCAGAATATCCTCAGCCTTATCTTTGAAACTTCATATGAATTCGGTCACGCTCCATTCATATTCATTCAGCATTCATATCAGTAAGTACAACCTAAACAATCATTGGTGCATGTATTCCCCCTGAGTTAAAAAAGCCCAAACATTACAAATCAATAAATACATAACAATACTTAAAAGTAAGGCCTTCACATTGTATTTTAATGTGCTCTCCGTGACACAGCGCAGACAGTAAATTGTTTCACACTGTGCTTTTTCAGCAGAAAATATGGCAGCTCGGGTCTTTGTGTTGACCTCATTCATGCACGGGTGTGATTATTTTCCGAGTAATTTAAGTCGCATAAAAGCATTTAATTAATAAGTGCCCATCCATTCGTGGGATCCCCCTTCATAGTCAGCTGAGCATTGCGTCTGAACGCCACTGAGGCGAATCTCCTTAATTGAGAAGTGTCATGAGAGGCATCTGTAAACAGAAGGCGCAAAATAAATACTTCCACGTATATTAAGACCACCCCCATGGGTAATCTCTTCTTTCATAATTGTCGCCGTACCCAGAGGACGAGTCCGTCTCGCGCACAGTACCCATCTCCTTTATTACGTCTTCTTAAGTGGCGGATACACACGGCGAGTCGTGCGAGCACCTCGGATGCATTTTGTCACGGTAGTGTTGTTTAGTTTGGATGATGAATGGATCAGGGGATGTGAGCTTGGTCAAGAGCTATGGATCACTGAACCTGTCTACTCTGAGCAGGCTCTTGGCAAAGTTTGATGCATGACCGGTGCTTCAAAAGTCAAAACAGTACAATCCATGTGGGTGTAGGTATCAGCGTGTGTTTTTTCAGGATTATTTAGCTTATTTTTGTGCATCCTTCTGTAAGATGATTTTCCTTTTAGGAAAGCAGGACTGCATTCCAAAAAGTTGCATTTTAGGCATCGCCATGGGAGAAATGTTCATTTATGTTATATAAAAATAAATAAAAAACTGACTTTACGACTGAGATACCAGGATATGACAGCTTTTCTCTGAGTGCAGAACCTCACGTAGTCAGTCTTGCTTGGTGGTATATTGGATCACGTCTGTCAGCTGTTTGTTTGTGTCGGTGGATACGGGACATTGTGGAGTGTAGTCTGCTGACACGTGTCATCATCTTGGTCGGTGTGCCTGTTGCTGCAAAGACACAACAAGCCTTTCATTTCCAACATGTCATGCAAGAAGAAGAGGCAGAACCTCTGACATACAGCGCTACTTTTAAAGAAACTGCCAGTGTCACAAACACTCAAGCCTAAAGACATTTTCACGGCACTGAGAAAGACACTGAGAAGTGCTGTCAGGCATCCTTCAAGAGATGCACAATGCTGACAAAAACACAAACTGCTGAAGACACAGGTAGGAGCAGGCCTATAACACTGCACACATGCAAGTACATAGGAAGTATGACATGAAATGACAGCCGTAAGCGCTCCTCGGAGGGAGAGCCATGTGCTGGAAATCTGTAATATCAATAAACATATGGCATCTTTTGGCTGCAGTTTTAAACTATCATGTTGTTTCTCACTCACCTGCTGTGGGTGGGTGAAGTGGGCAGGATGCCTGTTGCCATGGCCATGGGTATGAGCATGGGCGTGGGCGTGCCTGTGAGCACTGACATGCGTGTGGCCGTTTCCAGGATGGTGATGATGATGATGGTTGGCGGGCATCGTGGCAGCAGGGTGCTGCACACTGTGATGATGTTTTCCTGGTACGGGTCGTTGAGCCACCGGCATGTTAACAGGAGGTTTGGGGGGCTGAGGACCTCGGGCTGGGGATTTGTGCGTAGTGCGCTTCTTGGGGAGGGTCTGGAACTGTGTGATGGGGATGACAGGAGGAGGAGTCGGTGGGTGGTGAGCCCCGGCAGCAGGAGCTCGTGCCTGTAGTCCAGCGTGAAACAGGGCAGCCTGAGTCTGCTGCCTCCGACTCTCAAATGTTTTAGCCCTCTCAGTGTGGGCTGTAAGTGCAGCATGGGTTAGGTTACTGGGATTATGCTGGGCAGAGGAGAATGGGACTGGAGCAGCGCCTCCTTGGCGAGGTTGGTGATTGGCATCATGTATGACAGGCTGCGTCTGTGTGCCCAGGCCTCGTGGTGGCTTTTGGTTCGGTTCTGCTCTATGTTGCTGAGCCATGTGTGCCTGTGGAAGGTGATTAGGATCAGCCAAAGCTCTTGTATCTGCACCCTGCGGTGCAGTCGGTCCCTGTTGTGTCATGACTCCTTGTGACACAGCTGAGCGGCCTACAGAGGCCTGCTGGCTCATGAGAGGCTTTGCCTGGGGGTTACTGCTGTGTGTGGCTTTCTGCCTGAGGGCGGTCTGGCTACTAGGCGAACCTCTGATGTCTCGCTGAGCGCTCTCTCTATGTGTGCGGGGGCTTCTCTGTGTGCGGTGTGCAGCCTCAAGCTGTGTTATCCTGCCAGTGTTTTGGTCTCGAAGATCGAGTGAACGGCTACGTATCTGACTGACCACTGATGGGACATCTTGTCTGAGTGGAGCTCTGCCACGCAAAGTGGTTTGGCTCTGAGGACGAGACTGAGATCTGCTTGGCATTCTTTCCTCGCGTATGGGAGGATGGGTAGTGTAGTCTGTACTGTCAGACGTGTACTCAGATGTTTGTCTTCTTTGAAGCGTGCCAGTGGGATATGCTGGTGTGCCTCGGAGGTGATCCCATGGCATCTGTTGAAGGGAGGAGCTGGCAGTGGTATCATGTCTACCTGAGCTTCTATCAGACCTGCCATGAGACTCTTGCTCCCGCTCGTATGTCTGTGTGTTGGCATTTCGCTGAGAAGTGTTATTACTTTGCGTGTATCCAGCTGGGATAAGACCTGCATCTATGTGGCTATGCATCGGGGGGTCACTACGATAGGACTGCCCACTTTGCATTCTGGGATTCGAGTGCCCAGTATGTATCGAGTTCTGCTGGTTTTGTGAAGCGGCATTGGCTGTAATAGGAAATGAGCTGTCTTGCTGAGTCTGCTGGCCATTGGTTGAGTATGAGTTAAGATTGAGATGAATCGTGGGCATTTGTGCGTTGCTGTTTTGCTCGGCAGTTCGTGGCAGCGTGTTAAGGCTGACGTGTACCGCCGGCGGCTGGCCGCCGCCCTGGGGAGCCCCGGTCTGTATGATAATGTTCGGATTTTGCTGCTGTGTGTTTGGGAGCGTGTTTGCATTCTGAACATCGGCGTGTGTGAAAGCTGGATTGTCAATGCCATTGTGTGGGAATGAATTGGTATTATGAACAGAATTGTGCAGGAGTCTATCCGCGTGGATGCGACCATTGTGCTGGTGTGTGTCGGAGTTATGTGGGTTGTACAGTGGCGGCTGTGCCCGTGTGTTGCCACCGTTTTCACGCGCGGTTGTGTATAAGCGGCCGGGGTGGCGGGTGTACAAGTGATCGACGGGGGGATGGGGACCTTGGCCCAAATCTCCTGCACCATTAGGTTGTGGATCTGCAGGCTTAATGGGAGCAGATGAAAAATGAGCAGGGGGCGAGAAGAGACAGCAAAAGAAAGATGAAATGAGGGGGTTAATTTGAGAAAAGCCTCTGAGCACCATGGCATAGGCTAGATAAACACAAAATCAATAGTGAATCATATGTAAACTTTAGTGTGGCTTACTGGAGGCCCAGGATTTGGGTTGGTCTTCTGCACAAACACAGCAGCATCCTGTCGTCTCTGTTCTACTGTAATAAAATAAAATAAAAATCACTTTTGGAGATACTGCATAAAGTATGCACTGACACAGAGAGTTATCAAAATGCCTTTAACAGAGTGTTGAAATTGAAAGTTGACAAACAAAATGTCCATGACCACACACACACAGACTTACCCCTCCTCCTTCGAACGAGACAAATGATGAGCAGGATGAGGAGAATGATGATTATGATCAGCAGCAAACAGCCAATCACAATCCCTGCCACTTCCCCTCCATTTAGACACGTGGCTGAAACAGAACGAATGGTGTCAAAGGGGGAGAATTAATAAAGATAATGAGTCTGGAGCTCAGACAGACAGACAAGAGGCGGAAAGAAAAAGAAAGACACAGGAGAGGAGTGCAGGGGAAGATTCTTAAAAAAAAGGATGATAAAGTAATAGCAGAGAGAGAGAGACGGGGAGAAAAAGAAATAGAAATAAAGGGAGGAGAAAGTATGTGTGAAAGTCACTGGATGACTTTGAACACATTCTCACCAGATCAATCTCCCAGGATACTTTCTGTCCCTCTCCTGTCGAGAAGACGGATACAGGGACAGACTCCAAAACCAACCGTCATCATTATCAGTCACAGAGAGGTCAGCGTCCGCCATAACTCACCTACGACGGCCAAGTCTGTCCCCTGCTCCGACGTGCCTCCAGTAATGCTGTTTCTTGCCGTGCACACGTACCGGCCGCTCTCATTGGTTGAGAAAGTCTGAAGGCTCAGCACCCCACTGTCTGGCTGGCCGGATGCGACTGGCTGTCCATCACGTTGCCACGAGAAGAGGGCAGGGGGCAGTGAGTCAGACATGCAGGTGAGACGCACCGTCTGTCCCACCAACACATCTCCTCCACCGACACATTGTTTCGGGGCCTCCTTGGTCAGCACAGGGGTGTCAGGGCCATCTGGTTTGGTAATGATCGAAGGACAGTCGATATCAGAATCAAAAACATTTGGTTCACAATCACAAGAGGAAAAATCTGTATTCTGAAGAAGCTTCCTCAAACGCACAGATCATATATTCTGCTTAAAGGTACACATCATGTCAATGTGGGGGTTAAGTCCCCTCTCTGGCCCTGGAGGCATTATTACTCGGCTAATGAAGGAGCTGTGCACGTTCAGGTTGGATGTTAAACCTAAAATCAAAAAGACTGCCACCTGTTGAATCAACATGTTTCTCAACAAGTCACATTTACATGAGAAGCTGATTGGCAGGCGAGGGACATTGTGCATATAAAATCCTGCACAGAGGCTGAAACAAGTATTGCATAATGAGAAGACAATTCCCAGACAAGTTGAGGCTGCTGTTCAGCACACAGTCTGAGGGTTAGCGAGACAGATTTACATACAGAGCTGTATGTGCTGTGAGTGTTTTTAATCACCTCCTATAGCTTTAAAGGCAACAAATACAGAGATGGTTTTATTAAAAAAAGGGAATAGGTCAACATTTTGGGGATTATAGCATAATATTTTGGAAATTATGCTCACTGACTTCCTGGAGTATCCACTGGTTGCCTGGCAACTACAGCCAGAAATAGTCCAGTACATAACATCCTGTGAAACTGTTTTTACACTTTTGTTTTAAAAAATTTAATTCCTCAAAAAAAGGTCAAACTAACTGCTCAATTAATCATGACGGTAATTTATTTGACAAAAAAGGCAAAAAATATTTACAGATTCTCGCTTTTTTAAATGTGAGAATGTGCATTATTATAAATCATCAAATAAAAAGGTCACTGGGTGTGTGGCTGCTGGTCGGATGATGCCTCCCATTTAAAAAAAAAGTCACCTTGGTTTCTGGGAAAGTGTGGTGGGGTTGTTTTTCCATGTCACAGACTGAGAAAGTAATTGAAAAAATATCTAAGAAATGAATCAATAATGGAAGTAATCATTAGTCACCATGTCTGGTTTTATGAGCTTCAATCAGAAAGCAGGACTGCAACTGTGACTGTGATTGTGATATCACAGATTCCCCTCTATCTGAACAAATTAAAGTCTGCTGTCTGGGATGAACACTTCTGTGTCCATGAGAAGTAGTGACTGAAAATTTACATGACTTTCAAGTGCATAGACTTTTGGTATGCAAAGCCTCGACAGATTTTAACAACACTCCCTCCTAATCTGATGTTTTTTTTCTTCCCGTCTGGGTAAAAGAAGCCTCTGTTTGATCTTAGAGGACAACGATGTGGAGGCATTTTAATATGCCGTTGGGGTGATGTTGCATTATTACTGTGAGACTGCCATTTCAGAAATAAGGATGTGATCAAGACGGAGCTAGAAGCAGTACAATAAGATTACAGATGAATGCCCCGCGCAATCGAAGTGCAATTCAGCACGCTGTATGCAGTGCAATGTGGATAACAGATAAGATATTTGCAGTGGCTACAGCAGATTAGCTGCCGCTTGTCTTGATCAGTGCAAACTCACAGTAGATAGTGAGGCTCTGTGTGGCAGTTTGGGCGCTGACAGGGTTGCTGACAGTACATGAGTACTCCCCAGCATCGCCCCGTCTCGCTGGGTTGATGACCAGAGAGCCGTCGGAGATGGTGATCCTGGAGTCGGCTGTGATGGCTGCGCCTCCTTTGCCCCACTGGACCGTAATCTCTGTACCGGCAGTCCACGTACACCGCAGAGACACATTTCTACCCTCCACGGCTATTGTGGGAACAAACAGACTCACCCCTCTCACCGCATCTACAAGGAGAGGAAAAAATATTTTATCAAAAGAGATGCGAAAGCAGAATTACCCAGGAAAGGTGCCATTATTATAGGTACAGAACATAAGAGTATGAAAAAGCTCACTTCAAAAGTTGGAGTGATGGAACAATAGAGGGCAGTTTTATATTTCTGTTGAGGATAATTCGCTGTAATCAAAGCAAGTGAGAGCTGAGAAGGGACAGGACTCAGATAGAAGCACAGATGGTGAATAAGGGGGCAGACGGTATGAGTTGTAGCCTAGATGCCTCTTGGCGGGCAGCCTAAGTTAAATAATTGGAGAGGGAGAAGAGGAGGCGTGTGGACGTAGGAGGCTGTGACTAAGAGAGAGCCGCGGCAGCAACAGCAAACAAACAAAACCACTCATAGCGACTACTAAATAGCTCTAATCACTTCCATTTTTGTACATTTTCTGCTCGCCTGTGACTCAGCAGAAGCATTTTTTCATCCTTCTCGGATTTGAGCTGCCTCTCATTTTCAGAGTCAGTTATGAGCGAGTAAGTAGGAGGTTGAGAGTTGCGCTCAAGGACGGGCGGACGTTCTATGGCATGAACTTGCTGTTCTCAGTTTGGAGGATGTGACCTTTCGGCAATAACAGACTAGCACTTCTAACAATTTGGTCACCCTACCACCCCATTAATGCAGCGGTGAGAGGGGTGAGGAAGACTGCACGTCATCCCCGCAGCGTGGGCTGGCGACTGAAAATAAAGAGAGAGACACTCAGCTGTTCAGGCTGTATATAAAGTACTGAATATAAATGAGTGCAAATACTGTATGTACTGTATGTAAATGTGACGCTCCATTTCGAAAGCTACAATATCAAACATCTAAGAGCGCGAGCGCTGCATATCAAATGAGTGTTAATCAGCATAAAGCCATGAGCGACTACCTTCATCCCCTCCTCTTTTTTCATTAATTTTACCTCGCCTACTATGGGTCACTAATTTCATTATACCTCCCAGACTAATTCTCTTACTTCCCAAATCCTCCCTCTTCTCTCTTTACTCCCTCCTGTTCCTCCTTAACATTATCGCACCCCTCAAAACCTCCCTCTCCTGCACACTCCATCACCCCCACACCCACCTTCCCTTCCCTCATCCTCCTCTTCCCCTCTCCTCTTAAGTGAAGCCACAGACGCCCTTCTTTATCTCTTACCAAACACCCTCAGCTGTATTGATCTGGAGTTAGGAGACAGGCCCGTAGTGGCAGTGGGGGTCACCTCCACTGTGTAGTTCCCGGCATCTCGGAGCTGGGCGCCTCCGATTCGGAGTTGGGTGGCGGAGATGGTGATTCTTCCCTCGAACTGGGCCACTGGGTTAACTACCGGGGATCCACCCGCATACAAACCCAGAGTGACTCCTTTGTACTGCCATGTCATGGACAGGACCTGGGACACCGTCAGCACCGTGAATACAACCTCAGTACCGGTTTGAACCAGCAGCGGGTCTACCTGGAATTGGATCTGTACCTGGCTTTGAGCGAGCACACTGGCAGAGAGGAGGACTAAACAAAGAATCAAAGAGAGAAACAGTGATTGTAGTAACTCATTCATTCGAGTACTATACTTCCATTTTATGTTACTTTACACTTCTGCTCCACAGCCTTTTCAGGCCGTTGGAATAACTATTCTTTGACAACTATTGTAACAACTTTAAATACTTTATATTTGGAAACTTTTAATACAAGATGTTAATCTACCAATGTGTCGTTAAAGATAAAACCAGACCAAAAAAGTAGTAAAAGTTAGAGAAAAGATAGAAAAGGAAAACAAAACTGTGTTGTAAATAATCATATTAATTCATCAACACAACCCAGATTTCAGATTTTACTTGTGACCTTTTGGTTTTTCTGCAAAACAAACCACGTATGCTTATTTTTGATATTTGTTGCCGATCTTGAAAGACCGGGTACGATTTAGTGGCATCTAGTGGTGTAGATTCTGATTGCGACCTTATCACCTCACCCCGTTCTTCTTGGCATGATGGAGAAACTGCGGTTGCTGCAAAATGTTCAACATCTAGTGGACCTGTAGCATTTGTAGCTATTGGAAGCTCATTCTTAGATAATTAAGCATAATTATTTTAATTTCCAGATGATTATACATTAATAAAAACATAGTTGTGCATGTTATGTTCACACTAACATATTCTGTAAATAGGGGCCCCTGAATCTAACACACTGGACCTTTAAATGGGATTTTGCAGTGCAGGACTTTTACACGTAATAGAATATTTTTGAATGAATGTATATGTACTTTCACTTAAAAAGAAGAAAATGATCTGAATACTCATTTCAACACTGCAGTGAACAAAATCTATACACACAGACTTGGCTCTGGAGGTAAAAACCCATTAGTAAGGTACACACTCCTTCCTCTCTCGTACATTTCACACAATGTTTTTTTGGATTGTAAGTGATCCCAAGCTAAACATCTATTTTGTGTTTCTGTTAGCCTGACTTAACGTAAGCCGCGTCGAAATCATATTTGCTGTCTGTCTTCTCAAGAATCAGCGGTGCATAGGCGATTTTTCAAAAACAATGTTGTAAAGAACCATTGATTTTACACATTCAGGCATTTAACTGCTGTATGCCGTTTGTCGATTTGTAGTCTGCGTAAGAGTGAAGAGGGGGAAAAAAATCTTTTTGTATTTGGCTGCCAGTCCTCCCTCTTGTTTGTGTTCATATTACAGATTCAGGCAGGGAAACCCAGCCTGAATTTTCAATGCCCTTTCACTGGCATATAAAGCTACCACGCAAGAACGCTCTGGCCAATGTATTATAATGGATCAAATCAATATGGTCCTGATCAGTCTCGCTGGACTGCCTTTACACAATTTTCCACCGGAGAGCAGGGTATAAAATGACAGGAGCCAACAGTGAGATGGATTCCAGGTTCCTGCACTGAATTACTAAAGGACAACAAAAGTGTTTCAGTGTCTGATTAAAGATATCAACGGCTTTGTTGTGTTTTCAGCAGAGACGGAAAGATAAAAAGTCAGAAGTGAGAAAAACCCATGAGTCATGCAGCACAGTAGTAACGCAGTATCAGAACACAACGGCAATTCAAATTAAATATAAATATGATTGTTTATAAAGAGTTGTATATTACCATGTATTTATGAAAGTGATTTGTACCTTGAATAAACAATGGCAGAGAGCCCAGACGTCATGCCAACGACTGTAGTAACGTTGAACCACAGAGATAAACTGGCAGCCAGAGAAGTTTCTACTGTCTGTTGGTGAATGCTTTGCATAGGTGGGTTGTATGGGAATTACTCTTCCTTGTATTTTTTCCATTTATTCTAAAATAAACATTGTTTTTTTGGGGGAATAATGAAATAAACCTGCACCTGTCAGAGACACATCCACAGCAAAAAAAAACTGTACACTGAAAACTGTAAATTGAATCACTATTTTGTAGCAAAATGAACATTTAATTATATGACAACGTTGCTGAATATTACTTTAATTATCTTTCATGCATGAACAACAACCCTTAGTTAATGAACAAATTAAAATATCATTTTAACGTAGCTGCTGCGGCGCAAACACCTTAGGCAGATCTCCTCTGCCTGATCTTTTTGCATTTGTGTGCATCCACATTTTATTACACCAGGGTAAAGAGTAACAATCTGTAATTTTGGATGAGGAAATTGATACCACAGTAATAGATACACCGCTCAATTGGTACACATTATGCAAGATCTTCACAAACAAATAAAATGATAAGGCTGACATTATTCTAGAAATTCTTTAAAAAGACCAAAACCAGCAAAGTATTAGTCTAGATTACTGTAATGCCTTCGTGATGCAGAAAGCAGAACCCCTTTAGATGATCCAGAACACGGCGCTGCACCTGGTCTACGACCAACCCAAAAGGTCACATGTGACCCAGCTGCTCATCGAGCTCCACTGGTTACCTGATGCAGTCTGCATTAAATTCAAATAGCTAATGCTCGCCTACAAAGTTGTCTCTGCTCCACAGCTTTTTCAGGCCGTTGGAATAATTATTCTTTGACGACTATGGTAACATCTTTAAATACTTTATATTTGGAAACTCGAACTCCCTTATACAGGCACATGCTGCCTCACGACCGTTGCACTCTTCCAATGAATGATGTCTGGCTCTGCCACCCGTTCCTTTAAGGCAATCCAAACTCTTTTCGCTTGTTGTTCCCCGTTGGTGGAACGCACTACCCGTCCCTCTCTACTTTTAAAAAACTCCTGAAGGCCTCCAGCTCTTCAGAGAATACCTTCTCTCCTAGCACTACGTGACAAATCCACTCCTTAAGAATTGTCACTAGCACTTATTGCTGCATTAACGCTCTATACCGTGATTGAAAGCGTCTGCTAAAATGACTAAATGTAAATGTAGTCTGTCTCAATACTTTTTAACTTCTCTACCCTGTAAGTGGCAAACGCTCAAACACATAATTATTAGAAACAGTTACTATACTAATATTACTCAAACAGAAATAGTGCATTTGTTGTGGATTATTTTCATACACATTGGGTGCATTATGGATATTTACAGCAGAAGGAGTATGTAGGATTGATTCACAACAATCCAAATGTTGTTGGACAACAACAAATGTCTATATTCATTCATATATTTGTTCTTTTTGTTGACAATAAGGAAAACACAGAGTATAATCAGCTATATTCTTTATATAGTGCATAACCACATCAATGCTCATGCTTATGGACTGATTAAGAAATCTATTTAAAGTGGTAAACTTTGTGTTATCTTGTTTCTTTTGGCCATTTTGTAAATGATGGTATTACAAAGTAGTTTTGTAAGGCACGAGTAGGCCCTGTGATTCTTGTCATGCTGACCTGGAGTACAGAATAATAATGCTTTAAAGTCTAATTTTCATTAACAATAGTCAAGTATCGGTATTCGTAGGAGGCCCTACTGTATTGTGTTCAACAACCATGTGAGTAGAATAAAAAAGCACCGCCCATTCCTTGTCAACAAAATACCAAAAGCTACCTGAAAAACAAGCACCTGGTCATTATGAATCAGAAGTGCTCAGATTTATGAGCCTATGATGTGGCCGTGAAGGCACCGTGTCACTCAGTAGTCCGTGCACAGACGGGAATGCGGTCCCGCAGGTTGGAGAGCGGTTCAGACGAGCTTTCTACTTGAAATGCAATTGTTTTTATAAACGTGCTCAGAATACCACATCTTCTCATCCCTGACCTGTTTTTCCCACCCTCTCACAGTACAGTCCTCTTCTTTACAGACTTTTGTGAGGCGTTTGAACGGTGCTGTTGAAAACAGGTGGAGAGGAAACTGTCAGTGGGAATTGTTTTTTTACCTGCCAGTGACAGACTGATAAGAAGCAAAGGTTGTCTCATGTCGTCAGTCAGGCCGGTCTGCGGAGAGATTAAACTCTTAAGTATTCAAAATGACTTTCATTTGATTTCATTTGATCAATTTTTAGCAAGACTTTATACAATACAAGCTGCAGAGAAAGGCTCTGTAGCTTCTCTGGCTATTATTACTCTGCGACGAGATTTAATCCAGATTATACCTGACAAAAACAAACATAAACATTGTCTCCTGCGCAGAGATAAGATAAATTAGCGGTTTTAAACTTACCAAAGTGTTTCCCCCCTGCCTTCGTGTTCATTTTGCAGCTGAAATAAGTCTCCGTATCGGTTTGTTTGCTGACTAATGAGTCCACTTCCTGTTTCTCCACTTTTACCTGTCAAGGACGCACCTGTTCTCTTAAAGAGCCAGAGGTGATTTCATAAATAACTGAGCAGTGGTGGAAAGTTACCGAGCAGGCTCATACAACATTTTAAACACAGACCTATTCATATTCATAAAAATAAAATAAAATAAAAAACATGACCTTTGCATGATGATTGCCTCAACTCTGTGTAAACTACTTAAAATGAGCTTCACCCTGACAGTGAAATGTGCTTATGCATTAATGCATCAGTCTAAAAAATTAATATTTCATAATCTTAATAATTATTTGATATCATATATAATGCACATTTTGGATACATGATTGTTGTATTGGTACTTTGAATAAAAGAGCCATAAAATGCATACATTTTATTTCTACTTTATAGGGTTCTTATTAAAAGATGATAATGTGGTTTGTTCAGACATTTATATATGTAGTGGAGTGAAATGTATTAAATATACAATAGCAAAGGTAAATATATTCAAGTTCAAGTACTTGAAAGTTGTATTTAAGTGCATTACTTGAATAATTATGCCGTATTTCTTTCCACTACCACATTTAAAATAATGTTAAATACCAAATACCAAAAATAGGAATTTTGAGATATTTCAGTATTATTGTTTTAAATACAGTACCGGTTATTGTTTTGGGTTTATATTGAAAGAATCCTTCCCCATGTGTCTTTGTTGACTCTTTGTTCTTCCCATTTTTTGTGTCTGTGTTCCCTTAATTATTTAGTTGTTTGGCTAATTTTTCAGTATTTGATAGTTCTGTAGACACGTCCATTAGATCAGTCCCAAAGCATCTGCTCATGAAAACATGGACACCTGCAGTAAACTAATATTTGGATGGCAAGTCTCTGAACTGTAAAAGCATCTACTTAGTACACTTTCAAAGAGAGGAGACGAGTAGGCTCGTACTGCAGGCTCACAAATACTGTCTGTCAAGCACAAATCAACTGAATGACAAAGGAAATGGTGATGATTCACAACACTACATGGAGTGATCATATAGTAATCACACACTGAGTAAAAACTGTGCATTGTGTGTGCCACCAGGTGTGACATCAGGTATGTTTAAGTTGGTGAACCCGGGCAGGGCAGATCTTGTCTGACTTTCTAACTTAGAATTGCAGCTCGTCATTTTCTTTCCTGATTACAATGCAACAACAACATTAGGCTGTGGGTTCATCCTTTCAGAGTCAGGTCACCTTTGTCTGTTTGTCTGGCCTGGTTTTTCTTGTGTTTTCATCTTCCTGCCTTCCTCGCCCTCGAGATTTTTCTCTGTTGTGGACTCTTCAGCCGCCTTGAATAATTTACTGGAGGTGGTAACAAAAGCAGGTAGGGCAACTCAAAATAAGTAAAGTTACCTTTTGTTTATTCAACCTTCCGAATTTGGGTGCATCTTTGAGCTGAAACTTAACAGTATGACCTGGCCACAATCTAGACCATCGCTAATGAGTGATTGGGTTTAGCCAAGGCTCCATGGATATTCTACCTTAATGGGGAAAACAAACAACAAGGCCAAGGATTTTGGACCTTCCAGTCCTTCCATTCATGGCTGAGAACTTGGCAGTAATTACTAACCCCAGGAAAAGATTGCATCCCTGCCTGGACTCACCCAGGAACTCTTTTTTGAGTTGTGGTGCCACAGCCAGCTACGAGCCAGTTCCTGAGTTGGCTAGCTTCCTGCCTGATTCCATCTCCAACGATTCCCAGGAGTCTCCTTTCTGGAGGGAACAGGCTAGCCCTTAAGACAGCCTCCCACAAAAAAAGCAGGACACCCATCCATGGTCTCTTTCCTGCTAGACCTTGCTGCAGAGTCAAAGAGCCAGTTGGCCAGTCAGCTTTCACAGAACCAGCCAGCTCCCTGCTTGATCCTACCCTGGAGCAACCTTCTGGGAAACCCTCCAGATTGGAAGGATGGCTCTCAACGTTGTGCCTCCCAGCTGCCCAGATCTTTTCCCAACCGCTGTCCAGCTATCACCCAAACCTCAGCTATCAGTCAGCTATCCTCCAGCTACCTTCACACTCAGCATCTAGTCAGATAGCCTATTTTTTTAAACTGCCAGTATCCAATTAGCTAGTCTGCAGTTTGCTAGCCTCCAGCATGCATCCCTGACTGCTAACCCCTAGCAGGCCCCCCAGTCTGCACACAACAAGCCTGCAGTCCAGTTGATTAGGCTTGGGTTCATAAACCTGCAGCCTTCCTGTCTTGAGCCAGTCACTCAACATCCTGCCAGTCCTGTCAGTCCTCACTCCTCAATAATTTAAAGACTTTGACATCCGGTAGACTGATTTCTAGGAAAATCGTCCGACCATCTCAACAGGGCCCCACGGAGGTCACAGAACAATGCGTGGTTAATACCATTGGTTGCATCAGCTAGGACTCAAAGTGCCACAAAGTCTAGACTGCCCAGCAGCCCAACTTCTTCCTTAGGTTCCCCATGAGCAGTCCGGCTGACACCTGCTCCCGGTTGGCTTCCGCCGGCTTGGTTGCTCTCTTGCCTGTCCATGAGAGCTCCTCCCTCCACATCACCAGCATCCAGGGCTTCATTCTGTGCTGCTCCACAATTCTGCCTTGCCTCTTGATTGCCCCGCAGACGTGCTCCACCCTTCTGACCTGCCCTCAGACTGGACCCACACATCTGCCTTGTTACTGGTCTGTCCAACCAACATTTGTCTCTTGTTTTTTTCCCCCATGTTTGTGTTGCTCTCCATGTTCTTGCTTTGCTCCCAGTAAACCTTGATTGCCTTCTGGATTATTCTTTGTTGGACCTTTAACTGAACTCCTCAGCCATTAATTGTTAATTATTTTTGTGTTGACCCTCCTGCTTCTTTTACCACCTCTACTAAGTTATTGAAGTTACCTTTTGTTCTTTCAACCTTCCCGTGTGCCCTGTCTGCATAATTACAGTTCGGCACTCTTTCAGTTCAAAGGTGGATCCAAATGCAGAGACCATATCTCATTTGACAAAAACCTAATTATTTTATTTTCTCTCCATGGTGATTGTTTTCCTTTTAACATCCATGACTGAAGGTCATTTTTATTTGCCCTGGTTAAAGTATTGCCTGGCAGTTATGATCTGATAAGAGGGCGATGTAATCATAAGGTAATATATTCATACATTCAATTTCTTTGCTTAATTTACTCACTTATATAATGATATGGATTAATGAGAAGCAAAAACGGACATAAATGACTTTGCACGTGGAACAAAGAAGAATATGATGATGTCTGTTGAAGAAAAAGAGGCCAAAGTGAAGCCTACGTGTTGATATTTTTCAGCCGATGTGTCAGTGCCACCCACTGGTTAATTTCAGCTAACAACGCCGCTCTGTAGACAAAGAACTCAGTGGGAGCCACATCTGTCATTCCTGTGATTATTCATAAACCCTCTGCAAATATAAATGGATTTATAATCAGTTTCAAATCACTCGTGCCCCAGGATGCATTTTCATAAAGTGAGAAACTGCAGAGCTAACCCCTCAGTAAGTGATGTCATTATGTTTCACTGCAATGGCAGTGTAAAAGACAAAGTAGCTGACAAAACAATCTCATCCTAATGTCTATTTAGTAGTTGTTCTAGAGCTTTTCATCATATTACTCATTATAAGTTTTTTTTTTCTGAGAGTTCTCGCAACCAGCTGCGGTTTAAATTCTGATTTATGTGTGTATGTGAGAAGGCCAGAATATTTACTTAATTTGAATGTGACTCCACTAAATCAGCAGCTTATTTATGATCTGAACTTTGAATTAAGCGTTTTTTTTTCTTTCTTCCAATTTCACAGAGATTGCTGAACTTTCCCAAGGGAACGAAAAATATGCTCGCATGCATTCCCCTTTACGTGCTTGAAGGTGTTTCTCGAGTTGCATGTGAGAGACAATTATTGAAAAAAAAAAAAAGAAGAATGGAAGAAATTTATGTATTACCTCCTCTTTACAATCCAAAACCAAGACAATGGTTTGTGTCTGCAGGGCCAATAGTGTTCGTGCTGGATAAGAAGCCTGCAGTACAAAGCCTGTTTCCTAAGACTGAGTTCCAACATTGTCACCGGTTTCCCTTCAAAAGAATACCATTGCATTTTATCAGTGTTTACCAACAGCGGCGTGAAAATCCAAATCAAACATGTTATATTGTTGTGCTTGCATGTCTTTGGACACAGGCCAGAGATGGGGAGGGTGGCTGGGAATAAGACAGGCTTTTACAATGAAAAGTTCACTTAAAAGCACAAAGCAGAAAAGAAGTCTTTAGTGTACAGGAAAGAAGGGGGAGCCAGAGGGGGGAGGAAACTGCCTGGGAACAAGGTGACGCCTACAGTACGTGACTCACTGACTGGACCTGACAAGCAGAGAAAAGGGAAGTCCCGAAACATTTAGCCCTACTTCTATTTGATGTTGGCAGTAACAGCTGATCTAGATCTAGGAACTGTCATCTTTAAGTAGATTATTTCTCACAATGTAACGCCAACTGCTTTTAAGATACTGTTTCATTCCAGGCCATAAATCTATGTGTGAATTTCTTTTGCACCTTAACCCCTGAGAAAGTGAACACAAGTGTGGAGGAGCTCTCGACTCTATTGTTTGTCTCGACTCTGGAGAGGTAGGTGAATGCCACTCTAGGGGTTTCTGATGTGGATAATTTCAAGGTAAACAGTAATGGGAATTCCAGGTTATATTTAATGCATGCAGGTTGGGCTGTGTTCGTGCACCGCTATCAGTGTTTCCTCTCTGTGTTTTTGTTGTAGCAGCTGTGCTTGAGGGGGTTCATTTTAGTTTTGGCAGTAGACCCGACCCTATTTTGTTCCAAGTGCTGATTCTAGTGCAGTCTGCGGTGCCAGTGCTGCTGTTCTTTGGATACTTCACAAACAAATTAAGAAGGAGAGGGGGGAAAAAAGAATACCCTAAACATTTGAATTACATTTTTTAATAGAAGGACATGTTTTTTTTAATTGTCTTTTGCTCTCTTTTTAATTTCACATTTTCTCTTGAGGTGGTGTTGTTGTTCTTGCCGTAGTGGCACCCCTGCTGCATAAGTACAGAGGAAATGGTTTGCCGTTGTTGAGGTCATGGACAAATGCCCCTCTCTGTTCTCTATCTACATCAGCAGGTGTTATGGATCTACAGTGTTTCCTGTGCTGGAGAGTCGCCCTGCTGCTTCTTTTGAGTAAGACTTTTTGTTTTATCCACCATCCTAATGATTTCTCTTTTTAAAAAAACCTGCAGGAAGAAAACATTATATTTTCTCATATTTACCCCTTATTTTTGTAATGTTTTCCTGGAACACAAAGAAAGATCACGGCAGCAGTTCACCATCACACAAATGCAAAACAACTCTTGTAAATTGACTTTCCCATTAATGCCCACACTTGCATTATTTACATCTCCATCCTTTGTCTATCAGGTTTAGACGCGTGATTAATACTCTTCATGGTAAATGCACAAAGCCTGAACAGGTCCGCTGCAGTTTTGACACAGATTTTAGGATACTGATGTGGTTTGATGGATATCACATTAGGCATGGCTGTCATGCGTTATAAATCATAGCTTGACATTGTTTGACAGGAAGCAGCCATACATATTCATAAAGTACATGCCGAGGACAGAGATGAAGTATTATGCCAGTGTTTGTTTCACAAGCTTCCCGTTCTGCACAAACAATACAAACCCTCCAAAAGCCAAAGGGTCAACAGTGATGAATATGACATACTGTTAGTCATACTGGTCATCTAAAGAGAAAAACAAAGTTAAAGTGCCAAGAACGTCCAATAACAATTGCTTCAATCTCTGTCCACAGTGCCATGTGGGTTCCAGTGCATGTCAGTTCACATCATCAATGAGCAGCCTGTGCATGTTATCCCCAGTTCCAATCTGGTTCTGAAAGCTCGGATTGAGCCGGGACCCCAGGAGGAGATCGCCTTGATAACATGGGAACGGGAACCCGAAACCGGACTTGCTCCAGAGAGAGTGACCCTTGCCAAGTGTCCCAGCAAGAGCAAGTGTTCCTATAAGAGGCCGAATGTCCATGTGAAAGTGGAACAGCAGGAGGCGACACTTGAGATTGTTGGCTACAGCAACTCGGACAGCGGCATTTACGCTGTGACTGTGACTGATCAAACAGGGGTGAAGACCACTGGACACTGCATCGTCAGGATATATGGTAAGACTCGCTGCAAGTGAAGCAGTTTATTGGTTATGTCTTGAATTCACATTGTAGATACTGCTGAAACAACGAATCAAATAATGGATGAGTCAATTACGCACTATTAATTGATCCTGGTTCCATTCTGCAGTGATTACTACAACAGAAGACCCTTTTTTTTAAAACAGTAATTCTGTCCTCTAGACCCTGAAAAGATATTCACTAATGCAAGAAAAAGTCAAAATTGTTAAAGAGATGAGTGGATGTTGGAGTCTTGTTAGAGCCTGCCAACAAGCGAACAGCTGAAGTGTGGAGATGAACATAAATACTGTCATCCTTTATCATTTTGAAACCAGAGGCAGTTTATGGAGGAATTTGGTTTTTAGAGTAAGCAGAAATATGTCTGACTCTGTCCTGGCCTTTCTAGTGTTAAGTCCCGACAATTAACAGTGTAATGAATGTGTTTTCATTTCACACCAGCGTGCATTGTTTCATCCTGATGGTGAATGTCTCATTTAATAACAAAAGCACTATAAATTAAAAATGTAGCTTTCGCCATCCCAACTTCCTTTTGTTTCTGTGCTTCTAAGTCTCGTCGTAGCTTTCTGGTTTTGTGTCAAAGCCTCTTTGCTTTTTTTCACTCATCCGTCTGCTCTAACAGTATCAATTCATCAGCTCCACTCTTCTCTACATCTGCTCTCTCAGCTTCCAGGGTTTTCCATCATCCCATTCGCCGACATTACGCCTCACTCTCTGGTCTATTGTGTCTGAAACTGAGCCAGATTCTCTCCTGACAGCATTAAATGAATCTCATGCTTCTTTGTGTTAGACCCTCTTGGACAGCCATGTGTCATTATTCTTATTGTATAACAGATGGATGCCCACGGCTGAGCGTTTCCCATCTCCTCTTGTTTCTAACCCCGGCTCTGAGTTTTTACCTCCATCCTCATCACCCCTTATTTTTTTTTTTATTCTTTTCTTTCTTTTGTCCGACTTTATAGAGGCGGTGCACCACGTTTCAGTCAGCATCAACATGTCCCACTCCTCGCTGGTTTGTGGCGAGGCCTGGGGGACGGACCCTCACTTCAGCTGGCTCCATGAGAGAGCCCCCGTCACCAAGAGTGTGGGAAGTGTCTCAGAAGATGGAACAACATTGATTGTTACCATGACTCCTTTCTGTGGCCACTTCACGTGCATGGTCAGCAACAAACTGGGCTACAGTTCAGCCATCTACACTGCAGGTACGAGTTCTCTGTTCTTCTACATGAAATGAATCTTAGAAATGTATAGCTGGAGTACAGTTTACATTTATAAAGTGGATTTATTTTCAGCTCATTGTTTTGGTTTTAAACTTTAACGTTCAGCTTCTTGTTAGTGTTTCCGGCAGCAGGCAGTTGTTTGTCTCAAAAGTTAAAAATAAAAACAGACAGCAAACACTCTACACTTCCTTCCCAACACCAAACAATAGACCCAAAATGTTGGCAGCTAACTAACGAGCATTGTGGAGCATTTAGCAGATGAAGAGTCAGATATTTTAAAAGGCGGTTGATGGTTGGTGGGGACCAAAACAGAGCTAAAAAGGGGAGTGAATGTTGGGTTTACGTTCCCTGTAGGCTCCAAACGAATACAAATGTTGCTCCATGCCTGCTGGAGATATGGACAGGAGCAGTTTGCATTATCAACTTCAATGTCCACCACCAATTACAAACACAGAGTACCCCTTAAGACATAATACAATGACAGTATAACACTATAAACCTTCTAAACTTTTCTGAGTGGCATTTGCATGTTCTCCCCGTGTCTGCATGGGTACTCTCTGGGTGCTCTGGCTTCCTGCCACAGTCCAAAGACATGCAGGTTAATAAGTTAATTGGTGACTCTAAATTGCCCGTGCGTGAATTGTCTCTATATGCCAACTTGTTCAGAGTGTACCGCACCTCTCACCCAATATCAGCTGGGATTGGCTCCAGCCACAGCCGCTACATCCCTGATAAGGATAAGCGGTTATGGATGATTATGGATGGATTTTCTGCAGTCTTGCCTAATGAGATGATAGATAGAGTAGATTGAGGACTGACTGATTTGCTTTTACTTAAGTAAAATCTTTGAATGCAACACTTGTACTTGTCACCTTGACTTGTAAAGTCCTTAACACGGCTGTACTGCTGCCTCTATTTACATAAAACAAGGACCTGACTACCTGAATACTTATAGTCACCACTGAGAGATTACGAGATCATCTTGATGTTTAATCCCTGTTTGTCCATGGATTAAACCGTGGCTCTGCCTATTAACATCTTATTTAAAGTCAGCTCACTGTGCTGCGTGTCATGGATATTCACAGCGGAGTCAGATGCCTCTGTATCGTGCCTCGTGTCGATCTTGAGGCGTGTCTTGATTGCACTTTGTTTTGTGCATTGTATCACTGGTTGTGTTTCAGTGATAAAGGATTTTCGACAGTGCGATCGATAAATCACTACAGCTCCCGCTCTCCTATTGCTGCTACCGCTGCTGCTAAACAGGCGAGAAAAATGCAATTCCTCATATCTGCCAAAGACAGTCAGGGTATTTTAGGACTCCTCCGGTAAGCTCTTGCTGTTCCAGTAAGTTTAGTGACTGTACAGACGTATTGCAGGAGACCTTTTTGACCTTCTAGGGCAGCCATGTCAGATAACTTGTGTTTTTTTTTTCTTCTCCTCATTGGATGTCTTTTTTCCTGGATGACAGCGCCTTGCAGGACAGAGGGCAGAGGGACAACAGCCGCTGTAGTGTGTCTCGTCCTCCTGCTGCTGCTGTTTGGAGGACTGCTGGCATTTATGCTGTGGAGGTATAGTAATGCACATATATATATACGCTGGCAGGCACAGACACAAATCTCATTTCAGGGTCTGCTCTGATGATGAAGCCAAACGCGGAGGAATAACACTGCTTTAAAAAAAACAGAGAGGTACAGAAGTGAAAACAGCAAACTGTAACATAGCTGTCCTCCCACATGAGAAGTGACACACATGAGGCATGACAGGCCAGGGTGTGCCTGCTGACAAAACAATTGGCACGTTTTTCTCGAACCATTGTACGGCTTGTCATGGTTTGTTCGATCTAAATTGGACATTTGGTTTCTTTTCTCTTTCAGGAGACAGAGGCGCGCTAACAGAGGAGTGAGGCTGCACGAACATTTGGATGACACCATCTGAAAAAAGGCGTCTAAGATACACTTCTGGATACTCGAAATGTCTCCGAGAGAAGAACAGGAAATGAACTGGAATTTCCTGTCCTGTGAGCAGTATGACCTTACACTGCGTTGGAACAATGTGAAGAGTGAACTGCTTTCTGGCAAATAGGAAAATATCTAAAACTTGATATTTAGCCCACAAAGAGCCAGCAATGTCTTTACAGTGCCTCCTGCTGGACCGCACCTGATGCTGTGTATTTAATAAAAGTAATCATTTTGTATCAACCGCACATCGTATTGAAATGTAATAAAAATCCTTTCACAGAATGTGATAAAAACTCACTGACTTATTTTAACACAGCTTAAACAAAAAGTCGTAATCCAATATCTTTTCCTCATCTACTGTTAGATGTTGGATTAGTCGGATGCCCTGCAACAGTTATGCCAGAGCTCCATGAAACTCTAAGTATCAAGGATGGGGGGATACAGTCCTACAACACAGAAAGTACAGCGCTGTAATTAATCTACTGAGCGCCAGACCACAAGAGCAAAGATGAAATTCAGACAGTTAGCCCAACGGTAACTTAACAAGAAAACATGCAGCAGGGCTGTCAAACACATTTTAGTTGAAGAGCCACATGGAACCCAAATTGATCTCAAGTGATGCAGATAAGTAAAACATTGCATAATTCTCTATAAATTATGAAAACATTCCCAATTAATGAACCATCCACGTTCAACATCTTTAAATACGGCTGTTAACATTGATGTTTTTTCAAAGAACTTTATTCTGGTCTGGATGGAACAGCCTCTGAAGCTTCGTCACAGAGGAACTCCTCCATCATTGCGCAGGGGGAAGTTGAGCAACATCTGTAATGTCTGCGCTTGCATCAGTTTAAAAAGAAAATACAGCAAGTTGCTTAATTCTGTGCTTAATTTGGCTGTGAAAACTCCAGCAAGATGCGGGGAAACTTTTTGGGGCACATCTGCCCAAACTCATCCTCGTGGTACGATTTTGATGCCGATGCTATTTCGTTAGCAATAAGAAAGAAAGTCAGCTTTCCCAGCTACGACTACAAAGACCGCTGTTTCCTCACACCTGCCAGCATTTAACTTCCCTATTTTTAGCTGCTTGCAAGTTTGTTTGTTTTTTGTTTGTTTGTTTTTTGCTTTATCATGATAGTTTACCTCGGCGGGTGAATAGAAATATTCCAATTTTCTTGGAAACACTGACACTCTGGGTCCACTTTTTGACAAAAACATTTTCCACTAGTAGCACCTGCATGAACAGTAGCAGATGTTTGACACCGCAAGTCGTTTATAGATTTTAGATTTAGAGGGGTGTTGTGTTACGAAGGGTATGTAGAAAAGGTCAGTATACAAGATATTTATTCACTTGACAAGTGATCCAAGTGGCTAAACTTCTCATTTCCCCAAAGAGCAGAACAAATTCTTACAATTTTTCTGTGTTTGTTTTGTGTCTCTGAGTGGACCGACACATGCACATGGTACATGAATGCATACAAAACATTTCTTTCAAGTTCCTGTAGAATCTGTATGTAACAGGACAAACTCAAATCCTTTACATTTATCAGTAGTTGCCTCATTAGTGTGGGTCTTTAAATTAGGCTTGATATCTTCTAGTTTTAGTTCAATATGGTCCCAACCCAGTGGATTCATTTTCTGTGATTCCAGCAGCACATTTAAACCATCTTCTGGGAGTAATTTCAGCTTTGTTTTGTTCCCTAGTTAAAATACTTTATTCAGAAACTGCAAATTGTGTGTGAAAGATTAAAGTCTGGATAGACTATTATCTACACTGGCAAGGTTAACTTTCACAGCACACCCATCACGAAATGAACCCTCTAACCCCCTGCAGGGTTATGGCTTGTGCTCTGTGGAACTACGTGGGACCACATGGAGGAAAACGGGTCCAGAGGCCAAATGCAAGACAAGTCAAATCGAGTGTAGGAGGAAAAAGCAATTGAACATCTGCCATGAAAGTTTAGGTGTGCCTCTGGGAGGTTTAGCCAAAGATCGTTTCTGCTTTCTATGCCTGTGATTTAAAATGTATCAAAGAAAAGACGCTCCATTTGCAGCTACAAAAGTCCTCGCTATTACCAGACCTTATAACTGATACAAGAACAGTAGATACAGCTCATAGCTCCCCGAGGCTGTATCCCGAGGTGGAAAAGACAATGATGAAATATTATGAAAATGGGATGAGAAGTTTAGAGTGATAGGCGCGGAATACAGATCACTCACTACTAAAGTCAGACTGTTACTAAGTTTCACCTTCTGAAGCTGAATCTCAGCTTCGTGCGAGTCTGTAAAGCCGCAAAATGTCAGAAAAATATTTTAAAAATACATTACTGCGTGCATATGATCCCTCTCAGGAGCACTTTTAAGAACACAAGCGTAAAAGGAGGGCAGAACATTTCTCAAAGGGCTCCCTCACCCAGATTTGTACTTAAGCCCCCCCCCACCCCTTGTCACAAGCCCTGTAGCACAGCTCCCACTGTACTGTTGTCTACTCCGTGCTCCCCACATTTATCTCAGAGGAGATGGAGGTGCAGGAGAGCCACATCCATCATGAAGGAGGTGAGCCTCCTCTGACGCTGGCCAAAGCTGAATGTACAAAAAGGTAAATGTGTGTCAAGAAATCTTAAAGCTCCTCTAAAGGCCACGGATCTAAAAAGCACTGAAAAGATATCTTAAAGGATAAATCAGAGGGATACTCCACGTTTTTATGATTGAGGAGAGCAAATCCGACAATGAACTGCGACTAACAAGTATTGTTTGTGTCTGATATAGCTTATTCTTCAATGCCACAGAGCTGCATTGTTTTAAAAACTAGTGAAAACACACCAGTCTGCCACACTACTGCACCAAGTGACATGATCCTTCATTACCAACCATTGTAGTAAAACAGAGCACCAAATCCAAAATACGGCGAAACTCCTGTTTGAGTGATGCTTGTTAAAAACACTGCAAGCACCTCTTTCAGAAAAATCACTTGACCCATCTTGTAAAAACAAAAGCAAATATTTATGACCTATTTTTTATGTTTTCAGTAAGAACTAATGGGCTTGGGGCTCAGGGACATCATAAAGTATCCAGAGCGACTCAATTGTTTCTGGTCTTTTTTTTCTTTTTTTTTTAGAGGATTTGTTGGGCCAAAAACAAGAGATGAGAATATTTTCAGCGCTTTAATGGAAACCTGGCAAAACAAAATGTATTCCCCAGTCGACTGGAGAATCGCAGCCTTGACCAGCTGTCTGCAGTGAAAAGGTCAGAAATGTCAAACATGACTGAAACTCTGTGACCCAGAAATGACTCCACAAATGTGCTGCTGTAAAAAGAAGAGTTGTGTACAGCCGCCGGCACTTGGACACATTTACATTAACAACTAACGTGTTAAATTTAGAAGAGTAATGTTTACTGTGTCCATCATGTTAGTTTAGTATGTTAGGATCAAGCGGCAAACTCTGGATGTGAAATGAAGCCGATAGAGAAGTGCCAAAAAGTGCAGTTACTCGGACGGCCTCTTGAGGCTGGCTACAAAAAGAGTCAGTCTCCGTAAGTCCCCATGTTAAAATGTCCAACTTCACGTTTACAGCCTGGTACATAAACTGTTTTGGTCTCTATAGCTCATTTCCCCGTTCATGACATCTGTACCGAGTCTGAATTTTTATGGAACTGACCCGTTCAAATTATATGAAGGCTTAAAGTTGTTCTTAATTTATTTATAGTGTGGCCACTTTGAATGACAGGTAGGTGCCACTTGTTTGAGCACCCAGGCAGAATTTAACCTTCCTAATTTGTCCATTTTTAGATAAGCCTGGAGGCGGTGAAGGCTGGATGTCGACGTCCAGAGCCACCGCAGTGTACTAACATGCAAACAGCAGTATAGAAAAAAAAAATCAAAATTATCTGTAAATAATCAGATTAATTACAGACACAGACTGAGGATTGACATACAATAACTGTAGAATGGCTGCTAACTATTAGATTGGTGTGTCATAATTCCTGTTGTCCATAAAACAGAAAAAATATTATTGCCTGCTGATCCCTGACAGCTCAGTATTATCTAATCATCGTGTCTGCTTTCAGTTGCACACACACACACACACACACATACACAATAGCTGAGTCATTCATATTCTTGTTTGCGGTGCGCATTGTACTCTGGAGCTATAAAGAGCCGTGCACTGATCCGTGAGACGTCCATGAGAAACATCAGCGACCAGTCTTCCCTCTGCTGACCCTCAATTATTCAACGTCTTTCTCTCTCTGTGCCTTCCAGCCATGTTACTCTTATCACACTGGATTTCCTTTCCAGAACTATATGTATTCATGTTTATAGAGATGGGGGGGCAGTGAAGGGCTAACAAAAGGAGAATGGGTGGTCCAACTGTGATTAGAGGAAAGTGTGACTAGCTATTTATAGTCGGCGGCTCAGAGCTGTTAAATTCAAAATCTAAGCATGAGTTTCTTACAGTACTTCTTTAAGCAATAGTTTAACATTTGGGGAAGTTATTTGTTTTTGTGCCCACAGTTAGAGAAGTTCAATAAAACTTCTCAAACTGATGTGCAGCTACAGCCAGGAGACAGTTCAGTCAGTTTATCTTGGCATAACCGTTCTGTACACAACTTGACATTATTTTTATAGATATATTGTGTTACGGATCTTTAGCTGTAGGATCTGTTATATTTTGTTACCTTTGGATAGAGCTAGATTGCAGTCTTTTTCTTTTTCTACAGACTTTGAGATAATCAACCAATAATTTTAACCATTAAAGTCTTCACCTATACGAACTTTTATACATTTTCAAGGAGTATTCCATCAATCCATTTTGCATAAGTGCTCATCCTTGCCTGGTCTGCACGGGGCTGGAGCCTATCCCAGTTGGCGTTAGGCGAGAGGCGTGGTACACCCTGGACAAGTTGTCAGTTCGCCACAGGGCTGACAAAGACAGGCAACTATTCGTGCTCACTTTCACACCTACGGGCAATTTACAGTCACCAATTAACCTATTGGTGCATGCAGACACATTCACAGAAAGGCCCCAGCCAAGGTTCGAACCAGGAGGCAACAGACCCAGATACTAGCCGAACTAGGAAAACAAAACAATTTTTATCCACCCCATTAATAAAAAGTTGCAGGAAAACCACCCAATCTGGCAACTTTTGTCTGTAGCCATATATTTACTGGACGGATGCAAAACGTATAGATCATCTCATCTAATGCTAAGCGAGAAAGCGAGGAAGCACATTTCCTGAAATGTCAAACTATTCTATAAGGGATTGTAATTCTGGCCCAGAATTTTTAAAAAAGATATTCGTAAAGTTTTAATCAAAAGATTTGGGTTGCTTCATCATTTTCCAGAAACCTTTAAAAGAGCCAAATATTCACTCAGCAGACAGTCAATCACAAACTATGCTTACATACACAAAGATTGCAATATTAGTAATTCAATATTTGTTGCTGACTTTGCTGAGCAAAGACGCCAAGTTCTGCGCCGGCCTTCTGGAGCTGGTGGATCCTCTTCTGCAGGTTGACATCTGTGATAATTCCCCGTGCTACCAAGTCATTTCTCATCTATGGGACAGAGGAGATAGTGCCGTGCAGCCTGTGGGGTAAGTTGTTTTCCCCTTCTATATCATCATCCACCCTCCTGACAGGAGCAATGGTGGAGGTTAAGGGTAAAATAAAAACGTCACACGCAAAGATACGGCACTGAAATATAGACGTCAACTTACTGCAATGTAAAAGAAAAGAAAAAAAACACTTTGGGAATTGTGCCTAATATTTTCCATAGGTGTCCATCTAACATGTCCACACATCCCTCTGTTCTTCTGGTCACCCTTTGTCTCCAACTCCAACCTCCATCTGGTATCTGACCTCTGGCTTCACCACCCCAAACACAGACACACCCTTCACATCCTATTGTACACACTGTGCATGAGGCCTGACACTGCAGCTCCTTCCTTTCCCCCTCAGACCACCAGACTTCTGCTGGTGAACTGCTCCTCCTCCTGGTGAAGAGTGAGACTGCAGGAGATGTGTTAATAAAGGCCACTGAAAACAAGAAAGAACTGCAAGACAAAACAGAGGTTGGACACTTTGCTGTTTTAATATAAATATTTGAGATTGTTTTAATGAAATTATGATGAATTTTGTGTGACTGTCTCATCTTTAGTCTTAGTTCTTTGGTATTATATACACTGGTGGATGTCAAATCTTACAGTACAAAGTATTAGCATCAAACTCTTCAGGAATATATTTTTGAAATTGGGACATTATTATGTTTCTAACTTTAATGTTGCAGCTGGTAAAAGTGGGGTTAGTTTTACTGTATGTATAATATAGAGGAGGAGGAGTATAAAGTGGCATAAAATGTAAATATTCAAGCACTTTGAAATTGTACTTAGCACTTGAAATGTATAATGCATCCCAGCACTGGTGCTACAGTGTAGTATATGTAAATTATTCTCAGGCCTTTCTCATAACTCTTGAGTTTAATTAGATCTCCTTTCTTAGACTGTCTCCCGAAAAGTCATAAATCAGCCTACTACAGCAGCTAAATGTAAAAGAAAAAGGCAAACTCCCGATTAGTGAGTGCCTGTTATGACACTATATTCCTCTGATCAACAGTTTAGCTGCAGTTCAGCTCAACCTTGGTTCATTTTGACAGAGGAACCCGGGCCCAGTTTAACAAACTGCTCTCTGATTTAGCTGGAGCGTTTCCAAATACAGCTAAGCATTTTGTACAATGCTTCATTTTTTTCTGCCAAAAGATACTCTATGTATCATAATGTTGTTGTTGTTGTTTCCCCTCCCTGAAGGCACGGCATTATCTTTTATGTCTTTTTGGAAAACATGAACAGACAACTCGGAAAACCTCCAAAACAGCTTAAATAAAATATTTTAAAAAACACTGCAGCAGCTAAGAAAGACACAATCATGAGCAGACAGCTCCGCTCTTTCTCTCCCAAATTCTCCCTTTTATAGCTACCAGGTCTACCAGGTGTTACAGACACAGCTAATCAAAGAAACACACAGAGATGACAGCACGGAGCACAAAAAAAACAGAGCAAACAAGGGCACACGTAACAGTGTTTGTATTAATTTTGGAAATGAAATTTTTCTATCAGAAGAAAGATAAAGCAATAGATGGAAAGACTATGTATCCGTCTATCCGCTGTACGAGAGAGGCTCAGACCTGTTTGCACATTCAGCCTTTTAAAACTCATTTATAAAAATGGTAATTCAGATCTGTATTAAAGCTGACACGTACTTTCAGTTGGTATTTATTTTAATTAGAACCGTTTACGTAGACGCTTCGGTAATTATGATTAAGTGTTGGCTGCCTGAATTACCGGTACATCGATAGTTGATTTAGCAAAATTATGTAATGTGGCAAGGGAGAAATTCTCCCACAAACATGACAGATCCCCTTAACACCGACTGGAAGACTTTTAAAGGGATAAAGAAATCAGACAGATGTCAAAGTGTAAGAGCGGCCAAACGTGCCATAGAGAGCTAAATATCTACTGCCGTTACACTCGATATATGAAATTAATAACATCTAACGGTGTTAACGTCGCGCTGATCAATATTCTCATATAAGTGATGGCTGAAATTAGTGTGCGTAGTGTTTAGTGGTGTTTATTCCACACAGAATGAACACCTGACTCTGAGAAGCGTTTTAGCATCTTTCAGCTCGTTGTTTTGGTTTGCCTAACAGTTCAGGAAAACCTAATCTACACTATAATAATAATAACAATAATCAATATAGTGTAACATTTACCTGCTTAAATCAATCAATCAATCAATCAATCAATCAATCAATCAATCTATCTATCTATCTATCTATCTATCGTGCTGTGATTTCATTTCTTTAGGAAGATAAACAGAATACCTTTTTAAAGATACAATTCCCCTTAATGAAGTGTTGAATATTGACTTATATTAACCAGGTAGCCAGAAACACGACACCAAACGAACGTAAGTTCATTTGTTGCTCACTGTCTGCACAAAGTGTAAAAGGCCAAAGTTTACCGTCACGTTCACTATGTCATCTTTTTAACGTGATGGTAGGACTGTGTCTGTATGCCTGGCTCTGGTTGACTTGTGTGCATTTACTATTTATTGAGCAAAAAAAATCAGAGCGACATCTTTGCGGCGGTGCATTTTTCTGTTTCCTGTGATTACGTATTGATTAAGCTTTTTAAAACAGTGATTTTGTTCGCAGCGCAGCTCTGCCATCATGAGCGGAGGAAAAACAGCGGCAGCTGCATTTAAACCCACAGAGGGACGTCTCTCTCTTATTTAAATGATATACACAAATTAGCGCCATCATATTTTGCCAGTAAGGATGTGAACATAATGAGCGATCAGTCCCACCCTTTCTGAGCATCTGTTTTTTCTCACAGAGCATCCATCTCTGTGTGTTTTTAATGACGGGAAGCGTCGCTGCTCAGCGATGATGGTTCGCTGTTGCTTGTGATTCTCTCATTACACTGTGCTGTTCCTTTAATGGGTCCCTGGTTTCTTGCAAAATGTTACTAAATTGAAGAAACAAACATTTTTTTTATACAAACAAAAGTGGTTTGATGCCACTTCAATCATGTTTCATGGGTCCAGTATGTGAGGTCTGTGGTTGTACTTGGCATGTGTGAAAAAATGAATAAATGTTAAAGACCTATCAGAATGGCATAAGGTCTATTCTTCCATCTTGATGGGAAACCTACTGTGAAATGAGGAAAGGGGCTATTTTATGTGGCCTTCACGTTACTACTGCAGGACAGTGATTTCTTAAGCCTGTAACACAAACATTAACATTTTCTTCCGGATAAAACCTGTTCACCTGTTCAAACGCTTTCAGTTTTTTTGAAACATCGCTATTATTTTCAAGGTAATCTTGCAAATTTGAAAACCCACACACGCGCACCCAAACAGATGGTTTCACACGTTGTGGCTGATTAAACTTGGGCTCACGCTGACGTTTGTGTGGAGCTTTGTTGGGAATGAAGTGAAATCCAATTTCAATTTTAATTTTTTTTTTTTTTTTTTTTTTTTTTTTTTTTTTTTTTTTTTTGTTATGCGAAGGGAAGGACATGGCCTACGCAGTCAGAGAGGTCTAATCAGGCAAAGTAAGTGAAAACACTTGTTGGCATGGCTGTGTGGAGAGGCTTCGAGTGGACAGAAGTCCCTCGGGCCTTTCTACCGCTCGCGTGGCACATGTACACACTTCAGCTTGTTAGTGGAAGCAGCTCGACAGTTTGGTTGTTGGTAGGTGTTCATGAGTAGTTGCGGGCTGCTCTCTTCTGAAATAAGGACCTCTTCAATGTGGGTTTTAAAAAAGTACTGGTTGCACAGCTGTCCTAGCAGGAAACTCAACGGTATCGGATATTGGTTCATCGTCCGTTACTGGGACATTTAGAGGAACTGTTATTAAGCCGCAATGTTTTTCTGGCACTGACAAGTCAAATGTCTGCTGTGCATCCAGTACATTGGCAGCCAGCCAGCGGTTACCTGTTCCACATATAATGAATCATTTTACAGATCTTGATTTTGTGTTTTAATCTCCTGGGCGTTTCACTCAGGTGGTGGTGCCACAATAAATCTTAAAGCTTCCTGTCTGTTAGCCTTCTTTATTAAGTTATTTAAGGTTCAGGTTTCATGTTTTCATCATATTCTTCACGTGGCCTTCATTTAAGACATAAACATCTCGGGCAGAGCTGCTCCTGGTTTCACAAAAATGTCATTACAAAGCTTTCTTTTGTCTGTAGCCCTGCTAGTTGTGACAATCAAGCAGTTATTTGCTTTTGGTCCAGACTTAAATATCTAAAAAATATTTAATGGCATTCATTCATGGTCAGCAGATGATGAACCCTGATGACTTTGCTAAACTACCAGCTTTTCTTGTGGTGCCACCAGGAATTTTGGGCCCATGACATTGGACACAAATTGGGCCCCCTCCTCTGTCCAGCTGTTGTCACCACATCTCTAGGACCTAACTATCCCATCAAAAGCTTTACATAACTCTAATTAAAGGCTTGCAACTGTTTTGCGTCTTGTAGTTCAATACTAGTACAAGCACAATATTTACTGCTGGTGATTTGTACATGCATGCAAGTCTGCATACAGGTTCACTATTTGATGCAAGATTAAAAGCCACCATAAAAATGTACTAAAGAACATTTTTATTTAACTTTTACTGTCCAAAACACGTAAAAACAAAGAGATAATTAATTTCATTATTATATTTGAAATATATGATGATGGTTTAATAATTTTATATTGGTGTTTACCTATTTTTTGGGGCCCCTGTCAGTCATGGGCCTTTGGCATTGTCCTAACTTCCCCCCCCTATACGGTGACCCTGGGCACCACCATGAGGTCAACCTGACTTTGGTCTACGACAACGCATGATGTTGCTAAACAGCAAACGATGAACGCGGTAAACATAACTGTTCTATTCCAAATCCATACTAAATACTGGTTGTAAAAAGGTTTTTATTACATGGTGTATTCACAGTAGAAATGTGACTAAAGTACATTCAAAGCAGACAGCATGCACGTTAAACATGGTGGATTTGTTTTGAGAAAATGGAGGAGCTGCTCACAGCTGGAAAAAAAAAAAGTCAAATAAATATGTGGTGGTGAACTAGTGTGGGACACGGCGTATACCTGCTGAACAGTGTGAGCTTGTTAGAACAGCACAGTAGTGTTTAGTTCAAAGCGCCGCCGAGCCTCAGAGCAGCTGTAGTGTGTGTTCAAAGTTTGAGATTTAAGTGAGCAAACATTTTCTCATCGTAAGAGATGTTCCTCTCGCTACCGAGTGTATTCCTAAATGTCTTACTCCCCATAATTACCTGAAACATTTCCCATTTTACACGTACAAAACATTTTATTTATACTTCCAACACTCGCCAAGACAATAAAAGGTAAAGCAAAGCATTTTATTGCAAGTATTAGTCAAAGATACACTTCAAACTGAAGCAAAGCAACACTAAAAAGGCCAACAACCTATAAGAGAGAGAGAGTTACAAAAGAAAAGAGACATTTAAAACTGAAAGGAATAGAGCTGTTGGTACAACAGAGCCTTTGCAACATACAGAGAGACTGAGACATGGATCATCTGGTGGTGAAGGTTCACTGTTCAACGTGTACATCCGTTTTGCTGGTGCCTCCCTCAGAGGTATCAGAGCCCAAGATCTTTAGTTCGAAATAAAAAAAATAAAATGAGATGCTACATTGAAAAAAATAATAATAATAAATGATCACAATCTAAACAAGCAGCATACACAGAACACGTTTGAAATCCTTGGCCACTGTCAAATATCTGTCTTCAAAACCATTATGTGTATAACAAGGGAAAAACGGCATCAGGAGCCTAATCTCTTGTGCAATATTTGGTTCAAAGTCATTATTGGAATGCTAATGGGATGAAAACAGGTTATACATCTGATAGCCATGGGAGTAAACATTACAGTAAACATTTATTAAACCAAACTGATTTGATTTAAATGGACAGAGAGGGCCTATTTAACTTTGGAACAGGATTGACAACACCCAAAAGCTCCATGTCTCTGATCCTCCAATGGGGGTGAGGGACAACCAACGAAAAAATTTAAAATAAAACAGTAAAAGAGAGAAAAAGAACAGCAATTCAATCACATCACAACTCATCCTTGGTTCATTATACAGGCACAGGTCTCTGTAATCCAGCACTCTGTGGAACGTCCTGCTTTCCCGTCAGACCCGGGTCAAACTGTATCTGAAAATACTGTTCTTTGGATTTGCCATCGACGACAATACAACAATAAGCAGTACTCACAAAGATGGGTGTATAAAAGTCAAGTTAGCATATGTTTTTTCATGTAGTTCAGAATTTCTAGAATGCTTTTTTCTGAATTATCTGTGGCAGTAAACACTGCTAGTCCGGGGGGGAAGGGTTTAAAACAAATGCCGAGAACTGTTTCCAAACGCTGTTTGACCCAGACCTGGTTTCTGTTCAGACATCAAGATGGGACAGAGCGATTTTCATATCGATATATGTATATTTTTTAAAAGCTTACACTTCGTTCGTACAA
The DNA here is from genome assembly GCF_000972845.2 of Larimichthys crocea. NCBI lineage: Eukaryota > Metazoa > Chordata > Actinopteri > Sciaenidae > Larimichthys > Larimichthys crocea. The sequence goes on from NC_040023.1 coordinate 32,143,790, forward strand.
CAGAGTTCACCGAGTTCTGTAGCAATGTTAGTGGTTTAACATGAGAAGTGAGAAGAGATGAGGATGCCTGTTGGGGGAAATCAGGGCAGATCAAGTACGTAGGCTAGTTTTTGTTTTTTCTCTCTTGGTAGGCTACCCAACAACAGGCATTGCAAAGTCACGTAGGAATCTGAATCATGTAAGAACGCACTTAAGGCTGAGGCATGTCTTTTGTCGTGGAATGAGACCTGTTCCTGCTGTAAAATGTTCTGGCACAAGAAAAGAGGAAAGAAGCAACACCTAAGCTAAAGTTTTCACCGATCCGAAGATTTCTGCCTTTCCAACAACTTTCCTTCCCTTCCCCCGCCACTTTTTTACTCTTCTTCCATTTTTACGCTCTTCCACCTGCCCCCCGCCCCTCTTCTTTTTTTTTAAACTGGCTCAGGGGAATTTACATGGCTAACGTACCAATTAGCAGCTTGGGATGAAAAAAAAAAAAAAAGAGTCAGCTATTTCGACACTCAAGTCAGTGTGGTTCAGAAAGGGTTCCCTTCGTCAGAGATGAGCTGCACCGTGTGGGGGTTTGGCGTTTGGCCTTTCTCAGGTGGTAAAAGAGTGGAGGGTAAAGAATATTAAAGGAAAGGAGTAGAGAGAGGAGTAGAGTTGACCCGAGCGACTGGAGGCCGATACGTGGCTCACATAATCGCCACGTCAAATCCACCTCCTCCCCTTTTCCTCCACCTTGCACCCCCCCTCCATATTGTTGTGCTTGCGTGTCTACGGAGAATAAGGCGTCAACGTGGAGGGGGAGGGGCTTAAAGGCCTCATCCTCCTGGCTCCGCCCCCACCATGCTGCTTAAAAAGTGATGCGGAGACTCCGGCCGCCTGAACGCACTCTCAATAAATACACCATAAAATATTCCGCATAATATATATTTCATATATAAATTTAAAGAACGACACATTTAAATAGGACAACAAAATAAAAGTCGGCTCAAAGAACAATTTCTCAAAATCGGATAAGTGTTAAGACAAAAAACAGAGAATATTTTTTTCCTTTTTTTTTTTTTTTTTTACAGTTATACTTATTTTGACTCTAAAATAGTTACCGTATAAGAATATCGCAATCAGGCATTACTCAAGCATTATATGTCATAATAAAAGCAATTTGCAGTTTTCTTTCATGTAGTATAACATATGCAGCATACCAAGGTAAGTGAGGTGCAGTGTTTTTAGAGATCTCTTGTAATAGAAAGATTTCAACCCACCCCCCCCCGGACTGAAAAGGTACCCACAGAGCTACAGACCACCCTTGGTTTTCAGTCGACGTCCTATACCGGCTCAACGCAGGGATACTGCCGGGCACGCATTCCCTCCATCAGAGACAAGACACATGGCAGGGCATTGCACTAAGATGAAAGAATGCCATGGGCTGCTGCTACTAGGGCTGGGCATCGTGAGATAACAAACAAACAAAAAAAAAAGCTTCAATACTGACACTGGTTCTGTTGATTTCATCTCTATACCTGCTGTAAAATGACACTCCAATGATAAGCATACGTCACTATGCAACAGACAGTCATTCATGCTTTTTTTTTTTTTTCTCCCCGGCCCTATCAACAAGTTTTAGATCCTACTTGTGTTGATTTCTTTAGTAAAAATGCCCTTCAAGAAGAAAAACCTTGACTCCTCAGTGCAAGAATCTATTGTAAAACTTTTTTTTTTGGGGGGTGTGTTTGTGTGTGCGTGCAGGAAGGGGGGATGCCAACATCTGGGTTTGACACCCAGCCCTAGCTGTAACAAAGTGTCGAGCGGCATTTCAAGAGCATGAGGCACACTTTCTCTCTTTTCTTTTTTTCTCTGAATGAGCGGCTGCTTTGTTTGGTAACACACACACACACACACGCACACGCACATCCCTTCGACTCCTCGTTTACGCCAAGGTTTGGATCCTCTCCTCCTCCTCCCTGTTTCGGGAGTTGGAAGGAGACTGGAGGGACAGAGATCGAAAAACCTCTTGGCTATGTGTCTGAGTGAGAGTGGCAGTCTCTAAAGTGCTGTGCTATGTTTGTCATCCGTGGGCTGAGCTGTGTCAGCTACGACCCCGCCCTGCCCCGACCACCCGACCACCCCACCCAGATGCACAATCCACTGTACCAACAACACCATTGGTCCAAGACACTAAATGCACTAGGAAGCGAAAGCTCAACCACAACCATATACTTGGCATATATTCTATTTCTATGTAGGCTTTAATATCTAAATACATGAAACACGAGTTTGCATTGCCGTCTCTAAAAAACAAACGCGTACAGTGAGTGTGTGTAAATGCAGCCATTCCTGCACTGCGATGTGTTCTTGAAAAGGAGATTCGAGTTGTTTTGATTTGAGATTTTTTTGTAATCTTTCAATTGACAGCACCATCAAGAGGAAAGGCACTTTCTGTGGACTTTTTTTTTTCTCACTCCGTTGCTACCTTCCACTGCGAAATCAGGGGATATTGATCGATTACTCGAAATGGAATACACCTGTACTTCCCATTGGCGGAAAAAAGGGAGCCACTGACCTTTTTAAGTTAATTTAGTGATTTTTCTTCACCAGACAGTTGTCACTTTGTGGGGGTAATATGTTCTCCAGCGTCCACACAAAAAAAAAATCGTCGAATCCAAATTAAAAGCAAAAGGCTACAACTAGCTGCGAGCTGTGAGCTGGATGTGCCCTTTTTTTATTTCAGTCAAGTTCATTTTAAAAAGAACTGGAAGGACAAACAAGTCTACCCCACCGCCGTGCGACACACATCTGCTGAGGAAAGATCTACGAAACGCACAACGTCTTCGTATCCCTTCAAGCGTTCACTTCCACACAGGCCCCGAAAATGGTCTTGCTCACGTTAGGGTCACTTTCTCTACGAGCTAATATTTGCGAAGCAGAGCCGATGACATTTCAGTCGCAAGCGAGGCAAACACATCTGCTATGTAAACATGTGTTTAACTGCCCTCAAGAGTGTGGTTAATACACCAACTGAACATCCAGTTCAGACCGCAGAGATAGAGTAAATGGATTCTCGCAATCAACCTCCACGACTTCCAACATAACCTGCCGCATTGAGTCTTCGCTGATCAGCTTTGATTCCTTTCAAAGAAAATCACACATACTTGACTGAATAACACAATACATTTTATCTTACTGGCCAGATCCCACCATTGTCCTTCAACTCTAATCTTTCTCATGCCTCCCAGGGGATGGGGGGGTCAGATGGGATTGTACGACGGGCCGTGGAATGTAGTCCTCTGGCACAGGGGGAGTAAATGTTCGGGAGCGAAGGGGAAAGAGAGCGACAATAAGATTACAGGCTTTGTCACGCCGCAGATTTACCGGGAGGCTAACTCTTTTTGTGTTTGTGAGCGCGTGAAGCGGCTCGAGAAAGGAGAGGAGTCTTGAGGAGAGCGACCCGAGGTTGCAAATCCCAAGTAAATCCTCCGAGGCTTCAACTACTACCCGTTGATACAATAGTGTTTGATCGCACGTGTCTTTGAAATGGATCAACAGACGCTTTTCAAAAACCACTTGCCCATCATTTTTTTCCCCACTCTCCCTCTTGATAAAGGAGCAGGCGTCAGCACCACTTGAAGAAAAACCCAGAGAACATTCGCGAGCAGGATCTCTGCTCAGTACAACTTCTTCTTCTATGCTGTCTGTCGTCACGACAGCGATGTAACGTCTTAATACAAAGCCTCAAAGTAGAGTACGTAATATAATATCTCTCCTCTGCAACAAACCTCCGACTTTACGACTGCACGGACATCTACAACAAAATAAAAAAAATAAAAGAGAAAAAGAAGCATTCAACACCTTGCAGCTTTTTTTCCAAACATCGATGCAAGAGGCGGTTTAAGTCCACATCCCTATCAATAACAGTAGGACAGTCCAAACACACGTCACTAGTTTCAACAACCCCACCACTGTTCACACATACACTATACGTTATAGTGACACAGGAACAAGTCAACAGTCTATTGCAATAAAACTTACTTATCATGATACATTTATTACTAAGATTAATAATTAGACTACATTTCTTTTTTTTTCTGTTAGCAAAAATAAGTGGTGTGCATTACATAATTTAAAATGTACAAATATACTTTCAATCTGGCTTTTAAAAAGGCTTTCAGACACGAGTGAAATCATGAAGGCTCAAACCCAACTGGCTTCCCAAAAGGCAGTCAAACGCAACGGCGGATGCAGGACCCTACGTCATACGTCACTGTCCGAGGGAACGTCCGCCATTGTACCGTTTTTTTTGTTTTTGACTGCGACTACCGAGTGAAATCCGAAATCTAGAGCTCCCCACAGCAGGGGGACTTTCTCCTGCCCTTAAGCGAGTGAGGTCTGCTGTTTTTTTTTTCTTCTTCTTCTTCTACCTTACCCACCTGTTCATCTACAGTCTTACATACAGAGGTTCAGCTTCAGATTCTAATTCAGACAGAGTAGCACCACGCCTGTGTTCAGTCCCCAAACACAGCTTCTTTTAGTGCAGATAACTTTTTTTTTTTTTGAGCTTCAGGTCATCAGCGGCACAGAGGAGCTAAGTGGTGACTATGATCCAAACACGGTCAGCTTGTACTTCTAATTGGTCACGAACTTAACTCCTCGGCATTGTTCTGAAGCCGGTCAACACTTTGGGCCGGTTACATGGACAGGAATAAAGGAAAAAACAAAAAAAAAACAAAAACCAAGTGCTTGACTTCGGTTTTCTACTGAAAGAAATAGTTTATTGAAAGATTTAGTTTAGAATGAGGCTGGCTCCGTGCCCATGAACTCGGCCTTTTTAGGTACAAACACACTGTAGCAGCTGGATCCATGTCTGGTGAAGGATTAAGCAAAAAAGACAACTGCTGCCTTTTGCTTTGCTTGAACGCTGCTGTATCAGCGAACACAATAAATATATGGATCTTAGGATGATTTGAATGAGATGTATAGAAAAGTCAGTAGACGGTTGGTGAGAATAAGAGGCATTGGGTGAAACTTTCTCGCTTTAAACCATCTTATGCTGTCCGTTTGTTGGAATATGCTCTTTGATTATTTCACCCCCATGAAATAGGATCCCTATGATAGGCTATGCAGCTCTTGACCATTTAAAACACTTCCACCAGGCACTTGAATACTACCTCTTTATGGCCTTTATACTCCACTTTAAGCTTTGCTATTCTTAGGAATTAAGAAAATCAGCCTCATTAGCAAACTGATAATCAGGAATTGTGAAATGATGCCCCGTTGATGATAAAGTATTCTCAAACCACAGAGGCGCATAACATCCTTCGATTCAAGTAAAGTACACGAAAATCACCAAAACTGCACTTGCACCATTTTGTTTTGTCGCCCAACGGCAAGGGCAAACTTAGAAAACACGCGGTTCAATCAGCTCACGGAGGAGCAACACATGAAAGTGCCTAGCAAGTGGCAAACGTTTCTCTCTTTCCGAGGACACTCGCTCTCAAATGAAACGCATAACTGTTCTTTTGTGAGTCCCCCCTCCCTCCCTAAGATCCTTTTCCCTTCGTTTCAACTGATTATTGCACTAGAGGAAACCATCGACATGACCTCTTTTTACCCACCATCTCGAACTCAAGAGAGGGAAACGTGATAAAGCACTGAGGGGAAATGAACGCACGATGACTTCTAAAGATTAAAAACACAAGCTTAAATGATTTTTAAAATGATTTAAAAAAAAAAAAAGTCAGAATTATAAAATGTTTCACATAATGTAGAAGGAAAAAAAACAAAAAAACAACCAGAATTAAATAACAGTGTTATACTTTAAATGAAATCCATAGATGGCTGCAGTTGCGCAAATTGATATGTCAGCCAATATAAACTGCCCCTTTTTAAACTGTGACAGCTGACTGTGAAAGATAAAATCAAAAAAACTGATCTGAAACCGAAGACAACAACTCTTTGTTTTGACTCTAAGGGGGCATTTATACCTCGTCGCCAACAGGTGGCAGTGTGCTCAAAAAAAGAACATGTAACTCTGTGATTTCTCACATTCGACCAGAAGAAACGAGAGGGGGGAAAAGTAAAAAGTGGCAACTGGGAGGACCTCAGGTCCAGAGAAATATTCCAAAATGAAAAAAAATAAAATAAATCAAAAACAACTCCAGAGTCTGACCCTTCTCTGCTCCCCCATTTTGGGAGAATCGACGACAAACTACAGTAAAACTGACAGAATGTAAAAGTGCTGCTGCTCAAATTGACTTGAGGTACTGTAGATGGCAAAGGAGCAGATTAGTAGACTATAAAGAATGACTGTGCCAGGAAGGGGGAAAAACAAACAAGACAAACACCCACTAGGCCACAAGTAAAAAAAGAGACAAACGGGGGAAGGACAGATAGGAGGGGCGATGAAAAAGGGGGGGCCTGATAAGGGTGAAAATAAACTAGTTGGCTGGTTTAATATTGCATAATAGTGCTGAGTTTCTCTCTTGTTTGTTTTTAAAGCAGCGTTTGCATCCTCAGTCCAGTGTGGGGGCGCCTCCTCCCCTCCCTCCTCCCTGCTTTCCTCTGCACAGTGTCAGGTCCGGATTGACTAGGCGTGTGGGGGGGTGGGGCGGGACTTGCACATATGAGGACTCCTTGACCGGCAAGCCAGGTGTGCATGGTTGTGTGTGTGTGTGTGTGTGTGTGTGTTAAGGGTGACGATGGTTGGGGAGGGTCGGTGTAGCTCAGGCGAAGTACATGGTCCTCAGGGTGTCGTGGTGAATCTGAACAGCTTTGGCCAGCGCCTGGGGGTCCCGACCGTTACTCTGACCAGAAACATGGCTACCCTCAGCGCTGCAGGGTGGAGAGGAGAGGACCGGGTTATGACGGACAGCAAAGAATATTGGCGTGCACGCAAAAACAAGACGACGTCACAAGCTTTACGTCTAGAGTTGAGAAAGAAGAACCTTTTTCCTTCCTTACCTGTCATGTTCTTTGTCCACCAGATGGTAGCGGGCGCGGAAGGCCACCAGGTGGGCGTAGTAGGCTGGCGCAGGGATGGAGACTGAGCGGGTACAGCGCACGTAGGTGTGGCACAACTGGTAGGTGAGCAGCTGGAACTCGTCAGCGGTAAAACAATTGTCGTCCCACAGTACGTGGTAGTGGGAGGGCCGACTGGTGCCCTGGGAGAAGAGCATCAAATGACACTTAAATGATTCGTTTCAGATTTAAGATGCAGTTAACCTCAGGACTTTGCATAACTACAGAGACATAAAACGAGTAGTAAAGACATAAAATCAGCACGGTCGAACACTGAACCCTTTGCATACAAAATAAGAGAATAAATAAGTAAAACAAGCGTAGCCACGGGCACCACGACTGTGATGGATATCGCCGTATACACGCTACAACACAAGAGTGATGTAGAAGTTAAATAGCCTCTGGGTCAGTGCTGTTACAGAACCTCCCTGTCCTAGTTCTGATACTTTTCGGTCTTTTAAAAGAAGGAAGGAAGTTAAAGAATAGTATGTCCCGTTTTCTGCAGCCGAATGCAGGATGCTGACTTTTGATGCAGTTCGTACCACAGTGTTGCCATCCTACAGTTACTGGCACGATACCAGATTTATAAACTTACTAAACTTACATCATACCTTCCCCAAAACTTTTTTTTTTTTTAGCTGTCTTAAAACTTTAAAAAGACACCAGATAATTACTGTGTCCAAAATGAGAAATGGCCATATTTTGTTCACCGAGTCTCCGGTTACTGGAGGATCTAACTTCAGATAATATTAGTATTCCTCCTTTTCTCCTGTGGCCATGTTATTTCGAATCTTCTTCACTATCTGTTTGCAACAATGTACAGCTCTGCGAAAGCACACAGTCTTCGAGATGTTAAGATTTCAGTGCAGGACAGTGTGATGAAATAGTGCCGCGCAGAGAAAAGAAAAAACAAGAGCTCGGCCTGACCTGTATTCCAGCATGACTGCAGAGGTAAAAGTCAAACTCGTAGGGATGCGTGATGTCCGTGTCCACGGTAGTACCAGCAGGAATGTTTCCACTACGTCCAACCTGACAAAGGCAAAGTTAAGGTCGGTTAGTTCTAATGCACTCTTGAGTGTTTTTTTTTTTTTTCTCCCATGTAAACACTAGACCAGAAAATTGAAGATGTAGGAAAAAAAAAAAAAGCAGCAGAACATAAAGCTTTTAAAAAGCACTAAATGAAAAAAAGAACTAGTTGATGGACCGACCCAAGCAAAGGTTTACCAAGTGCTTCCGAATCAACCAATTAAAAGCCTAATGCTCTAGAGAGCCTAATGCTGTGTATGGGAGTGACTGCACTGAAAATAAGGTTGTTACTAGCTGAGTCTTTCTCTCTGGGCCTTGAGTGCCACTCCAGAGCTCTCGGTTTGCTTTGGGTCCTAATGCTTTAATCGAAGGTAATTACAGGGGTTAGGAGGGTGAGCAGCCCAATTGACAACAAAAGGTAATTAAGGAGAGCCATTTCGAGTACTTAACGTGCTGACACAAAGCATAAAAAAAATAAATAAAATATGGACTAGAACATAACACACTGTACTGACTTTAATGGGTACCGTCGTCATTGTGGTGCCCGAAGAGGGCGTGTGTGTTTGTGTGAGATTAGCAGGGGGGACTCACTCTCTCGTTGCGGTCGGCACAGAAGAGGCGTGTATGGTGGCGTTTTTGCACAACAATGTAGGTGATGCCTGGCTGGTACTCCTTCTCCAGGCTTATACAGGCCTCACGAATGGCCAGCAGCTCATAATACAGCACCTGGAGGAAGAAGAAGAAACATTTTAGCTTAAAATTATCCTCAAAGAAAACCCTGTCTACGATATACTCTGTACACTGTAAGACATACATTCTTTAGTTCTTATTTAAGAGTCTCATTTTTGTTTCATGGTGGTCTATCATACGAATGATTACGCTCTACAGGCCTACTGTGCAACCAATTATAATATCGGAAGATAACAATGCAACAAAACTTGGGAATATTGCCCTCCACTGTGTTAATGTTCCTCAATAAATCGTCTGTGATTAAAGCTCATCCATTCTGATCTGAACACATCCTCACCAGTATCAGCTACAGATCTCAAGCATACGTTGAAGCTATAAAACAAAGAAAAGAAGATTTTTTTTTTTTGTTCGAGCCCTGTCGTCGTTTTGTGAAAGAAAGTGGGAGCTGACCTGTCTGAACTGGCCTTCTGAAACTCCATCCCTGTAGAAAATGATCCTGGTGGGCTTGTAGCGGGTCGACTTGTAGAACTGGATAAGCAACTCACGCACCATGGAGGCCAAGTCCTGGATGACCTCCTGCCTGGGTCTCTGAACCCGCACAGTGGCACAGTACCTGCTGGGGTGGGCGTCCATACTGCCAACCACCTGGGAGAGAGACGGTAGGAGCAGAAGGAGCATGAGTAGGATGTCAATAAACAATGAATGTCAGATACACACAGATCATAAGTTAATTAATAGGTTAGGAGGAAACTCACTGCTGCAATTGAAGGCTTCTTCCCATCTCCGGCAGGTGGATGCGTAACGTCTGCTCCCAAGAAGATAACTGGCTGCTGAAACACTGATGGTCTATTAATCCAGAGACATAGCAGAGTTATATGACAATATATAGACACGTTTGTTACTGTGTGTCATTTATTTATAATCAAAATCATGTACATGTGACAACATTAGTTGAGCCAGCGTCACTGTACATGTGAGGAAGAGCATGACTGACCGTTGGTGAGGTACCAGGATGTTGTTGATGCCTCCCAGCTTCACGTTGATCTTGAGGCAGAGGTTGGAGAGGGTCTGAGGCGACGTCTTCACCACGTTCTTCACCTGGACGCACTGTGTGGCCATGCCCAAGAGGGTGTCTCCCACACGCTTTACCTCCGCTACGAGTGGTCACAAAAAGCAAACAATTAAATATAGTAAGTGGTTTTATCCGTCATCCTTGTAAAAGTCGTACAGGCTACTTGTGGTGGTAAACTTTTCTAACTACAAAACGATAATTTTGATGCTACACTGACTTGTAATCAGGTGAATGGTGTCTCTGTCATTGCCACTATAGCTGCTGTTAGCTAATGTCAGCTCAGTTTGTTAGCAGGGATGCCCGGACCGTGAGCTCAGATCACCATCATGGGGATGGTGATCTAAACTAAACAGGGAGTGAAGCTGATGTGGTGCCAGAACTGGAGCTGGGCTATCGGGCAATGTAACCAGACTCAAGAGCCGCTATGGACAAAATGGCAGAGGTGAAGAAATTGAAGAGGATATTGATGGAGGAAGTGAAGTAGAGGAAAGTAAAGTGATCTAGCCAGAGGCTGCCGTAGATCTGGGACTGACTTTTAGTCTTTGGCGAGAGCTCTGTGAAATTAAAGGCTGAAGGACAGACGCAGAGCTGGCCTTCTTGTGAGTAATATTAGCTGTCCGCTATGTCTTGTGTTGTTGCACCCGCTTGATGTTTGGCTGGTCGAGAAGTTGTCAACTTGCTGTTTTAATCATAACAAACACAACTGTCCTTAGTCACAACAATATTATTGCACTGAAAAATTGCAGAAATCCCCATTCCCATGAAATGCTGCTCTTGTACACAATGGAAATAAGAATTTGTAATAGAGCACTCCTCAATATGTTTCTTATTTATTGACAGAAATTTCACAAAGTTGTCTCAATAAATAAGAACCACCAGCTTATGAGGGCATGATACTGCATCAGTCCCCAGAATAGTATTAGTGTTTCCACACAGTCTTAACCACAAACATATCTCTGGACTCCAATATAATATTTATTTTTTAAGCAGTTTCCTAACCATAGACAGGAGTTTTTCCTGGCAGGATGACGATGATGAGCTGCAGTCCGGCGTAAGTGTTCTTCAGGTGTCTGAACATGGGCTCCACGCTGTCGGCTCCCTGGGCGTATTTACAGAAACATGGCTGGCCCTGGATGGGCATCCCAGCATCCTTTGAGATCTTACGTAGCTGGTCTGTGAAACCCCTACAAGAGGGAAGGAAGAAGGGTCATTAGAACAGTCTTTAATGAAAACTGCAAGCTTGTGTCTCATTTACTTTGTAAAAAAAAGATAAGCATGGACACCTGCGAAAATGTTGTCTGCACTTCATGTTCAACCATGTTTTTAATTCACCTACAATAATCAATGTAGGCATCTTTTATTTTCTTTTTTGATATCTCTGCAGTGCAGCATAAGGCGGATTGCAGTTTTTAAAAGTACATTTTTAATATCTGGCCAGACAGATGTAAACCTTTCTTTTGTCTACTTCTGAATGTGCACTGTTCCTCTGGTGTTAGCTCATAAAAGATATGAAGAAAAAGATATAAAATAAAATGAAATAGTCAGGCTGGCTGTAAAAACACCGTGGCCATCTGCAAACTGCTGAGATAAAAAGATGCTGCTCTTCTTTTAGGAATCATCTGAAACAGAAATTATTAATTCATATCAGATTACTATTTATAGAAGATGAATAAAAGCCTCTCTAACATCTTTATAGATTAATGAGAAAGCCAAAATATAAAATTGATTTAAACAGCTGTCTTAGAAGTGTTTTTAGTGAGAATCATCACTGCACGCATGGTGAAAGGATTTTATTTTTATTTTTATAAATGATCATACTTTAGGATTTCTTCTCGACACTGCCTCTGTGTGGCGAAGCAAGCGATGGCCCACATCTTGATCTCCACCCCGGTGTGGAACTGTTTCCCCCTCATGTCCCACACCCCGTGGCTGGGCGTGGCCACAGTCCGATTCTGAAACAACATTGCAGTCTCACCACCATGTACTCATGATTATGTGGGCAAACGCTCACATTCATACCGTTCATACAGGCTCACGTTTGAACAGGCAGAAACACAAGTGTGCGCACACTTTTCTTACACACACACATACACACATACGTACTTTCTGAACAACCCACAGAACCAACAAACACTCTTCATCCATACCAAAATGTATTAACTCATTTTTGTACAGAAATTCACAGAAAAAAAAAGTCAAAGAAAACAAGCATTTGCACCAGAGAAGCATTTAACTTTCAAATCAAATGACAAATATCATGAAGTGCTTTGGATGTATCTATAGTGTGTTAGATGCCATTTGGTGTGTGTGTAAAGGTGTCACAGATCTTAGTAATACACAAAGAATGTACAACAGTAATGGTGTTTCTCCTTCAAAGAAGATAAACAGACAGATGTTAATCGGCGTTGTGGTTCAGTCTCAGTAAGTTGCTTCTTTATCCGGTTGTTTGAGACGTGGAAATCATGATTTGGATTATTTCTTTGTTCAAAATAACCCTCGTGGCAGACGACAAGAGCGTTTTCCTGTCTCACAAAACACAAAACTTGCACTAAATGAGACTCAACCACGAGAAAATAAGCCATAAAAGCTCGACACCATGAAGTACAAACAGAAGCCAGTGAGTTAGTTCCCCCTTAGAGACAGGTGCAATAAAAGGCTGAGGAAGGGGACAGCGTGTCAGACAAACAGAGAGAATGGGCGTGATTTAAAGGAAGGGTACCATAAAGTGCTCTGTGCTCACCCTGCCGCCGTACTGCAGCATGGGGGCGGGTAGCACTCGCCCCGTCACGTGGGCCATCTCGTCGCGCACTTTGAACTGGAATTCCTGCACAAACGGGTCTGCCTCGTAGTTGGCACTGCGCACCTGCGGGGAAAAATTGGAGTCAGGCCACGGTAGTAAAATGACAGCAAGAGCATTGAAAGGTTCAAGTATAAAGTCTTTTTATTTTATTTATATTATTTCCTTTACGTGCTAATTCACTGTGGCATTTTGACTGAAAAAGAGCTCTAATATAAATATTCCTTTTAAAAAAAGGAAGAGTCTTTGGGATTTAGTGCCATCTAGTGGTGATGTTGCTGATTGCAAACACCTCACCTCGCCCTCTCCTTTCTAGCGTAAAGCAAAAATGAAAAACACACAATCTAGAGTCAGTCACTGTAGAAATAAGCAACACAGCGGACTCTAGTAACCCTAGTTATGCTTGTTTTATTACATTTCTGCCGTTCTGTAAATAGATCCTCTTAAATCTTACACGCTGGACCTTTAGCAGTTGAATTAGAGACAATTATTTCTGCAATAGTGTACAGTAGGACAACATTAGTATATTAGGACGCAGCTCTGTGTCCTCTAGAGGATGAAACCAAAGTACAGCAATAGCCTCTGTGACAAGTGTTTGTGCCATCATTGTTTTGGATAGACCTTATGCCTGTGCTTGTTACCCTAATGAGGCATCTGCACTGACTGGCGTATGTACGGGTGCTTTCTCTTCCGCAGTTAGCATTTTTATTGTTTTCATTATTTTACAAGATGTTGGCGGAGAGGAAAAAAACATGCCCAGAGATGTCAGGTGCCAGGACCCTAATCCAAAATGACTGCAAGCACGGGGGTAAATGATCAGCCCATCAGGCGCGATATCCAAATCCATTACAGAATTCATTATGTAGTTCTGACAGACGCTGCTTATCTGCTCGTTTTGTCCGTTTCTGTCTCTCAACCTCTGCAAATCCACCCACACCGTCCTGTCAGTTTCAAGCAACTGTGCATCTAAATGAAAAAAAAAAAAACACCACCGCAGAGATGTTTACAGTGATTTCCTGTAAGCAAGTCCACTCGTTTTGCTCCCGAGTGAAGAGATAGGGAGACGTGGTTTAATAAGGCAACAACAGGTACTAAATGTTACATTGCTAATCTGATGGTGGCCAGAGGCAGCGTGCAGTCTGTCAATCTTTCCATAAACAATGTGCGGCGCACACACACACACACACACACTAAAGCCATTACGACTCTGGCATTTTGTTGACCCTAGGTGGGCCTGCCTTGTGATTGCCAAATGCGATGGACAAGCATGCAGACATGCCTCAGTTAACAATATGAAATGAGAATCTGGGGGAGATTACAAAATAAGCAATTTGATATCAAGATGAGGAAGCATGGCAACCATGTGCTGATGAGCTTAGCAACGTGGGCATTTCATCAATCTGAGAGTAACATGCTGAAATCATACATGAACTGCTAAAAGGTTAAATTTGTCTGTGTAATCATTTTTATGCTTTCAGCATATTGACTCTCTGGACGTCTCATTCCCTGAATTTGCAGTGTCCACACCCATCTCCTCTAAAGTTGGACTCCAACCTTAAACCCTGCACAGTACACCCTAAACCTAACCACTTGGATGACGGCGCACGCTGGTGGCTGGTGTCAGGTGTCAGGTGTCCCCCCCTCTCCCCCCTCACACCTCCAACTCACCAGCCTGCTGATCTCCTCTTGTCTGTCGGGTGCAGAGCGAGCTGTGGCTTTGATCATAGTGGAGGTCTGATTATCCGTCAGCTTCTTGATGCACCGTTGACCAGCTACAATGTTACACACCTGCAAAAGGAATCAAAGGCAAAAAAAAGGTTTGGAACAAAGCTTAATCATTTCAGTTATTAAGTTATCCACTGTTACTTATTTATGCAGCTGATACTCGGGCACACCTGGAAGCTGCGCAGTAGATCGCATACTGCAGATTTGATCATACTTAAATTGAAAAAATCATTTTAAAAAGCGGAGTTGCAACATGGTTTCTCTCACCTCCAGGGGCAGGTAGGTGTGCTTTTGCTCCTGGCCCACCTGTAGACAGGGCAAATGTGGGTACTTAAGCTGCAGGTTGTACTTCTCCCTGAAGTAGTGGGCTACAGTACGCTCTACAGTCTGACCATTTTCCAACTGTAGAGGGAACCTGCAGGGATGAAGAGTTTGATTTAACTCAACGTAAGTACAGTAACAATACTTTAAAAGTGTGCAAAAACCTCGCAATTACAATTCAAAAGTCATTGGACGTCTTTACTCTTGGTATTCTACAGCGTACTGGTAACCATCCGGCATATTACCATAGATACAGACCAATTTTTTTAATGGCCATATGGTGAGGTAAACCTTTTGAAGCATAACACACACACAGCATGTTTTTTTTAAAACATAGGACAGACAGTGAAGATCAGCTGCGCACGCAACAGCTACCTCACTGACAGATGACTAATATTGACCGCATGCTTGTCAGATGAGTCAGCCGTTATCTGGTTTGTTTGGTGGTGAATTGGTGAACGCATCCTCCGCAGTTCACAGTTCCCTCCGCCCCCATCCCATCCCATCCCATCCACACACACACACACACACACACACACACACACACACACACTCCGCCCAGAGTCTCCTGTTCCCCTCGTCCGCCCGCCCGCCCCGGAGGCTGACTCACGTTTGATGGCTGGCAGGCCGTCGGGTCACGTTGCAGACGCGGTACTTCCTCCGCATGGTTCCACAGTGCGTCACCTCCACCTTCAAACCTGGTGAATAATATAAAGTGTTGGAGTGGCATTGAGAATGTGTCTGCGCTTGAATGGCTGTGACATGTGCTCTCTCTGTTCCTGCTTAAAATCTCTCTCTCTCTCACACACCCACGCACGTAATGCACTTTTTATTCCTCTGTAACTCTCTCTTTCTCACATGCAGACAAACTCCCATCTTCACCTTTGATTTCTTTGGTGAATTTGACCCGGTGCGAGTCCGTGAGAGGGCGAGGCTGCTCGTCAATGTTGTGGATGTCCAACACTTCGCACATGAACTGAATGACTGGCTGGGCCTTGTAGAAGGCGGTGGCAGAGACTGCAAGATAAAGCAAGGACAAGAGTTATTCAAGACAAAAAAACAACAAGGTTAAAGCATAGCAGCAATGTTTTACCACTGGCTGCAATGACATTAAAGCTCAAATTGGACTGTATACATGTCGAGTGTCTGCCTGGAGAGAAAAAGTGAACAGAACGGTATATTTTTCTGTCTGACATTGTGGATTAATGGAGACGGCCAGGCTTTGTTTGGCACTCTGCAAGACTCAGAATATGAGGAGAAAATGAGTTTATAGAATACTGATTACCACAAAACAAAGTGACAGTTCCAAGTATGAATTGCAGATGATTTGTGACATGAGGATAGAACGTGTTTTTTTAACGTGCAATATAGTCGCTGAAGAGAAGAGACATCACATAATGTTTGTGTAGTCGGCCCACCGTGCTAAATAAACGTCGTAGGAACACTCTTTGCACGCTGGCAGTGCAATCCGTGCAGCACAAAGGTCTCTTTGTTCTAAAATGATGCGTTCTCTCAATAAAACCGAAGGACTGGGGCAGTGAAAATTGTGAAATATGAAAGGGAGAGCAAGGAGTGCGCCATCAGAGGAATTAAAATTTGGGAGAGGGGGAAGAACGTGTGTGACAAAAAAACAACACAGAGAGATAGAGAAAGTTTGAGGTTGATGAAAGTTGAATGTGACTCAGCTGTCGTGATGTACGAAAGCGCTCTCTGAATAAACGCACGTCATCCAACCTAGACGACAGCACTGTACACACACATCTGGTTTACCTTGTGAGACATGAGAGCCTTTCACCAGCAGCCGGAAGTGACATTATTTCTAATTGCCCCCCGACCCACCCTCCCACACATTGCGATTTCATTTCTGTGTTGATGAGTCATTCATGCAAATATAAAATTGAATGGCTGGATTCTCTGTAATTACAATTATTTGGTGTATTCGATTTTTAATCACCCATGATACCGAGCGAGCGTAGGAAGCGTTTAGTTTTTTTGCTGCCTTAGTGTGCAAGTGTTCGGCTTAAATGTTTGCCAATGCATGACGACGCGCAAGAGAATTAGAAAACAAATGCTTTGCAAACACTTGAGTTCTAGTTTGTCGTCAGAGAGCAGACGAGAGACTCGAGCAGGCCAATTGATTTCCGAGGATGAGAGGGCGGGAAAATGAGACAAAGAGAGAATCACAGTGAGTGAAGAGGGGAAGGTTCGAATGCAGACGGAGGCTTCAGGCACTCTGCGGAAAAACAAAAGCTGTCTCAAGGAAATGCTCCACACAGCTACCCTCCTGACCCCAGCGACACCCACCAGTCTCACTCACGCAGGCACACACACACACACATAAACACTCTAGCTGCTCTCTGTCTCCACAGCAACCGTCAGTTCCCATCCAGCCAAGAACCCACCTTCCTCCAAGTCTCTCCAGTCTCCAACAACCTCCTGCAGCGTGCATATGGCAAAACACATTCTCCACCACCCTTTCTGCCACTTATTTTTCCACAAATAATAGCCTCAAATTCTAGGCTTGTTATTACGGGTTATCAAACGTTTTTTTTTTGTTTTTTTTACTGACACAGTAGGAACCGTGGTTCACCGTGTAAGGCTTAACTCCCCGAACAGCCTTATTGCACAATGCAACTTTTAAGAGTTTCAAGTTTGATTTGATGGAAAAAGAACCCAAATAAAAATCAAATCCATTGTGCATCTATCTCATGTCCTTGGAAGGTTTATAAAAAAAAAAAGAATGCACGATGATGAAAAACCCCTGAAACCTCATTCAGCTCCATTTAAAAAGCTTTCTCGTGAGCACGACACTGTCGAGTTGTATTTATGTTCAATACAATTACAGCATTAAATTTCCTCAAACATAACATCGCTGGATGTAAATTGATCGTGCACAAATATCTAAAAATAACCTGCCTCAAGAAGCCTCCATGTCATTCTAATCTAACTGTTTAATTATTAAAATCTCATTTCCCCAACTGGGGAAAGAGGAACAGAAGAACAATTTATGTGTGAAAACACTGTGACTCATGCACATATTTGAATATCTTGAAATATGGCCAGCCGTGTCAGCAAACAGAGCTCTGTGCTTGTGTTTTCTCTGCTTCTCACCATCAATGTTAAGCATCATCTTCCACATGGCAGGCCGCACGGATTGATGGAAACCGAACCAAACCTCCCTCCCACCCCCGAGGGGATGGTCGTAGCCCTCTGGAGCCGAGAAGAAGGAACGCCCCACCGGAGTGTACCTAGAGGGAGGAAAGCAGAAATCATGAGGAAAGAGTTTAAAGACTGAGGAATGAAAGAAAACGAGGAGGGAAAAAAAATAAATCAAAAGAGCGACAGGATAAACGGAGGCAAGTAGGAAACGGCTCCCCGAGTTGACAGGAAATGTAAGATTAGTTGACACATCCTGAATTGAGAATGTAGGTCAATATGTGTTTATACGGTGTCACATTCAGCTGCGCTCCGATATGACCTCAAACCACATCAGTGAAATGAGAGGGTGGTGACACCGACTGGACCCATCGACCTCGTATTACCCCCGCCCCGGGGGGACACATTAATAATTACGCGCTGGGATACATTTTTCTTGGTGAATCCTGGACTGACAGTGTGTGGCGATGACGCTGCAGTCCGGTCCCCAGCAGTGATTGTGAACAAAGCTAAATGAAAGGTGTCGATAAAAGGGCTTTTTAATAATGCTCTGGAAGAGATTTTCATTAGAAGCGCGCGGTGATATTGTGTTCGACTGCGCTCTTACCGGGGCTTAGGAAAGTGATATCGAGCAGAAGACGGTATGAGGTCAATGGTATAAGCTATGTTTGATTTCCGTTGGGATCAGAGTGCTGATATTGGTGCCACGATGACAAAACAAATAATATATAGTATTTACTATGAGGATCAGAGGGATCATGTGCTCTCTGTCTTTTGGCTGTATGTTTGTTGACTAAAGATGACTGGTGGGGTGATTAGGTAAGGATAAATGGACTGTATCCTTATGGTTCTGCGGTTTAAGATCATTCTTCAACATTATCTCCTAATTATCTAATAATAACAACAATAAATGATCTATTTAGGCCTCCAGCTGTCATTAAAAGAGTTAACACAGAAGTCGAAACCTTTCTGAGATCAACAAGCCTAATAAAACCACCAGCAGCTCACTTCATGGAGGGCAGGTGTCGCAGCACCACGTCCACCGCGTGCACGGGGTTGGTGCTGATGGGCTTGTCCAGCTCCAGGGGCTCAGGCATGCTGCGGCCAGTCAGCACCTCGTGGAGCATGTGCCAGCTGACCAGAGACACGAACTTGATGGAAACTTTAAACGGGCGATCTTTCCCTCCCTCGCCTGGCAGCGTGACGTCCAGGTCCACCTGAGGAGGGGGGCGGAAAGAAAGTCGAAGGACAAGGCAGGACAAAAGAAGGTTAGCTCACAGAAGACTGTGTTTACTCAGGGTAGATTTGTGTGTGTGGAGGAGAAATGTTTGTGTTTTTTTTTATGCGATGTGTCTGTGATGTTTTCCAGCTCACCCCTGTGGGTGCCACAGGCAGTGGGTTGGCTGTGTACAGGCTCTTCTTTCCATCGTAGACTGGCCTGCGATCCCCAAAGATTGTCACCTTAAAGTGCTGCACCATAGAGTCAACCACCTCCCTGCGCAACACACAAACAAACACAGGTTAAGTTACACTGTAGGTTGTGAAATAACATGTTAAGACTGTCAAATCAACAGTTATCATCATTAGATCCAACCCATCACGACTCCTGTGTCTATCTGTGCAGGAGAAGTTTTAAAAGATATTACTCAGAAGCTCCGGCCTACCTGTTGACTCGCCGTGGGCACTTGTCAGGCTTGATGTCCACCTCGTAGAGGTAGACATCCATCTTGGGGATCTCCACCTGGAAGCAGTTGGCCAGCAGCTTGATGGGCTTCCCCATCGTGCCATAGCCAGGCCGCCGAGGCATGGAGAATAGGGACTGGGCCCCAACGGCTCCTGAGAGGAGGACAAGGAGTGGGAGGATAAATGTTAAAGAGAACTTTTAACATCTGATTCAAGTCATTTTAGAATTAAAGTAAATAGGTAAAGCTCGGCTGATCCATCAGATACTGGCTTATAACAGATATTGTAATGTTCTTTTTTAGACTGTATATTTATTCTACTTTTTTAAACTCAAGTTTAGCATTTTTAATTTAATTCTTGGTTGAATTTTATTTTAAAAGTACAGAAAAGTTTCTCTGTTTGTCAAATACCCTGTGAGTAACATACGCTGTAAGACGAACAAGAAAGAAATTCCAAAGATGAGGTGCTGTGCACGGGGAAACACCAAACATTAACACGTCTCACTTCAACATTTTTTAAAACATTAAAACATTCATACTAAACTCTCAATGAAACCACACTGTCGAAAGTACAGAGATGATACACATGTATCAGGGGAATAACACCACTTTCAATATGAAGTACACACACACCCATGATGAGGGAAAAAAAAAACAATCGCTCATCGGTGCATAAATGTTTCACGGGGCACCAACTGTAAAGCAAACAAAGCGGCACACAGACGTGGAACAACGCACGTAATGAAACACACACACAGATGTATTGACCCTATATTGCAGCATCTGAATGAGGAAGTGGCGAACGATTCACGTTGACACACAGTTTTAAATAACTTTCAAATTAGACCATAAACTTGAGTCACAGGAGTTGAATGATGCGACTTTGCCAGAAGTATTTAATTTCACTGTGGTGGAAGTAAAAAATGTCTCCTTCTAAAGATGGCAGATGTGAAAATGACTCAAAGGATTACATTATTTAGAAGTTACATCGTCGGAAATGTTCTAACTTCAGGACGAGCGGGCGAAAAAAATCACAATGAAACATCGACGCTTGGCTCTTGGGAGTTCTTCTAAAATAGACCGATACAAGGCAACATGAGTGACTGGTTAGTGTGTCATGCTACTCACAGCACAACATGTGCTTGATACTCCGCTTACTTGGTTACATGGTTACACCGCTGTGCATACACACACACACACGCTCAAAGACCATGAGATGTCTCAGACATGAGTCACTTTGATCCAGAAACAGCGAGTTTGTGTTCCGTTCCACTTCATGTGCCACTACACTCATGTCGCTGCTATTTTTGGGGTCTGCCGAGGCTTGCCCTCCGCGACACACCTGACAAAACAGAATGGGCTTTGCTGATGTGCCAATCGGATTACGCTGGTGATGCCGTCGTAGGTTTCGTTATTATGTAAGAGCCATTTTTTAAAGATGACACTCATTCATTTGCCTGGAAAGTTTCACCTCACTCCCCACTCCCGCCCGGGGGCTCGGTTTTATTCAACCGTCTTCGTTGCGTCTCCCCACCACTCTCCAGTTTCTACCCAAAAAAACTGTCTCAAATGTGTCATTTATAAATGAGAGTCATAAGTGTGATTCATCAGCGATTTTGACTCATAGGCTCACATATGTGGGTGATGTTGGGGTTGAGGGCCCCGCTGAGGGGAAGTTCATAATAATCCCCCCCACACACACACACACACACACACACACCAGAACAGAAACCTTATGTGAGGTAACAACATGAGCAACCCTGTTTGTTTACAGTCGAGGCTTTGGGAAGTATGTGCCTTCTGCCCTGCTCTCTCTTTTTCTGTTCTCTCCTCTGGTGGGCTGTAGAGTGGAGGCTAACAGGGTTGATGGAGGGTGAAGGCCTCGTGTTTGAAACGGCCTGCTGGGATAAAATGATAAAATGAAAAAAAGAGAAAAAAGAGAGAGAGAGAGAGAGAGGAAAGTCTGGAATTCCTGCCACGGCTGTCCCTCTCACACAAAACTATGTGCAGACAGACTTTTGTTATGGTAATTCCCTTTGGGGCCTGTGGTGAAACTTGTGAGGTAAGCCCAATTTCACACACACACACACACACACACACAGGCGTTGACAAAAAGAGGAAAGAGAGATATTCTGGTAGATCTTCATTTAGGCTACAGAAAGCAGCTGTCTGTCGCAGACTGAGATCTGTCCTAATTCAGTCAATTTCAGGACAGATCTCGCTCGAGTAGCACTTTTTTTTCTGTCCTGCGAGGGCCCTGGCGAAAGTTCGCAGATCAGAGGAGGATAGCAGGGAGTGGCAGGATTACAGAGTGGGCTCGATTTTGGCGTTTTACGGCTTTCATCTGCCTCTAGGAGCTGGCTTCAATTCGGACGTGAGTCACGGAACCGACCGCTGGCAGAGACACACACACACACACACACACACACACACACACACACACACACACACACACACACACTCTGGAGCATCCTTGACTTCATGCTTCTGGATTTAGCAGCAGTGGATGAACTACAGTGACGAGGAAGAAAACAAACAAACAGCACACAAGCTTAAGTTTTGGTATTCCACCCACTTGCACACACACAAGGTCACACTCGCCCTGAACCTTTTCAAAAACAGATGCATACACATCCACAAAGTGCCAGAAATTCTCTCAGACAAAATATTTCAAAGCCAAAATCAACAAAAAAAAAAAAGAAAGAAAGAAAAAGGGACCTGATCGCAAAGTAACCCAACACCCACGGCCACGACTTGGCGATAATCTGACGAGATGCAAACAGGCATCAAAAACAAACAAGTTATGAGGGTCTACTCAAAACACGCTGGTCCCATCGCGACGATAATTGGCTAGCCTCGCTCTGCATTCTTTGGGTTCCTGCGATTATGACAGACCTCTGGATGATCCTGTCGGTTGTAAAAAGACAGTTTAGGTTCTCTCTGCGAGCAAAGAGAAAAATGTCTCTCCATCTGGTGGAACGTTACAGAGATTTAACAGGTTGAAACAAAGTAAAACACGAGTTGTACTTTCTTTACTTGTGAGAACAGCGAGACCCAAAACCTCTGGTGAGAAACCACCAAGAAGTCTATTTTCACGTAGCACAGTTTGAACTTCTTTATTGAAGCCACCTGCGGCTTAAGAAAAATTCACTTTGACAGAGCATTCGTCTATGGTGATTACAGCTGGCTGTGAACACAGATGGGGGACCTTACAACATCACGCACATGGCAGGCAACATGCTGATGTTAAAAAAATCAAGCAGGCTTGTGTGTATGTTCTTTCTTCTTTTGCATGATTTTTCGAACGACCAATCCGATTTTTTCCTGATCATTCTGCAGCACATGCAGACGCCTCCCGTCCTATCTGCCCTCTTCTTGAAAACCGCGTTTCTCTTCCACAAACAGACATAACAAACACGCTTGTCCGCAGACAGGAGGCGAGGGACGTTTAACCGTCAATGGGAGGGCAGAGCACTTCAGATTTACCAGATTTAAAGTAGCCGTCCACTGCCACCAGCAGATAAAAATGGAACAAAGACAACTTGTAGAATAAAACTGAATGTTCAGCAATGTTATTTTTTTGACTCTTGACTGAGACATTCGCTGTTAAAATGGACATTCTCTGGAGTTGGTAGGTATGCACGGAGCTGTACAAGCCCGACACACAAAGACGTTTTTGCATGAGTTCTGCAAGATTAAATACAGAACGATGAATTTAATGCGAGGGATACAATAACGTCTGCTGTTGGCTGGAAGATAGTCACGATACCAGAATTTTAAACTTGGCTTAAAAATCTCTTTGTGGTCTGTACTTCTGATTGTATCGTTTTAATCACGTGGCATTAAAACAAGTCTATGACAGCCTTACGTTGTTGGTTAGGGGTGTGCTATATTTGGCTATGACAAATAGTGAAAGCTCAACCACAAATCTGCACGGATGCATCAAAGGCGTATTGGATCTTTGTACAGCGTGTGTAAGGGTTCAAGGAAACCTCCCCCTCAACGTACCGAGTGTGTGTGTTTGTACACTTTCATATAATTACAGGAAGGACATGCTTTAACAAACAGGCTATTTAATCCTCCCCCTGTCTATGAGTCTGATTCTCATTTCCTGAGCCTGTACATCCAGAGAGACAGAAACGACAAAGGAGAGCAACCTCTTCTCGACCATGAATAAAATAAAAAGCTTCATTAATGTAAGTTGCAACGATTGTGTGACATAGGTCTGGATGGAAATTGCCACTCAAGCTTTGGGCCCATTGCGTCCCGCTGAAAGGGTAGCTTAAGCGTCCTTGTTACCTTTTATTGTTGCAGCAAGTCATTCACTGGTCTGGTGCTGGCTTCTCATTATACAAGCTGTTGTTTAATGAAGTTATAAGATTCTGCCAGCAACAGGCTCTTTCTTCAAAATTTAAATTATATATTTCTTTTCATGTGCTGCCGCTGAAAAATGAACTAAAAATAAACCTTCTCCTAAAAGCAGCGTGGGTTTGCAGAGATTATCACTTAATATGAAGGATGCACAGTGTTCTTCACTTCAATTCAATTCTGAGAATTCTTTCAAAACACATTAAATATGTTGGAAAATAGTTGCTGAAAACATGTGAAAAGACTTTGAATGATATATTAGTGAAATGTGGACTTGAAAACAGTTTTCAGTCCAGGATTTTGTGGGCGGTGCTAAAAGGGTGGCTCGATGACACGCCGAGGCCACCCTGAGCATACCCCTGTACCCCTAGCAGAGAGATAGAGATGAATTCATCTCGCTCAGAGTGTTTCGAAGGTAGTCATGTCATTTTCTAAAGTCGGCTGACACGCTTCAGTCGCTTCAAACTGACAGTCCTGGAGCTGAGAGTACAGCTCATTTTTACCCGATTTTGACACCAATTTCATAAACTTATCATTCAAATTTGGCTGGGTGGTTAATAGCACTTTCTTCTTTGGTCTGATAAACTAACATACTGTATTAAAATGAAATATTTTAATGTTGCAACCTAAAACATGGCCTCTAACAGCCGCTGTGCTAGGGTCAGCTTGAATTTATCTCACATACGATAAACTCCAATAGTAACATCGACTGAAACTTCTCAAACTACTCCTACGTGTCCTGCGACATAATCCAATTTACTGCTGTCCAACAGCATGCCCAAGATGCTCCATCGCTCATATTTTTGCCAGTTTTTTTAGCTGAACACACAGCGCCAGTTTGCCGCTTGTGCACTGAGCCGATTTTGTGTGTCACTTGTGCGTTCAGCTGGCAACCCTGCCTTTTGGGCATAAGCTGCCAGTTTTTGTTGACAGATAAGTTTTACACGAATCAGCTGGCTCGATGAAGAGTCGCAGGGGACGTTTACAGCTTAAGCAAAGCTCAAACATACACACATACATGCTAATCAACATTTAAAAAGCTTGTTTAGTGCCCGCTGAAAACCCTCTCTGGCAGTTTGTTATCAGCATTTTTCTAAATTTGTTCAATTTGTGTCCATGTGCAGCTTTGGCATAATCATGCTTTTAACATAATTCTCCTCCTTGGTCCATTTTCCATCTGTCATATCAGGACCAAATAGATTTAAATGTATGCAAATCTATGGTATGAGCAACCAGTAACTTAAATAAGTTGCACTGAAATGAAATGTGTGACGAGCACAGGGTTGAATTTAGTCAATTAACTATAAGCAAAGCCGAGCAATATCATTCAGCGCGTGAGGCAGCAGTGCACCTGGAATAAATAAATACTATAGAACACACCAATAACTGTGAGGCCATTTTTAGCATATGAATATTCTGCAGAAACATCCCAGCGAATGTGAACTCGTTCCACTCTGCCGCTTTCCAACGCAACACAGTCACACTGTACACAGTGGGCTGCGAGCCAGAATAACTGGATAGTGAGAAGCTAGGCTGACATAGTCCCTGCGAACCCCCTGAGCCACATCCCCCCTCCCTCAGTATACAAACGTACACGTTGCTAACGAGTGCACATGTCCACACATATTCAGGCCTGCACACTGACTCACATACACACACACACACACACACAATACAGCTGTTGTGTTTCTAATCCAGAGAGAGCCTGAGCTGTGGGAACAGGGCGAGCGCTCAGTGGCGAGGCACAATGGCGTCAGTCACAGCAGGCAGAACCTAGACACACACACACCACACACACACCACACACGCCACACACACCACACACACCACACACACACACAGCTGGCAGGATTGATGCACGTCAAACTCAGTCAGACTCCTCCCTCCCCTGTTTTACGTCACCGGCCTCGAGAGTCTTGCATCTGGCACCCACCCACGGAGGTCGATGCCACTCTCCCTGCCACAGTTAAACACCAGCAGGCAGCCACACACTGACAGGCTGGCTGGGGCCTGGTCAGTCACAACAACATGCAAAAATGTTGAAATCCCCGGGTGACAGAGTGCATGTGTCAGAATCAAGAATGCATGACAGAGAAATATTCTCAGAAAGCAGAGGAGGGGGGATTTGGAGGTCCTGATAGTCTTACTGACACAGGTAGGTGAGGGACACACACACACGCACATACATACACATACACAAACAAAGTACTCGCTCTGTTAAACTGACCAGGAGGTTCAACTCGAGCAGGTTAAATGGGGCTTTCTGTCCTCACGGTCGTGCTAGTCCGGCCTGAGTGGAAACAGTGGACGTGGGCCAGGGGTTGTTGACTTTTTCTGTTGACTTGGGCAGGATGACTGCTCTGTCACTCCGAGAGTCTACACACGCTCTAATACATTAATTTGAACCATAACAAGGTAATACTCATATTATTGCAACTGTCATGTCAATATTTGTTCGACCAAATCAGAAAAAAAAAAAATGGGAAACAAAACTTCAAACTTTGATGTTATTGGTAAAAATCAAGTTGTGTCAAACTATATACAAATATACAGATTAGGTAGGAGAAAATTGCTAATTGTCCCTTTAAATGTGAGAACGTGTAGTTGTAGTTCTCTTTGAATGATCCCTATTTCAAGGCTGGATGGAATAATAAAGAGACGTTTGCAATCTTCCTCTGCCACCGATAAACAGACAGACTTTTGTCTGTCTGCGAGCGAGCGAGCCCCCCGACAAAAAACACACAGACTTCCCCTTCCAGTTCCCCTTCTTCCTGTCCATAACCTCCCCCTAAAATGAGCCCCTCGCAGTTCCCCCAAAAACAGATCTCAGGAAGGGGAAAAGCAGCAGGCGGATGAGGAGGAGGAGGAGGAGGAGGACGAGGAGGAGGAGGAGGTGGAAAAGAAGTGTGGTCTGGCTGCTCTGGCTTCTAATCTCTGTGACACATCACAACCTCCAGCCTTCCTCCTCCTCCTCCCGCTCCTCCTCCTCCTCATAAACACTCACCATCCCTTAACTTTCCCCCTCTGTCAAGCCCACCACTTATAGGGGTTTTTGATCATGTTCAACTGGGTGAAGCTCCACTGAAAGTGCTGAGCTGAAACAATACTTCTTCCTAGTTAAGGAACATGGACATGTAGGTCATAGAGCAGAAGAAACAAGAAGAGTGATGACGATGACGATGATGCCAAGCAACAAGATAAAATGAAGCTTTATTATGTAATCTGCTTGTAAAGTCACATTTTGTGGTCATACAACTACAAGCACATCTGGCCAGGGCATGAAATGATCACCAGCCACCGGTCAAAAGTGGCTGACAGATTGACTTCACTCACTTCTATAGCCCCTCAAGGCACTACATATCTCATTCAACAATGCACACACACATTCATAGTTTTTAGGAGCTGGGTATTCATACACAGTCACACATGCAGCCTTCAGGAGCAATTTGGGGTTCACTATCTTGTTCAAGGACACTTCGAAGGTTCAGACTAGAGTAGCCAGAGATCAAACCACCGATCATGTGATCAGTGGACAACCCTCAAGCTCATTTCGGATGTTTCGGACAACCCGCTCTCGGCCGTCCCTAATCTATTGGTTGGCTGGTAAATTTGATGGCAAAACAATGCAACCTGCCTAAGAGGTCCAGAGACCATGATACACTAATTACTCAGAAATATGTACAAAAATTAACCAGAATTGTTCAAAATGTATTGTTATTTGTTAACACCGCTGGACCCAAATGCACAATAACCTTCTAACAATGTGATTTAGGGTCTTTTGGACATAATAGTAAGCATACGTTTGAAATCCAGCTCACAAACGTCTCTGGTCTTTCCCTGTCTACGATTGGTTAACAAGTTAGAAATATAGCCCCTGATTGGTCGAAAACTTTCCATCCGGCTGTTGTGATTCTTTGAATTGAGCGGTGTTCAGTAGCCCAAAGATAAAAAGCCTCTTTTCAGCCTTACTCCTTTAAGATGCTTCATCTTAAAAAAAAAAAAAAACATAAAGACCGAACATGTTGTGTTGTGTTGTGTGTGCTTATCGTCCGGTTGGCCTGTCAATAGCTCTGTATTTCATTATTGCAACAGCCTGACAACATCATCCAGATTTTAATTAGAAAGATCTGATGGAGCAAAAAAGTTTCACTCAGTTCTAAAAAGGCATTAATACGAAATGTTTGTCATTTCTTTAGTAAACAAGACAGTGGCGGGCAAATCTCTGGAATACAATGAGCCTAAAGAGCAACGGCAAACTGCATTCTCCATAGAAACCTACAACAATATGTCAATGGTTAGCCTTATGGGTGGCTGGGGTTGCGGATGGGGGTTGCCTATTGTCAACGGGCTACTTGAATGAACGGAGTATTATGGGGAGAGACTGCAAATCAAGTGCTAAAGCCCTCCCTCAAAGCCGATCCCACTGTCTGTACAAAATCCACAGAGGACCGACCTACAAGGAGAATGACAGGGAAGGCAGAGTTTCCCACTGAGGCACAGAGAGGGAAATAGAAGCAGTAACCAAGGGAAGGGAAGAGAAGAGGGGGGGAATAAAAAAAAAGAGCGGGAAGTTCGGTGGTGTGAGAAAGGAGAGGGGGGTGAGAGACGTTGGGGAGGGAGGCTGGGTGAAGTGCACGAGTGAGATATCAAAAAAGGGACAAGCCATTAAAGCTCATTTCGGACCCTGAAGGTACTCCGTAAACCAAGGTCTTAGTGGGTTACCTTTCATACCAGGCTGAGTCATCTTCAGCCGACTTAACTCCCACCTGGTTACTACGAGTACCGTGACAGGTGGAGGGTAGGCGAGGACCCCCTGCCGTGCTCTATCTTCCATCTCATTGTCTTCCAGTAAGCTGCCTCTCTCGATATGCAAAAGTATGTTCATGTGTACAGGTGTAGCCACCACCGGAACAGGTTTCTATGGCAACAAATAACACCTTAGACTCCTGTACAACCAAAACGGTCACATCCACAGTGTGCGGGTTCTGTACTGGGTGAGAGGAACATCTTGATATGTTTGTTCAACATTTCGGCTATTACGCTTTCTTGCCAAGAGTCACATGAGAAGAGCAACGCCGCTCTCGTGTCTGTAAAACGGATACAGCGAGCAGATGGTTAGCTTAGCTTAGCATAAAGACTGGAAACGGGGGGGAAGCGTTAGCCTGGCTCTCTCCAGAGGTAACAAAATCGCCTGCCGGGCCCTGCAAAGCTCACTAATTAACACGATATCTCGTTTTGTCATCAGCGCAAGGTTGCCAGAAAACCGGGCACGGGCTCCAGGAAGTTACTGTGCCAAGCCCGAGAAATTTAGTCGACCACGTAACGCTCTGTAAAACCAACACCGACCCGGTGTTTTTACAGCGTGTTTGTTCCAATTATAGCTGAGGTGAACAGAGGTTCTGGTAGCCATATTGGAATACCTATAGACAGACGGGCTACCTGTTAACACCATGTGTCCTGTCTTTATGCTAAGCTAGAAAAATAAATAAACATATTTCCCAAAATGTGAATTTAATACCTTTAAAGGCCTGGCCTGCGTGAGCTTCTGTATACGTCAAAAATGATATGTAAGAAAATATATCCATCCATGTACGGTTGTGTTAGACTATGAGGCCATATTCTGAAATATTCTTGACTTCTTTCTGGCTTTGCAACTTAACATCACATCAGTATCAAGTGACGGGCTGCTTGTGAGCATACCTCAGGGTTAACGCATCAAAATGGATTTGATTTGCTTAGGGCTCGAAAAGCCTTGCACTCATTATATCCTTGGTGCTAAGCTCTCCAGAGCCATGGTTTCCACGCCACATGCTGCTGCTCAGACTACTACCAGACTAAGAGTGAGTCAGTTTCTGAGCGTGCTCTCTCTCTCTCCGAGCTACTGACTGACTGATGAAGGGCACCCTTTTAAAATCATTCACCCAGGCATGAGACTCACTCGTTGGCCTGTGGTTGGTAGTTAGTGATGTGTGATTGTGAGACCCTGCAGCGATCTATCCGTGAACATACCGTGAAAATTACACAGTAAAACCACCCGTCGTCGGAGTATAACGATGCGTTAATGTCTTCCAAAGTGAAAGCATCGACCGCACTCCTCAACACACTCGATGTAAAGGTTGGCTGGAAGTATATTCTGCATGAAACTGCATTTTACAGACTCTCAGACTGCCGTGGAATACAACAAGCAAACACCAATACAATCATGGCGATTCCCAAGGTGTTTTTTTGTTTTTTTTTTATGATCGCTGCTTGATTGAAGAGCTTAAGGGCGCCGGTGGAAGCGGATACAACTCCCAGAAGAAGACGTAAACACAGAATCATCTGTAAACTATGGGAGTAAAAATGAAAACATTAGGTCGAACCCAGCCACATATTATTGTTGAGTAGTTGCAGGCAGTGTGTCGGAGGGTCAAGCCAAGTCAAAAAAAAAAAACTTGTCGCTTGGCCTGAGAGAACACGCAGAATTTAATGTACCTCAGAGGATACTGTGAGCTCAACTCACACACCTGCCCCCCTACATACCTGTTTCAGTCTGTTTGACATTACTGTAGGTGCTTGGTTACTGGGAAAATACCTTATGTTCCCTTATGCTGCTGACGTTGGGAAGCGTCCCAACTGAGAGAGGCAAAGAGGCTATTGAAACAGAAGGCAGCAGAGAGAGAGAGAGAGAGAGAGGAGGAGGAGGAGGGCGGCTTAAGAACCGACTGCTGTATCGTGTGTCACTGGCTGATCAAGAGTACCTGGCGTTCAGTTTATGGTCACATAAGTGGAAAGCTTCCGTTACAGCTGAGACAAAGCCAGGGCGGTGCGGACTGTTTAACTGCCACTGTGACCAAGAAAGAAGCAGTTTACTTGGTCGTGGCCTTCGGGGTTGACAATTTGTAATCGCCCGGGGTCGATTTGCAAAAGGTTACATGAGGTGACGGCTGCGAGATGAAAAACACGCTCAGTGACGAGAGAGTTTGTGTCGAACTCGTGCTGGTGTGCAGAAAAAACAGATGTGCAAGTTAAATTAGCAGCTTAAAACTATAAAGGATGCTGTAGATGTAAAAAGAAAACATTCACAAACCGGGCATGGCAAATTGGGTTAAATCTTTTGACTGTAGAGGCCTGTGTGTGTGAGAGAGTTACTGCTTAACGTGTCGAGGTCAGTCCGGGGTCAGCGAAGCTGCAAGTTCTCAAATGACTAACCAGGCGAGGTTTGAGCTCATTTCAACCACTAAAACTATGAATAAACCTAAATATTTTAGGTGTCTTCCTGAAGATGCAGGGGGAATACCAGGCTCAACATCAGCACCTTGAGCGAAGCCCCACACCGCTTAGGGTGATGAGTAACCTCCTTAGTATTTCACTTCTGAATTCAGAGATTTTGAGTTTTACAGGGTTCCCACACCTTTTTCATGAACAAATTCAAGCACTTTTCAAGCACCAGTTTTTCCATTTTTCCAGCACCTTTAAACAGGTAGCCTACTAGTTGTGTTTGCCATGATGGTCATGGGAAGCGCAGCGGTGCCACTGTATGGCATAATAATATGGGTCTAATTAGCATTATTTCATATGGTGGTAGATTGACTGTTTTGATTTTTAACTAATTGTGAATTGGCTTGTATTTGTCAGCTTGTGAGCGGTGTATTGTGTAACTACCATAGCGCAATAACAGTGACAAATAGACATCACACAAATTTCAAGCATTTTCACAACCTTGAAAACACTGAATTGAAATTCAAGCATTTTCAAGGAATTCAAGCACCCGTGGGAACCCTGGTTTTAGGTGAAACCAGTTCAACAATCATCTCAACAAGCCAGCATGAATAACTTAACAAGCCAACACAGAATAATTGTACCTGTAGTTCCGATTTCCATTCATGAGGTCCCTGCCCGGTTCACTCCCCGGATCACAGTTGTCAAACGTTGAGGGGGGGGACTCTTCCTCCGTTCAACCCGGTGTCTCCTTCGGCTGTCGCCGCCTCTGCTGCAGCGCTGAGTGGCCAAGTACCCTGGTGGTGGTGTCAGCTAGCTCCTCTCCTCCCTGCGGGCTGTCAAAAAAAAAAAAAGGGGGGCCCCTCTCTTCTTGTACGAGTAGTTTCGCCGGGCCGGCCGGAGGTCTCCGGCAGCCCCCCCACCACCCTCCACCACCTCCTCCTCCTCCTCTCCCGCCGCACAACGCCGTTCACACACGGTCACCGGTTGCTCAAAGCAACCGCTGTGGCTAGTTAGCCAAGTTAGCTCAGGCTAAGCCTTTTTTTTTTTTTTTTTTTTAAATGAGGGGACAGAAAAGTGTCTGTCAGGATATCATCACAGCGGGGTCATGGAGTCCAAATACTGAAAAAATAAAAACCCTACCGTTAGAAGAGACGACATAAATTCGTATCTGTGCACGGAGGAGCAGCAGCAGAGGAGGAGAGAGGAGGAGAGAGGAGGAGAGCTACGATAACTAGCCGGATGAGCTAGCTCGCGGTTGGACGGTTGGAATTCTGACGTGTACTTTTCTCTCGCGCTACGAGGGAAAAAAACAGCCGTTGACCAGCAGCCGTTGGAGCACCATGTCTGCCACCTCCACCAGAAAAGACGTCGTCTTCTGTAAAAAACACACACAGCTGTCAAACACCGGTGTGTGTGTTGTGTTGTTGTAGTAGTAGTAGTGTTGTGAGTGGGTGTGTGTCCGCCGATGAAGTGTCAGAGATTTTTTTTTCTTCTCTCTAGTCTGGTTTGACAGATCAACTCTGCCGAGGCTTCGGCGAGCAGCTAAATATGGTGAAGTTGCCTTTCTGACACGACAGGAGAGGTGGACTCAGCCCGCCACACGTCCCGGAGGGACGGACCCCGCCTTCAGCCAGAGGTGATCCCCGCGTTTACAGAGCGGTACAGCGTGAAGATGGCTAGCATGACACGAAACATGGGCAGGGATGGGACGATAGGGGGGGAGTAATGGGTGAAAGAAAGAGTGGCACGGGCGGGACGGCAAAGGGGGGAAGATGGGAAGAAAAAAAGAGGGGAAGCAAGGGGAAGAGAGGGTGGAGCACGAGGTAACGCGAAAAGGGGGAATGCCCCGACAGGGGGGATGGCCCCCGGGACAAGGAAAGCAGAGGCAAGGGGGAATGAGCTGCGGGACAGACGGAAGGAAAGCGAACGCAGTGAAAAGAGCGAAGCGAGCGAGCGAGCAGCGAGCGAGCGAGGTCGAGCGAGCAGCGCCGAGCAGCGGGCGAGCAGCATCCGGCGGGAGAGCGAGGAGCGACGATGCGAGCGAGCGAGCGAGCGGCGAGCGAGAGAGCGAGCGAGCAGCCGGCTGGGAGAGCGAGCGAGCGAGCAGCGAGCGAGCGAGCTGGAGCACGATCGAGCGATGAGCGAGCGGCAGCATCCGGCGGGAGACGAGCGAGTGAGGCGATCGCGCATCGAGCTAGCGAGCGAAGCGAGCGAGCAGCGAGCCGGCGGGGAGAGCTAGCTAGCGAAGCGAGCGATCGATCGAGCTCTCGAGATCGAGCGAGCCTGGCTGAGATCTATCTGATCCGATCTAGCTATCTATCGATCTATCTATGAGAGCAGCCACCTGCTTGAGAGCGATCTAGGCTCTATCAGCAGCTATCTAGCTAGAGCTATCGAATCGAGCATCCTTCTGTAGATCGAGCGATCTAGCTATCTAATCTAGCGAGCGATCAGTCGCCGAGCTATCATCCATCCTTCTTTATATCTATCTATCTATCTATCTATCTATCTATCTATCTATCTATCTATCTATCTATCTATCCTTCTTTATATCTATCTATCTATCTATCTATCTATCTATCTATCTATCTATCTATCCATCCATCCATCCATCCTTCTTTATATCTATCTATCCATCCATCCTTCTTTATATCTATCTATTTATCATCCATCCTTCTTTATATCTATCTATCCATCTATCCATATTTCTATAACTTAAAGTTTAGGTGTAAATCTCCATTTAGTTTCTCTTCTGACTTAATCATTATTTTATTTATTGAATGTAGATTTAGAAGCAAATAATATATAATTAAAGTGATAAGCAAGAAAAAAAGATAATTTTATTGATAATGTAAACCCTCGTAATACCCTTGATGCAGTTGTAAGTTATGTTGTTATTCTTATATATGCAAAAACAAATAAAGTGGGGAAAAAAGACAACAGGCATAATAAAAAACAATTTTATTTTCTTTAAAAAATAACCCTCCCCAACAGAGTTCCCATACTATCACATACAGAGCCAAAATAATATGCTTCCATGTCCTTTCATTCAAATCTATTGGGAAGTGCTATGACAAGGACTGTTCTTGATCAGTGGCTTCAATATTGCTTAGTCAGACAGTGAGGCTGTGTGGAGAGGAGTGAAACTCTCCAGTGTCCACATGATGCATTTCCAGGGTGACTTGCCATTTTGTCTCCCCCCTTTGCAAAAAAAGGTGCTTTGTGGCTTCAGTGAGTGAAGAACTGCATCTGGTTTCAGTGGTGCTGGGAAATGCCCCTGGACTGATTTTTCTTTTCTCCTTTTCTTTTTCTAATTTTTTTATTTTATTTTTTTATTTTGAGCACAGAATGAGGGATTTGAACACTGACCCCAAACTGTGAAAGGCCCGGCAACTGGTGAGCCAAAATACATAACAGGTTAATATTATATATTTATATGTACAAATCACCTTGGACACAATGAAGGATCAGTAAAACGGTGTACAAAGGCATATTGATTATGCGAGTTAATAAACATGATTTAAAAATCAAACTCATCTGATCTCTTATCTTTTGATCCCTTTCGTCTCAAAGGGGGCTCCGACCATCAGACAAGATTTGAGGCGCTTAAAGGGCAACTGAGGTGGAATTTTGAGACAGTCTCCACAGTGCCCTCTCGAGGATACACTCTGACACTAGTCACAATATTCATAATCATTATAATGACAAAAAGGAAAAAAGCAGTCTTTATAACCATTACACAATCAAGGCAAAACGACTGACAGGCAGTGGTGAGCACGAGGGCTCCTACCGCTAAGGAAACCAAAATAAGGTGGCTCAGAATATCCAGTCATAAAAAATAATCACATGCATTTTTTTTTTTTAATCCATAAATCCAGAAAGTGACTAGATGTAAAGGCAGGGCATATTAAGTAGTAGTATTAGTAATAGTGGCCCACCCTGTCCAATGTAGCAATCCCCTATCTGTGCCGCCCATGCACACAGAGCACCAATGGGGATTGGCTAACACAAGCTAGGGGACTGGGGCAGGGGATGCTGCAAGTTTGTCTTGTTAGAAAGTCAGAATAGACGGCGAGGATAGAAGGTGGTGATGGAAAGTGGGTGATGAGTGATAGTTTGGCTTGGAGGTAAATAAGGGGGACAAGTGCATTTTGAAGAGGTCGGTCTCAACATGCTAAGAAAGAGACGGAGAGAGAGAGAGGGCGGAGAGAGATGCACGTGTGCTTCTGTTGTTCCAGGCTTATGAGTTGTAAATGCCTGCAGAGGAAAAGAGCTTTGTGTAAAAATGTAAAAATGTATAAATGTATAGGTTATGCAAAGAAGTGCGTCGGTGGAACGGTTTTGGAGTGCACTGCGTGGCGTCGTCTGCCGTCCGCCACTGATACCTGCTGGAATGTGCAGAATGTGCAGGACGGTCGGAGCAAGGTCAAATCGCTGAATGAGAGAGTTCAGCTTTGCAGCACTTAAGTGATCACAGACTTAGTATATATTTGCCTGCATTCAAATCTACAGAGAAGTGTTGACCTTGCCTATTGCCTTAAGTTACCTCTTTGTTCTGAAAGCTGTGTGCTTGGAGTGCGGATGTGAAAACTTCAACAAAAAAAACAAAAAAAAGTAGTCCGTGTCAAGCCTCAGGACAGACAAGTCTTCACCATTTTGAAGTGAAATGAATCAATAAGTAAATAAAATTTAAAAAAAAGAACAAAAAAAAGTGCCTCATATATCCTAAAAGAGCAATACAGAAATAAAAGATTATCTTCCTGTTTAAGTGCCCCTTTTTCCATTGGTTGGCATCACTTTTGGCTGGTTAATAATGCTGGTTTAGGTGCATGGGGTGCAAGTACATTTGATACACTCTATGCAAATGGTCCCTCTATCGTTATGCTAAGCTCGCCTCTATTGGGCTTAAAATCTCTAAGGGACTGGCCAACTCCTGTATCTACGATATGCTACACCTGCTCTTTCTGTTCTGCTATGAGGACCAGAGGGCTCGCCCTCCGCATGTACTAACGAACTCTTATGTGCAGGACTGGTGGCACCTACATGCTAACTCTAAGTGCTAATGTACCATTACCTCGGACTCGTCAAGGCTGTTTTTTTTTTCTCGTTTTCTTTTTTAAAATAACATTATTCAAAAAACATTAAAAACATGAATGTAGTTCGAGACAAATGTTAAAATGATAACATGTAAGTGTGCGTGCCCGGTACCACCCCTCTGGAGGATCCCCGTACTAAAAGGGGGCTTGGAAAACACTGGCATTCGGATGGGTAAAGAGGCAGCATCGTGGCGGCAGTTAAAAAAAGTTTTTTGTTTTTTTTCTTCTTCTCGTTTTATCGCCTAGTTTTCCTCCCATCCGTATTGCATACTTACATACACAGGAGTGTGAAGGTAGCGTACAATACAATTACATAATAATAATACCCAAGTTTTAAAAATTCAACATAAAGAGCAATAGTCCTGGTAAAGTAAAAACAATAATATGACAATAATAATAATAATAATAATAATATTCATAACCTTTTGAGTGCATGAGGCTGTAGAGTCTGCCTGTGTTTTAAAAGGTGAAGGGCCTTATGTTTCTTGGATTTGGGTGAATGACTTGGCAGGTCTGTGGAGTGTGTGTGTGTGTGTGTGGCGGGCAGTCATTTTGGGAAAAAGGGATGGGGATGAGGTGGTGGTGGCGGTGGGCTGTGTGCCCACTCAGGTAGAAATGAGGTGGGAGGGATTCGATGGCGGTGATGGTTGACGTAGCTCAGGCGAAGTACATGGTCCTCAGGGTGTCATGGTGAATCTGAACAGCTTTGGCCAGCGCCTGGGGGTCCCGACCGTTACTCTGACCAGACACGTGGCTGCCCTCTCCACTGCGGAGACGACAGGGAGAGAAAGTTGCAGAAGGAAACATCAGTTATCACATGTTGTTGTAGCGACGTCTCTCAGGCTTTTAGGGGTCCGAACCCGACGTGGAGTCAGATAGTGCTGAGGAACTTCGTGTTATCTTTCAGAACCGCACTAACCTGTCATGTTCTTTGTCCACCAGATGGTAGCGGGCACGGAAGGCCACAAGACGAGCATAGTAGGCTGGCGCAGGGATGGACACTGAGCGGGTACAACGCACGTAAGTGTGGCACAACTGGTAAGTTAGAATCTGCAACTCATCAGCCGTGAAGCGATTGTCGTCCCACAAGACGTAGTAATGAGACGGCCGGCTGGTACCCTGGAGACGGAGAGGAGGCAATAGAAATTAGATGTGCAAAAATAGGTTTTATTTATTTATTTGCACAAACACATTTTGTTTCTCTTATTACCTGTATGCCTGCATGGCTGCACAGGTAGAAGTCAAACTCAAAGGGATGAGTGATGCTGGTGTCCACTGTAGTCCCTGCAGGAATATTCCCACTCTTCCCGATCTATTAAAAAGACAAACATCATTGTTAAACAAGTATGTGAGCATGATTTTGTAAATTGTTGTGATGTGTTAGATAACAGAAAGCTCACCCTTTCAGACTTGTCAGCACAGAAGAGGCGCGTGTGGTGGCGTTTCTGCACCACGATGTAGGTGATTCCCGGCTGATAGTCTTTCTCCAACTTGATGCACGCATCTCTGATGGCCAGGAGCTCGTAGTGGAGAATCTACACACAAGAGTGTTGTTTATTAGCACTCGAGTTTTAGAGATCTTTACATATATTGTAGTAAAGCCAAATCAAACCGTGAAGAAACTCAACTACAATTATGCCGTGTTACCTGCGGCAACTGTCCCTCAGGAACTCCATCTCTGTAGAAAATGATCCTGGTGGGCTTGAACCGGGTCGACTTGTAGAACTGGATTAGCAGTTCGCGAACCATGTAAGACAGATCTTCGATGATTTCCTGCCTGGGTCTCTGGACTCGCACTGTGGCACAGTATCTGCTGGGATGAGCATCCATACTGCCTACCACCTGGAAGAGAGAGAGAGAGAAAAGGCGTGTCACAGTTGAATGCAGCACTGTCGGGGATCGTGGTCTGATTGCCACTGGCAACGAATATGCAAAACAAAAATAATACGTTGCTTTGCATAAATGCAACAAATGTGATGGAGAAACAAAGAAAATCACGGTAGTGGACTACATTTCAAACTGCTATGTCATGGTGTTTTTTAGTAGGTCTAGATAAGCATTTATTTAATATTCTCTGTATTATTATCTGTACAAATCTACCTATGTTCATGTTATGTATGATTCTTCGGTTACTGCATTTAAATAAGTTTACACACAAACACACACTTTAGAAACAAAAAAATATTCCTGAGAAAAAGTATGAAAATGAGACTTGCTTAAAATAAACAGTTTTGCAATAACAGTATTCATAGTGCAATAGTCTTTTTGTTGTTTGTGCTGAGGTGTATAATTGTACATCAGCATCCCCTAGAGGCTGCTAATGGGAAGTGTGGGTGTCTCAACATCCACTCAAACCATGTCTTTTTTTCTTCCTCCTTCCCTCAAATCCTTACACTGCATTACAACCATCATTTTCACCAGTTTTCTCCTCAGTCAGGCGGATCAAACAGATCCGCTCTCCTCTCCCGTCCTCTCCGTGCGTGACTCAAGCGTTTGTCATAATCGCTAGGCAACAACGCAGCCAACCACAGCCGAGCTGAGGTCAAGGGCAGACGAGGGGTTGACGTCATTTCCTTTTTGTACGTGAGTCAGTGATGAGCCATTTGTTTCCCTTCATCCCTCACCAAACTCCTCTCTTCGTTTATTGTGTGTCCGAAAAAAAAAACTGCGAGGCGTTTCCTCCTGAAATGAACTTTAAGAGGAGGGTGCGTCTAAGGATTAATCACTTATAAACGACACATCAGAACAGAAAGAGGTTGGAGCTGGTGAAATGTTCTGATCAGCCCAGATACACCTACTGAGCATGAGTGACCTCAGAGTACACACTTAATAAAGCTGCAAATAGGAGGCTGCAGTTACTTACGATTTTAAAATGAAAAAGCCAAAATGAATGTGATGTATTCATTTCATCTATCCACAAAACAGAACAGTACTGCCCCATTTCTATTGTGACTTCGAGTTACTATAACAGTCAAACTGATAACTAATACTCAGGTATGAGCTGAACGTTAATTAACATTTCATCCGTGTTAAAGATTAAAAAAAGGTGTTAAAGCGCTTCTGCCTCAGACATACTTCATACCCGTGGGATTCTTCTTTTAGCAGCATTGCTGTGCGCCATGACCCAGTGTCACTGTCACCAAGCAACGGCGACCATATTTATTTTGCTTAAAATAAAAATGAGTGCTCCTGCCGCCAACCTCGCATCTGGACTTCCGTCAGAGAAACTACGCTGCGGCAATTAGTGCGTAATTCTTTCACACTGCATCACTGCAGTCCATACTTATAAATAGATGACAAAAGTTTGTGACAACAAGACGCTAAAGTAGAAATGCCTGCGTTGACAACTATCCATTGTTCTAAGCCGGCGCTTCATCTAGAAAAATCGATATTTCTCCCCATTAAAAAAAAATAAAAAAGGTCTCTCTTCTTCAATTTTCGAGTTACACTAAAACATAAAAAGTAAAGTTTCAAAAATGTTTTGGAACCTGTCCACTTCGATCTGGAGTTTCTAGCTCCAGTGTCTGACAAAAATAGCAATAAACAGCAAACCCAGACCCAGAAACTTACGAGTAATGACAAATATGTTCATCTCTAAACTCTCTAAAAAGGTAATAATGGGAAATGCCTTTCACAAGTTGTCAGAACTAAAAAGCACAGAGTGTCACCCACACATGGGCTTAACCTGCACACCCTGACTTGGTGTGACTCGCAGCAGCTGCACATTTCCTTCCCCTTCCTGAGATTGTGTTCAAGGTCACCTCGCGTTGTTTAATAAAGGCGTTATTTCGGAGACTTACAGCAGTAATGGAGGGCTTCTTGCCATCTCCAGCAGGAGGGTGCGTGACATCTGCTCCCAGGAAGATAACCGGCTGCTGAAACACTGCTGACCTGAGAGAGAGCCAGCGGAGGAAGAGATGCTAATTACACTAGGACCATCTACGATCTACTTTCTTTACAATATGGAGGGTATAATTCTTAGAAATCTACGGTTTAACTGTGATATCGACGGAAAAGAAAAGTGCACAATTAATTCCAAAGTAGCCCAAACAAAAGCTTACCGTTGGTGAGGTACCAGGATGTTATTAATGCCTCCCAGCTT
Organism: Larimichthys crocea; assembly: GCF_000972845.2. Classification (NCBI taxonomy): domain Eukaryota; kingdom Metazoa; phylum Chordata; class Actinopteri; family Sciaenidae; genus Larimichthys; species Larimichthys crocea. The sequence continues at coordinate 32,184,024 of NC_040023.1, forward strand.
AACGTTGATCTTGAGGCAGAGGTTGGAGAGGGTCTGAGGTGACGTCTTCACCACGTTCTTCACCTGGACGCACTGTGTGGCCATGCCCAAGAGGGTGTCTCCCACGCGCTTTACCTCCGCTAAAAAGGGGGACAAGACATGAAGAATACCCATGAGGCCAAAGAACTGATGGAACAGAGTATATCTAAGAAAAGGAATAACGTAGCCTACCATAGACAGGAGTCTTTCCCGGCAGGATGACGATGATGAGCTGCAGTCCAGAGTAGGTGTTCTTCAGGTGTCTGAACATGGGCTCCACGCTGTCGGCTCCTTGGGCGTATTTACAGAAACACGGCTGGCCCTGGATGGGCATCCCAGCATCTTTAGAGATTTTACGCAGCTGGTCCGTGAAGTTCCTGAGAAGAGAGTTCAGCATAAGTTTTCCATACTTTATTATCATAGCTCTCCGTCCTCGCCATGTCATTCGAAAATATTCACTGGTTTTAAAGATAAACATGTAGCCCAAATATTGTGTTGTATATGCACTTTTTTCTCTTGCTGGAAGCCAAATTAAAAGTGAATTTAATGACTTACCGCTCTCAAATGCACAGCAAGAGAAGAATGTTATAGGGGAAATTACTTAATCCCCCTAAAAAAAATAATTCCCATTGTTAATACTCGTTAGTACTTACTTGAGCACCTCTTCTCTGCACTGTTTCTGGGGGGCAAAGCAGGCGATCGCCCACACTTTGATCTCAATGCCATTATAAAACTGCTTCCCCCTCATGTCCCACACTCCCTGGTTGGGGGTAGCTATGGCACGGTTCTGTGGGAGAGATGAAACCAAAATCAGGTCAGATCTACAGAAAAGTTCCAGCTTTTTGTTTGGATGGTCCAGACTTAAAAAAATAATATACGAGGCATGCATTACCCGTCCTCCATACTGCAGGATGGGGGCTGGAAGCACCCTGCCCGTCACCTCAGCCATGTCATCTTTCACCTTGATCCCAAACTCCTGGATGTACGGGTCCAGGTTGAAGTTAGCGTTCTTCATCTGCGGAGAGTGAAGGACATCCATCGTATCTCACAGAACTCAAAAGTATACAGAGTATCCACTGTTGTTGGGTTACGGTTGTGTGGCCTCCACCCAACCAGTCGTCTCTCCAACTCACCAGCCTGCTGATCTCCTCTTGTCTGTCGGGTGCGGAGCGAGCTGTGGCTTTGATCATAGTGGAGGTCTGATTATCAGTCAGCTTCTTGATGCATCGTTGACCTGCTACAATGTTACACACCTGGAACGAGTGAATGCCAGAGTCATTAGGGTGCAAACATAGTCAGTGTACGCACTTTATTGATTTTTATTTTAAAATGATTAACTCATCCTTGAACCGTTCCCTCACCTCCAGGGGCAGGTAGGTGTGCTTCTGCTCTTGCCCCACCTGTAGACAGGGCAGGTGGGGGTATTTTAGCTGCAGGTTGTACTTCTGCTTGAAGTACTGGGCCACTGTACATTCTACTGTCTGCCCACTTTCGAGCTGGAGGGGAAACCTGGTTTAAAAAAAAAAAAAAGACAATAAACATGAACTTCTGTATGATCTGGTAAAAAGAAGAAGTTGCCTTTGTGGTTAAGGCTTACAAAAGAGTTTGCTTGGCCACATCAGTGACAAATCTCATTGGCATGCCAATGAATCACTGGCCAGCTCCTGATGTGCTGATTCATCCAGAATGAAGTCAAAAATGTAAGAAGTCATGACAACTAATGAGACTCCAGAGTAATGTGTTAGAACAGCGTTAAACAGAAGATTTGTTTTAGTTTTTAACCAAACAACTGATAAAATAAAATACTGATGAATACTGCCTTTCCATTGCAGAAACTTTCCCAGAGGACGCACAATCTTTAAAAAAGGAACTTGCAGGAGCTAGGGATTAATAAAGTTCCTCTGGGTGCCAAAAAACAGTCAGATAAAGAGGGACAGAGGGAGAGGCGGTGAAAAGGTCCAGTGAGCGGACGAGAGAGAGGGAGTGACCGTGGAGAAACCAAAAGAATGAAGAAGGGAGAGAAAATTTCAGCAAAAATAAACAAACATTCAACAACACTCAGCAGAGCGTCAGCTGTGGAGACGGGCGATCTGGAGTTTTTAGTATCCTGTTCTACTTCTCTCTTTTTCGGTTCATTCAAATATCTGCAGAGGACTACAGTCAAGGTGAATCAGTGCCGTTTCTTCAAGTGTGAAAAATGCCGTCACTGTTTTAAATGGCTCTTCGTGGGTTCTTCAGATATAACAGAAATGCTAACAGGAATGTGTGCAGACGATTTTCTAGTGAGTAGTTTACTTCCTAAAAGTTCCTTGTTCCTGACACTATTTGTTTGAAACGAGCTACGAGACAATCGCGATCGCAAACGCAGCTTATTCAATTCTATATAGCCAATTTGGGAATATCCTAATCAAAATAATGTAGACATATAAATAAAGATAAAAACTGAGCAGTCAATGTGTCTGGCTGCTTTTTGTTAATCACTCACAAAAGCTCGTCTGCACACTTACGTCTGGTGGCTGGCAGGTCGTCGGGTGACATTGCATACGCGATACTTCCTCTTCATTTGGCCACAGTGGGTCACCTCCACCTTCAGGCCTGGTGATGATATTAAAATAAGTCAATGTTTTAATAATAAATCAAGTTAAAACGTCACTGATAACTAACAATAGGAAGAGTTTTTAAAAGCATTCACCGACCCGAGAGCCCACCTTTAATCTCCTTGGTGAAGCGGACCCTTTGGGAGTCAGTGAGAGTCTTGGGCTGCTCGTCGATATTGCGAATATCTAAAACCTCGCACATGAACTCAATTACAGGCTGGGCTTTGTAGAAGGCGGTGGCGGACACTAGAGGGAGACAGAGAGCAGCAATGAGTCCATACAAGCAACAGAAGAGGAACTTCAAAAAAGGTACATGGATGTTCACAACTTATGAACTTTTATGTCACGATTTAAGTCAGAATTAATATTAGAAAAGGTCTCATTAAAAGCAGCATGTATTCATGATACTATATTTGGAAATTATACAATAATTAGTTGTTCAAATCCTCTTTGGACCCAAAGTACATTTCTTATCACCATTTCTGTCTCGCTCGTTTCTGTCTCGTCATGCATAGTCAGTGCAAAGCAATGCGATCACTCACTGACTAGACACACTCAAGTGGTCCTTCAGTGACTCACCATCGATGTTAAGCATCATCTTCCACATGGCAGGACGCACAGACTGGTGGAAACCAAACCAGACTTCCCTCCCCCCACCCAGCGGGTGGTAGTATCCTTCAGGTGGGGAGAAAAACGAACGGCCCACTGGGGTGTACCTAATCGAAAGAGAGAGTGAGGAGGTGAAAATGACTCGGCTGAAGCGAAAAGCATGACCTCAGCGTGACTTCACGTCCTGTAAAAGTTGTCGTCTCATGAAGGAGGGTTTCAGAATAAATCTTTATACCCGTCAGAAGAAAGGAAAACAAGAAAAGCTGCATGCGGAAAATGACAAATATGAGTCGTAAGGAACAGTGCTGTATTTTTAGAACAGCTTTTTCACGAAACAGACAAAAAAAATAAATAAATGGGGAAATATTATCACTGAACAGACATTTTTCAACATCTCTTGCCAGTTATCATTATTCCCCCTGCTCAGCATTGTTCAGTGGACATTTTCACACAGGTCTCAGCTAACAAACGTCTTTTGTTTCGTGACTCTGACCCCTAGAGCTACGGACGCTCTAACGCAGGTGAATGGAACAAACCTTTTAAACCTTGCTAGGCTGCACGGTTATAATGTCATCTGGCAAAAAAAACCCACAACTTTCCAATCTCTTCCGCGTCAAACTAAGCGGACATCTTGTAGGGACGTTTGTCTGTGTCTGTGCTGCTGGATTTAAGAGAGAAGAAGGTTTTCCTGTACCTCATAGAGGCCAGGTGGCGCATGGCTACGTCCAGGGCTTGAACCGAGTCGAGGGGGACCTGCAGCCGGCCGCTGACCAGAGTCTCCTGCAGCAGGCGCCATGACACTTTGGCCAGCCAACGGATGGACACCTTGAAGATTCGGTCCTTGCCCTCACCTGGGATGGTAACCTCAAAATCCACCTGGAGAAATAAGAGGACAGAAAGGACGAAAAAAAAAAGGAGAAGGGAGAGGTAAAGAACCGACGCCGCAGCAGAAGGTAACCACAAGTTAAATGATGATGGGACTATTGGCAAGAAAAAGCGAATTATCATGCTGCGCTCTACACTGGAAACCCTATTTCACACTGGATTCATTATTCAAGAAGGTATTTCACATTACAGATGGTGCCTATCACACATCAGTGACGAGGGTGCCAGCTTCCAGCCTGGATACCTGTAGCTAGCATTACAACCCATGAGCTTGAGTTTTTTATGTTTTTTTTGCTCCCACTGCTGTATGAGATCCTAAATATAGATAGATTTAGTTAGTTTGTTGAGTGATGCTAAAGCAGGAGGGGAGGGGGCAAAACACCTGCTATAGTGTGCTCGTTTCCAGGTCAGGGATCTATATCTGTGCGTCTCAGATAGATGATACCACCAAGTGTGTATGGTAAATATGACTTTTAAGACTGGAAGCTAAAGGTAATCCGCGAGCCTGGCTCTGTCTGGAAGTCACTAAATCTACCTCTAAATTTCACGACAAGAACAAACACGTAAAAATTGACAAGTCGCTGTTTTAGAGGGCGTTATATGCTGAGATTGTTTCTCCACCAGGAGCAGTGACTCCCTACAGTCTTGCCATCACAGACTCTTTTTTTGGACATATCCAGGCTAGCTATTTACTCATTTCCAGCATTTATGCAAAGCTAAGCAAACTCGCACCGGCCTTATATTTACCGGACAGATAAAAGAACGACATTAAACGGCGTCTTATCTAACTCGGAAGCAAATAAATGTATTCCTGAAAATGACGAAATGGTGCTTTCTATTCAGGGTTTTCCAGATAACGCTGTGTCTCCGGGAGAAAGGGTGTAATTCCCATTCCGAGTTTAAGATCAACTTTCTTGATCGCTGAGGTGAAATGACTGATTGTGGCGGTTGGTGTAACATCATTGCAAACATCTACCTTCTCACTCCCGATAGGAAGTGCTAGCACCGTGTAGATATTCTTCTTGCCGTCGTACACTGGCTTCCTGTCGCCAAAGAGCTGGGGCTTGAAGTGTTGCACCATGTATTCCACCACCTCCCTGTAGGAAGTCACACAAACACAATATGAGATTAAACAGGCACCAGGAAAAAAAAACAAAAAGAAACCCCGCGCTGCCAATTAAACCCATCTCCTGATCAGGATGCTCTATTGTGATCAGTTGGGGAGAGGGGAGGGGGGGTGTCGAAGCGTTTCTCAAGATGAGAGAATATTGATCAAGCAGGATGCAGCTGGCGGGTGCGATATTTCATGGTCACACATATTTGTCACAGGGGAAGAGGCAAGGACAAAAAGAGTGAGGGTGTGTGAGGGGGGGCACCTTTCAATGCACGGTGCCTTGGCCTTCATATAAGTGTGGGGGGATGAGGGTCTGCACTGAAAGGAAAAAAGGTCAAAGGGCTTGACCTTTGCATGCCTTCTTGGAGCCTTTGTCTCGACCCAAAAAGCCAAAAGAGAGTGATGCTCGAAGATCCTCTCGAACGTTAGAGAAGGTGGTGCAAACACACGCAAATTTTCAAGGATTCCTCTTTAGAATTTCACATTTTTCCGAAGCCAACGACCCCGTTTGTTAATTACACACAGATTACCGATTCGTTCACTTCGTTTCTATTCGCGTCCTCCACCTACAGTGTTCTCTGAACAACCTTGTCCTTCTGCTGAGATATTCAAGGATTTGAACAAAAGATTGTTTGTTTAATCAGAAACAGAATGCTATTTGAGGACACTAGTACTGGGTCAGAGCCGTTTTAATGGACAGAAATAAATCACGTCGAGCCGTTTCTTTCAGGTTTCGGAAGGAAACTGATTCATTGTCTGGAGGAACCGTTGGAAAAAAGTGAATTCATTAAAAGATGCACAAGTGGAAATAGAGTTGTCAATAGTAAAGGCTCCAGTGATTGTTTATAACATCAAATTCCAGTTTTTGTCCAGAAAAAGACTGAATACATATCAAGATTTTCTAGATTTTCTCTTGACAATTTCCCAAAAGTCTATCAGTAAGCCACGCTGGGACAGTGACACAGAATGGGCCAGTGCCAAGAAACTGACAAAAAAAGTTAGCCTATATAAATTATATTCCAGCTTCGAGCCCCTGATATCTGACACGTGACTCCGACTCACGACGGTGGAACGCGATGACACCACAATTTTTTAGTCGGGGATTGAAAGCAGAGAAAGCTGAGTAAACAGGAAAACGACTTTCATGCCTTCATAGAAAGAAGAATTCTCCTGGATCGAACATGACCAAACATATGAACTGTGTGGCTTGTTTTGCTTTTATGTACAAAAGCAAACAATGGTGTGGTTTTTTTTTTTTTTAAGGGATCGGCTCTCTAGAGAGTCATGACATCACATTTCACCCTGACTTTTGTAATTTATGTTCATGTATGTGCTGGGATTAAAGCAATAAACGTGACAAATAACAATAATGGCAGCTCTCTTTTTTTTTCCGTTTCTAATTTGTTACAGCTGAGAAGAATATTTGGACTGGGCCACTAAAAAGGACTCGACGAGTCTAACGGGAATGACAGTGCCATTAAAAAGAAAAGTTAATATTGAATGAAATACAGCAAGCAATGCTAGCCTCATATTTATTGAGTGAACCAAAAAGAGAGCTCTTCTCTATAAATACTGATCAATTACCTTTAAATACAGATAATAGATGCATATTTATGGTTGATTGGTATTTATTCTATCCAATAAAACCCTCAAGATACTCCCTTGTATTAGTGACTCCATCTAGATTCTGCAGACAGTAAACAAGTTCAACTATCCAATAAAACATCTTCTTCAAGCATGCATCAACGCGAGCCAAGGTTGAAAGGGTCAGTTCAGTTAGATTCACTTTTGACTCGGCCATCTGTCCAGTCCGGTCGCTCTGCCACAGCTACTGCAGGGAGAGAAGGCCTCCTACTGCTTCATGTGATCTGAACGCCCCGGCACACACTTGTGCGTGTTTAGCTTTTTCCCCGATTCTGCACAGATGCAAGGACGTCTTCTTGAAGTCAGATTAAATCTTTATTAGTTCAGTTTCAATCAAACATTTGTTCTCCTACATGACACAAACATAAGAGCAATCTAGATAAGGCGTACTTGAGAGTTTAAAGGGCTTCAGCTGTATTCTCCCTGCACTAAAACACGGTAATCAGCCTGTAAAAATAAATAATGGTCACCAAGAATTACACTTAAATCTCAGTTGCAGTGGTGGTGATGTTGAAAGTAGCCGTTACTGCTGCCTCCTGAAAGACTGACAACACGGTGATTATGAGTGACTGTCGGGCTTTCATTATCCAATTCCAAACTGCTCCACACTGCAGACATTTCAGCTTCTTGTTGACTTCTTACAAGGCATGCCTTGCCGCCAGTTAATAACCGTTTCTGACACGTGAGTGCACTGATCTTTCGGATTAATGTGATACACCGGGGGACAAGAAAAGAGCAAAAAACTAAATCAGATGAATGTGTCTTGACGTGTCTTATTACCTGTTGACTCTCCGTGGGCACTTGTCGGGCTTAATGTCCACCTCATAGTGATAGACGTCCATCTTTGGGATCTCCACCTCAAAGTAGTTCGCCAGCAGCTTGATGGGCTTGCCCACGGTGCCCATGCCTGGCCGGCGAGGGGCATGGAACACCTGCTGCAGGGGTGGGGGGAAGACCCCCATGGGCACTGGTCAGACAGTGGGAAGGGAGCCATCGACAGGGACGGATGACAGGGAGAAGGAGGTTTAGAGTGAATGAGGAAAGTGGGTGTGTGAACAAAAAAATAAAAAAGAAGTCGGTGCAGAGGAAGGGCATGGGCAAAGCAGGCGTTGAAGAGATAAAGAACAGTCAAGTGAGGATGTGGCAAAGGAAGTGGTTGTGGGCAGTAAAGGACAGGGCGAGAAATGTGGCAAAAGCCAGGAAGGAAGCGTAGGCAGATAGGTGGGAACCAGAGTGAGGGGTTAAGACCAGAAAGACAGGAAGAGGGAAGATAGGAAAAGAAACAATGAGAACGGAACAGATCAAGCAACAAAATGTGCATTTGGGGGGCCAGCGAAAGGGAAAGAGGAGTATGTTATATAAGTGGTGAGATACAGGATAATGGAGGTGGATATTGACAAGAAATGAAGAAGAGTAAGGAGGAACAACCAGATTAGGTCAAACGAGGGAGGGGAGAAGGGGAGAGAAAAGGGGGGGAGGCGGGAGATAGAAAGAGAAATTGTGGAGGGAGAAGAAAAGGAACACGTTAGAAAGGCGGCAAAGTTTTTGATTGTTGTTCTTTTATCACACAGATTTCAATGTTTCTGTGCTTCTGATCACATCCCTCCAGCAGTTATGATAATCAATTGATTGTTGGAGTAATTTAGCGGGCAAAAAAAAAAAAAAAAAAAAAAAGCAAACAGCTTCGAAAATTCAAGATTTTTAAGCTTCTCTCTGTTGCACGTTGAGGTTATGGACCGCTGATATGACAAAGCAGTCGTTTTTTTTAAACTGTTACAAAGAGTTACGGGGGTGTATGTTTGCTTTTCCACTAATATTTGACATTTTAAAACACCAACTGATCTATCAATTACTTGATAAAAATCATTTATAGATTATGTGGATGATAAAAAACATGATTTGTTGCAGCTCTAAAACGTATTTTGCACTTTCGATACAAGTCTTGAAATCTCGACACACACCTCAAGACTTAAATCTCAGTGTCCACACTAGTATCATGTCTTAAAAACAAGTCTGAGCCAGTCAGGAGGTCTGATACAGGGAGGGGAGGGGGGGCGGGTCCTAGACTGGGTGCTAGATGTAAGGCTAGCTGTGACTCCTGCCTAAGAGGGGCCCAGTGCCTTAACCTCTTGGTCCCCAGAGACCAGCCCTCCTCCACCACAACAAAGACCCCAGCTGCCCTGCTCCTCCGTCTCACACCCGCACACACAAATACACGGCTGTGTGTGACAGAGGGAGCGCCCTTGCTACTGCGAACACACACACAAACACAGGGGGCCCCCTCTACATTCCCAGCCTCACCATGGAGACACCACGGCAACACAGCATTGTCATGGATATCAGGGGACTAGTGTGTGTGTGTGTGTGTGTGTGTGTGTGTGTGTGTGTGTGGGGCTGTTGGAGGAGGCAGGGTGCCACTGTGGTCGTGGTGAAGAGACCTTGGCCTTTTTGGTCCAGGGGCTGAACATGTTTCAACACTTGGGCCAAAGCGCATGTGTGTGTGTGTGTACTCCCAAACTGGAAAAGCCTGGCTTTAAATAGCTGCTGTGGAAATCCTCGGGTCAAACATACCACTCAATCATATGTTCACTAAAGCTTTCAGAAGATGCCAAGCTGATGGAAGAGTAACATTAGCCATAAAACACACACATTAAAAGATGCTCTTCTCTCTTCAGTGTGTGTGTGTGTGTATGTGTGTGTGTGTGTGTGTGTGTGTGTCTATGTTAGGATCGCACTTTGCCACAACACATCTGACAAACACAGACACCAGACATGTGTCGACCGCACACACTCTACGTGCATGTGTGTGAATATGCGAGAGTGTGTTGTGATCGTTGCGCGCTCACACAATGACACACACACACACACACACACACGCTTCGCCCTCGTGCCAGTGAAGGCAGATGGTGATAAGCGGAGCCAGCGCTCTCACATATCCCAAGACAATAGCAGTCTTTCCTGGGCGGTAAGACTTAAAGCAGAGCTTTTTTGGTGCTGCATCATAACACGAAGACGCTCGGCGCTTTACTGTCTCTACAGTGATGTCACAAGCGATGAGCTCAGGTCACATGGGGACTTTAAAGTAATATCTAAAAGGAGGAGGGGGGGGCATGCACCTTTTGGTTAATTAATGACCTTGGCTGTGACTTACTGCAAGCTTTTGAAATCCTAAATAAGGAACAGGAGTGGATGTTTACTAGGAGAGACCCCCCCTCCTCTTCCCTCCATCAGGAGGATCGCAGGCCAAGTACATGAATGAGAAGGAGCAGCAAATTATGCACCAATTGTTTTGGCCAAACTAAGTTGGCTGTTGACCATGAGCTAAACATGGCAGTCAGCTCAACCTTGAAAAACACAGCACATTGAATAAATCACACTTTCACGCACAAAAGCAGACTTTGACATAAAAAGGAGAGGAAGGGGGGTGAGGGGGACCCGGGGTCCATCACCCAATCCTGAAAAAATAAAAATAAAAACAAGCTCATTCAACTGAATTGATGATGACAATGTAATCTCAATGTCAAGCCTCAGTAATCAATCGATACGTGAACCCCCCGGACAGATTCAAAAAGGGTTTATTATAAATGCCAGGGTTCAGGATTTTCCACAATAGGTGGACTTCAGACCTGGGCTATTGAGTCAAACATTACCTTGTTTGTGCTCTAATTGGCTGCAGACACACCTGAGGCAAAGGTGCCAAATAAAAAAAATAAAAAAAAGATCATCACCCTCACTGATAAGCACTAGCTGTAAATCTGAAGTGTGAAGAGTGAAACCACATACAAATGCAATGCAACTGCACGTGTAGCTCACGTTATGTAACAGCAGATATCACAATTTAAGGGGACTTATTGCAGGTGTTTTGGGGCCTGTGCATGTAAATGCATGGGGTGTTAAACACAACCATAACCTGTCAGTGAATAGGGAGGCTGCTTATAGTGTGCTGTGCTGTGTGGGGTGCAGCCAGCTGCTGCTGCTGCTGCTGCTGCTGCTGCTGCTGCTTGAAGGCGGGCTTCACCTCGTCCCTCCTCAACCGAGATTCCCACGACCTCCCTAACCCCCCGCGCATGGCTCGGGATATTGTCAGCGCTGCAAACGGGGCTTGTCTTATAGTTATAAAATCTTGATAAATAATAATGTGCATGCATGCAAGCCTGAGATAGAGAAAAGATAGAGAGAGAGAGAGAGCCTCAGCCTCCTCCATCTCCCACTCCCGTCTTCTGTAAACGTTGCGATGCAACAGACGTGGTTGTCACCGAGCCTCCCCTCCCCTCCAACCGCTTAACGCCAAGGCCAGGCTACAGTTTTTTTTTTTTTTTAGTTTATATATCCGCAGCCATAATCACCACAAGTTAAGTTAAAAATAAACCTACCAGCGCCAGACGGTCCCGGCTCCATCCCATTCACTTAGCCGCGCGGGTACAGGCTAGCTAGTCCGGGGGGGGTTGCTGTGGCCAAACCGCCGGCCCCTTCAGGCTGGAAGCGTCTCAGACTTCCAGCCCCCTCCTCTCTCTCCTCTCGGCGTGTTAGTCTCCTTTTCTCGGGTGCCCCCCCCCCCTTTTTTGCCCCCTTTCCAGAACCCCCCCCCCTATCCAAAAAAAAACGCCCCGCAGAGGAGCCGAGGCTAACGGTAGCTGTCTTGTCTGTGCCCGCTGACCCTGGAGGCGAGTAACGGCTGGAGCTCGAGCTCGGAACCGTTGGATTTTCAAACCGCTCCTTCCTCCGCGCGCGGCAAGTGTGGTGGCGCGTTCCCCCCCGGCGGCGCTGTGCTGGTCCGCGGCGCTGTGCTCGCTCCTGCTCGGTGTGTTGTGCTCCTGCTCACCGTTTAAGCAGGACTCTCCAGCAGCGGAACAACAAAAAAAAAAGAAAAGAAAAGGCCAGCCCCTCACCCCCCCCAAAAAATCTCAAACTTCTTCTCTGCCATTAAAAAAAGTGCAAAAGAACTGTTGATGAACTTGCTGTCACACCCTAGCGGCCCAGTGCCGGGACTGCACTGCTGCAGATTTGGCAAATGTGGTCAGCACCGTGCTCAAATGTTATGACCCAGTTTGACAAAGAAATATGAAGTAACAATATATACACCATATGTCACTTTGTACTTTTTATATAGTTTTTGTATACATATTTATCAAGGGTTCACTTGTTTACTTGTTTGACAACAAAAGGAGAGCTTGCGTTTGGGGGGTAATGTGACCTAATGAGAGCAGCTGGAGAAGAGGAAGGGACCGAGTATTGAAGTTTACTATAATGCAGTGAAGAGTCTGTTGGATAATTGTGAAGAACAGTTTACCAGCTATGGATGACAAGGACTGATGAGAACACCCTCATCAAAAATCTCAGCTAGAACTAGCAAAAACAATGATTTAAGAACAATAAAACAAATGAGAACACATTAGTTAAACAAACCCAAGGAAATAGGAAAAGGTAGAGCAATAATTAGATATGCCAAATATAATAATAATAAATATATTATGCCTCAATTTAAACTTAGAGAGCGGAATAAGATAGCTATTTTTATCAAGCTGCAATAAACTAAATGAAACTTACCATTGCATAATCACAAAGGCATCTGCAAAATATATTTCTAGTCAGATAGATAGATAGATAGATAGATAGATAGATAGATAGATAGATAGATAGATAGATAGATAGATAGATAGATAGATAGATAGATAGATAGATAGATAGATATTATTTCTTTATTCTAAAT